>NC_030823.1:12098537-12700805 GCF_001704415.2 Capra hircus | reverse complement strand
AACTATCCCATCACTTGGTTCTATTTCTGTGTGTCTTACATCACATCTTCATTCTGGCTGAAAAAACTATTAAGGGTATTTCTGATAATTTCAATGGTTTCTCAGATAAATTATATAATATTGGTCTGTATTTGCCTTAAAAAGCATGATTCTACACTTTTTTTAATATTGAAAGTTATGAGTCTAGTTTTTAGTAGGTCTATGAAAATTTTAGAAAGCACCAATCAATCAAATGTTATTTCTATGAATATGAAAACTGCTTTGACTTAAGGAGACAACTAAGTTTTAGTATACGGTAGCCAATACTTTGGCCACCTCATGAGAAGAGTTGACTCACTGGAAAAGACTCTGATGCTGGGAGGGATTGTGGGCAGGAGGAGAAGGGGATGACAGAGAATGAGATGGCTGGATGGCATCACTGACTCGATGGACATGAGTTGGGGTGAACACTGGGAGTTGGTGATGGACAGGGAGGCCTGGTGTGCTGCAACTCATGGGGTCGCAAGACTCAGACACGACTGAGTGACTGAACTGAACTGAACTGAGACTCTGACAACATATATATCATGTGAAAATCTAGGTTTATAGTTTATACCATTTTTGTATTTAGTTATAGCTAAAAATTCCCAAGGATATTGTCTAATAACTTTAAGTGCTGAAAAAAAATCAACCAAAAATAAGGATTATGAATTCACTTGTAAATTCCCTTAATCAATGTTGAATAAGCTCTATTTTTTTCATGGCACAAGGTTATGCGATCTTTATTTTGCTAAAGTTACCTTAGGAAATATACTTTCTTGTATATAAAGCAATTACTGGAATCATTTGTTTTCATTGCCAAATTCCCACTGTGAGGCAATTGTCCATGTAAATAGTTTTCTTTTTACAGATTGCTATATTTCAGCAGAAATCTACATTATTTTGGAATGGTCCTGCTGAAAACAATTTAGTGAAATTTTTGCTTTTTATTTATATCCTGAAACTTTACCACAAGCTCTGATTCATTGAAATGTAACAGACTGATTAGTTTTGATAACATTTTTTTACTTAAAAGCATTTTCCAGCATCAGTTCAATACAAAGGACAAGGAATTGAAACAATCATCATGTGTAAAATAAGAGAAAAATATCCCACCAAAAAGGGTTATGGAGTTATTTAAAATACAGTTGGCTGCCCCTGAAAATTGTTCATTTTGATGCATTCAAAACTGTCAAGTTATTTCAACTTTAAACCATGCTCCCCCCCCCCGCCCCCGCACACACACACACATACACACACAAAGGGAACATCTGGTTTTCTGGCAATACTACTCCTTATCAGTACATTAAGGGTATAAAATATTTTCCAAGATAATTTGTAGACCTTACAGCTCACAACAAATACTTAGCATTTGGGTCATGTGTGTCTGTGATTAGGAATATTCTTGATGCTATGTAAACTTTTCTAGGAAGTAGAAAAATTAGGTTAATCATTTTGTAGATGTGAGAATGCAGACATATTGGTCACACTAGTGACAGAATTTTGTGACTGCGTATGCTGAAGAACTCTGGGTTTGTGTTGTTTAAAAAGTGGTATGGCTTTGGGGTAAAGAATCCACCTACCAATTCAGGAGACACAGGAGAGGTGGGTTTGACCCAAGGGTAGGAAGTTGCCCTGGAGGAGGAGGTAGCAACTTGGTCCAGTAATCTTTCTTGTGAAATCTCATGGACAGAGGAGCCTGGTGGGCTATAGTCCATGGGGTCACAAAGAGTTGGACTAAGCACAGCACAGGACAGTATAGAGATATTTAACAAGGTCCCACTTCACTCACTACTATTTTCTCTCTTATTCATTTCATGGTCTCTAACCCAATGCTTTTCTCAAATGCATTCTCAGATAAGTATGTGGGTAAAATATTCTTTGAAGATACATACATATATCTATTACACAGCCATAAGAAAGAAGGAACCCCTGCTATTTGCAACAACATGGATGGACCTTGAGGATATTATGCTAAGTGAGATAAGTCACGCAGAGAAACACAAATACTATATGACATGACATATGTAGAATCTAAAAAGTTAAACTCACAAAACAGAGTAAATGGTTACTAGGGGGCGGGTACAGAGACTGGAGAGGGTACAGACTAAGCCCTAGAGATCTAACGCACAGTAGTGTATATAGACAACATTATAATCACCAAGTTTGTTAAGAGTATAGATCTTAACTATTCCAGGCACAAAAAAAGAAATGATACATTATGCAGGATGTGATAGATGTGTTATCTCTACACCTCTCTCCTCCCACATCCCAGCCCTGATACCCTCTTCCCTTGAAACCTCTGAAAGGTTGTCTTGTTTCCCATTCCCATGCCCCCTAACTGCATGATCCAGGCTGCTGTGATTTTAGCTCTGACTTGGATGCCTGCAAAAATAATCCCTCCTCTTACAGAAAGTTCTTACACAGTCTGATGTATTTTCATGAGTATTCGGAGTAATGGAAACTGGATGGGTAGATGTTACCAATTAAGAAAGGAATCAATAAATTTGGTTTAAAATGTTAAGTTTAATTATGTGGTTCAACTTAGGTTATAGTGGATTAGTTTTTAAGAAAAAAATTCTTTATGATTTATGCTTAAAAGGTCCTTGACCTACTATAGTTTTTTTTTCCTTAAAGGGCTGTACACATCAGTCGGTGACTAATGCATTATTTGTTACCCAACTAATTCCCCTAATTCCCAGACATGATTACACTGACACCTGCAAAGGTTTGCATCTCTGGTGGCAGAAAAAATCCTGATCTCTCATCACTTAAATCTACAGATTACTTTTAACCAACCTTGCAGACATGCAACAATGTATCAGGGCAGAGAGCTGCTTCCTTTTGTTTCTGCTTCCTACTGTCTTTTTCTGAAATTCTCAACTTGATCTTCTAGAAACTCTTGGTGTTACTGTTATTACCCTGTCAACATGAGAAAAGCAATATTTTAATTAAAAATTTGACAAAATCTCTCTCATCAAAGCACATACTCTCAGTACCACTGGTATTGAATACACTGATGTTCAAATCCCACAATATATGAAAACCTTAATAGGTTAAAAAATTTTAAAGCTTAAATTTATGTTTCTATAAATGTATCTATAAAATAAAAATGTAGGACAGTTAAATTGATGTGGTAAGGAATAAACCACCACTATTAAGTGTGTGAAAAAGAATAATACAATTGTTAAGCTTATTCATCTTTATTATGAATTTGACAAGTGCTAAGGGGTCTAAAATGTAGGCACAATGAGCCAAGAAAAAGTTAATTCCAATAATAAAACAAATTCAAACAGATATCAAAAAAAACCCACAAAGAATACAATGATGAATTGCATTACAAATATTGCTTGAAAAGACATGTTTTTTCCAGAATAAAATTCATCAGGTACAGATAAGTACATTGTACATATGCCTAATACAAAAGAAAATTCTAGAAAGATTGGAGAAATAATTGAACAAATAAAGCCAAAAAATCCAAGTCATTCAGATAAAATAAACAGTCTCTGTTATTCACTATCCCTGTTTTCAGAGCATTGGAATGTCTTGCACTTGAAAAAGATCCAAACTTAACACTTATAGCAGCCTTAGAGGGGCACATAGAGTACTTTATTCATTTATTTTATATTTTCCTAGAGAATAGTATGGTAAAGTATTGGTCATAAATGTTTAGTTGCATAACATTAATATGGCTGATAATCATGTGAAATCACACTTAATCCTGCTAGTGACCAGGAAAATAAAACTGTGACTAAAAATAGGTACCAATTTGTATCCATTCAATGGGAAATTTTTTAAGTCTGGTTATAGCAACTTCTGCTGAAAAAGTGAATCATTAGTGTCTATAAACATATCAATAAAAACTGTTAAACATATGTTTAACATGTTTCCCAAGGGAAACATTTTGGTGTTTTCTTATTAAACCGAATATACTCCTTCCATACAAAGTAGCGATTTCTCTTGCAGCTATAAACTAAAAAGAAAGCCATACATGTACACCAGGAAACATGCACAGAAATTTACACATAGCAGCACTTTTGTTCCTTATGTTAGCAAAAGCCTGAACGAACATTAGTATCTATGAACAGAAAAGTGCATTAAATGATATTAAACAATGGAATACTATACAAAACTAATAACGAATATGTTACAGCAGCATGTGATCATATGAATGAATTTTAGCATTATAATAGCAAGGAGTATAAATCTTACATACATCATCTCATTATAAATCTTAAAGGGAATTTAACTGTAATCATTACACCTTGCTGCTGCTGCTGCTAAGTCGCTTCAGTTGTGTCCGACTCTGTGCGACCCCATAGATGGCAGCCCGCCAGGCTCCCCCGTCCCTGGGATTCTCCAGGCAAGAGTACTGGAGTGGGTTGCCATTTCCTTCTCCAATGCATGAAAGTGAAAAGTGAAAGTGAAGTCGCTCAGTCGTGTCCGACTCTTAGCCACCCCTTAATTGTTATTTTTTCTTTCACTCTGTGAAAATGGCTAGGGTTATTTAAATAGCTATGAAGGAGTCACCTACATTGCCCATAGCAGTAACGGTTTGGTGCCTTTAAGTTCTGAGTGCTAGCTAAAGGAGGATAATAAGAAAAAGTTCTGGCTAACTGCTTTTAGCCAACCACACACAATAACTGCCACTTGAACATGTATTTTCTACCATTTAAACACCTTAAAAATCCCAGTTAAGCACCAGGACCTGCCCAACTTTAAATGATAAATGAGCATCAAAGCCACAAAGGAAACTGGAACACGCTACCATCCCTGGACATTTGAACTTCAGAATCACTTTTATATATACTTCAAGAGCAATGAAAGCTGTTCAGAGATTACTAGATGGATGGGATGGTGGGTGGGATGGAAGTCCACAAGGGAGGGGATACATATACCTGATTCACTTCTGTACAGCAGAGGCTACCACAGCGTTGTAAGGCAACTATACCCCAATGGGGAAAAAAAGAAAAGAACCACAGTCCACTCTTTCTGTACTCTTTAACTAAATGTGATTTTCAGGGGAAGAATATAATCAAAAAAGAAAAGCGAAAATTGACTAATATACTTTCTTCATTAATTAATCAACTCATTCATTATTTTAAAATCTAGTTACCAATTTTTCATACTCATTCAAAAACTTTTCCATTAGTATATGACATAATACTATATAATGTATATTTTAGCTTTTGTTATGGGAATGTCAATAATAAAATGACAGAGAAGTACTTATTACCTTTAGTGAAGTGAGTGAAAGTCGATCAGTCGTGTCCGACTCTTTGCGACCCCATGGACTTAGTCCATGGAGTTCTCCAGGCCAGAATACTGGAGTGCGTAGCCTTATTACCTTTAGGGACTCTAAAATGTTATGGGAGAAAACTTATATTTTCAAGAAACTGGTTACTTTTAATCATATTATGTAGACGAACTTTGGCTTGTGGATCTGCACTGACAATCTTAAAATCTATGCCCTTTTTATGAAAAATATCAACATAAATTTAAAAGAAAAACATTACTCTAAAATACATAAAATAACTTTACTTTCAAACTAGCAAGCAAAGCTGTTAAGAATATTTATAAGCTTAAGTAAGTACATATTGGCAGGAAAATTATATTTTATATTTACTCTTTATTAGTCTCATTAACCTTAAAGCTATTCCTTTCATTGTACAAAAGTGGAATGAATGTCAGTCTTTAAAAACATCCAGAGATTTTAAGTAGCCATTTTCTACATAAGCAATAGTTTTACTCAAGTACTTTAAGCAATTTTTATGTTAAAAAATACGAGAACATTCTGTAAAGCATTTACTAGAGATAAGAAAAGTTTTATTTCAAAGAATGTAAATCCAAGGAACATATTACCTCTTCTTGGTACTTGTGCAATTTGGGCAAGATTTAATGGGAAAGATTTAGGAAAATTGCTTTAGAAGAAGGACCTTTAGGGGGTTCAAATAGTGGGGTTTTCTTAGGTTTCATTTTGATAATTCTTCAGCTGTATATGATTTCATATTCTTAAGTAACTTAAGCTAAGAAAATATTTATACATGTTGAATATTACAATTCAGTTACTAAATATACTTCTGATAAATCTTTCATTATGATATTCATATACCTCAATTTTTATTTTGAATTCAGCTTCTTTTATAACTACTACATAAGTAAATGGTATTGAGAGGTATATTTAAAAACTATTATACATTCACAAATTATTAATACTTCTAAAAATCTTATTTTAGGTGTTGAATGGGAAAGGTGTCTTTGTTTTTGTTATTCAGATGATGAAGCAAACATCTTAGATACACAAGTCATAGATTTTTAGTTTACTTTTAACAATTACTTGCAAACATTGACTCTTAAAATGCAACAATTCTTACAGAGATAACTCTATTATCTCTGTGTAGATTTTACTTTTGTTTGGTTGCCTTAAATCTATTAGGTTAATTTTTGGCCTTTTTTTTTTTTTGGTATTTAAACAGTAACCATTTTATATTTTATAATAAAAATTTTTTAAAACAATTTGAAGAGGAAATTCTATACTTTTATTCTTTTTAAAACTACTAAGCAATACAATGTCTTATGAAGCAGCCTAAGATTTTTCAGGTAATCTTTGTGACAGATGAAATAAATTTGTCTCTCTTGGTAAGCACTGAGACATTAGTTTGCCAGCTCTCCTCAAATCATTGCTTTTACTATTTTTCAATCCCCTGTGACTTAAGTCTCAGCCCAGGTTGATGTTCAAAGTTATACAGGAATAATTTTTGTGAAAAGAGATGTCTACAAACAGTGCATATTCTCAGGAACACCACAAAGCTCAATCTGCCTTAAGGTTTTCAATTTTTACTCTAAAACAGTTCATAAGATTTCCATTACAAAAGATTTCTTACAAAAACAAAACAAAACAAAACAAAACAAAATCTTGTATGAATGTATTGATTGAGAAAAGATCTAAAAGAATCTGAACTTTCTCAGAAAACTAAATTTAAAAAATTCACAAATGTTCTGTAGTACATGTTTATATTCCTGCAATTAGTTTTTCAACTGAATTTATCAGTAAAATGACATTCTCTTTGCAAAGCAGATGCTAGGTTCATCATAAAGCAATTAACACAACCCATTTAAAGGCTGAAAATTGTAAAAAAAAAAAAATCTGTTCAATATTGATGTAATGTCCTTTCAAATCTATACCATCAGAGACAAATAATTGCTCATTATTAATGAATAGAATGGCAGAATAAAAGGTAATAACAATAAATTCCACAATGTATATTTAATATCTAGGACAGGTGGCTTTTGGGCAGTGAATGAAGAGTCAGTATAAAAGTAACTGAAATAAAAGTGCCACATTTCTTAATGAAATACAAAATGATTCATGCCATTGGATAAGATTTTATTTTCAAATGTAGCAAAATGGCTAAAACTTTATAATCATTAGGTGAAATTTCTGATATTTTCCTAGGTCTCTAACAGCAATCTGAATATTTTCATATCATGTTTATTTTAACGTTACAGAAGAGGGCAACAGAGATGAGATGATAGGGTGGCATCACCGACTCAATGGTTGTGAGTTTGAGAAAACTCCAGGAGATAGTGAAGGACAGGGAAACCTGGGGTGCTGCAGTCCGTGGGGTCAGAAAGAGTCAGACACAGCAAATGAACAACAACAATAGAAAATTCTGACTAATTGGTAGTGAGAAAAAAGATCAGGGGATCTCTTGGTTGGGTGAAAAGTGGAATCTGAAAGAACAAATGGAAATCTCTGCTGTGAAGAATATATTAGTTATTTTGTTTTTGGCGACTGTTTCAGAGTATGTATGTGTGTGTGTGTGTATGTAAACTTACCAAAATGCACCCTTCAACAACATGCAGATTATGATTCATGCAGTCTACTTTGTGTCACTACAGTTGTTAAATTAAGGAAAAACAAACATAAGAAAAAGTAATCTTTAAAAAAAAGTATAATGCTTAATATACTTATTGTAAGGTTCTGTGAGTTAATAAGCTTTTAAATAGATTTAGGACTATCTTATATAGCATATAAAAAAGAAAGCGCTAAATAGTGTCTGACTCTTGCAGTCCCATGAACTGTAGCCTGCCAGGTGCCTATGTCCATGGGATTCTCCAGGCAACAACACTGGAGTGGGTTGCCATTTCATTCTCCAGGATATTTTTTATTAAATATGTCTGTGTATTTTCCAAGTTACTATTTGACAATAGTGCTTTTCCAAGATGTGAAACTACTGGGTTTTTATTTAAATCTATTCTAAGTCAAGTCTTAACTAACAGTGTGCAACACAGACTTAATATGTTTTCAGCACTTAGAATCCAATCTATGTAAGACTAGGCAATAGATCAATATACTGCATTGTTAGAGATAAATAAGTTAGTGGTGAACAAAAGAAATCCATTCACCCAATTAACATTCCATCAGAAAGGATGATAGGAATTATCACCAAAACAGAGTAATATGACAACAAGGATTCAATCATGCAATTTGTTGGAATTAGTTTTGTGGTTTGTTACTTCTACAGGATTCCATTCTTGGTCCTGTTGCAAATAGCCCAAAATATGTGAGATTTAAATGCAAGTCAGCAAAGTACATGTAGTTTGATATTTTTTTCTTGCAAATACCTATGCACTTGAATGAAGTGAAAATGTGAGATTTCTTTGATCACAAATCAATTTCACCACAAATGTTTGACTTATAATAACTGAAGAGCCCACACTTACATATTGAGCAGTCAGATAAAAATAGCAACCTCTCCCTGAATAACTGATACTAATGAGAGAGGCCAATAGGTAAGCAAATCTGACAATATAATATAGTGAGCACACTATAAGGGGTATGGAAAAATGCATTGGAATGGCAAAATAAAAGTATAATGGAAAAAATCATTAGACATGGAAATAAAATCTAGATTTTAATCATATCTTTGTAACAAAATTATAATAATATGAAAAAAATATAATTTCCCTTAACTGTCATTTGCCCACTTGTAAGTTAGGGAAATGGTTTATTTCAAATAACTATAGGCCCTATTGGAGAAGGCAATGGCATCCCACTCCAGTACTCTTGCCTGGAAAATCCCATGGACAGAGTGGCCTGATGGGCTGCAGTCCATGGGGTCTCTAGGAGTCACACAACTGAGGGACTTCACTTTGACTTTTCACTTTCATGCATTGGAGAAGGAAATGGCAACCCACTCCAGTGTTCTTGCCTGGAGAATCCCAGGGACAGGGAAGCCTGGTGGGCTGCCATCTATGGGGTCGCACAGAGTTGGACACAACTGAAGCGACTTAGCAGCATAAGCCCTAAATTAGACATGTTTAGCTATACTTGGCACAAAAGCAGACATAATTCAAGTGTAAACACTAACCACAAAGTAGATTTTGAACTTGACTCTAAATAGCAATACAACAAAGAAAAAGTTGGACTATAAAGAAAGCTGAGCACTGAAGAACTGATGCTTTTGAACTGTAGTGTTGGAGAAAACTCTTGAGAGTCCCTTGGACTGCAAGGAGATCTCACCAGTCCATCCTAGAGGATATCATTTCTGAATGTTCATTGGAAGGACTGATGCTGAAGCTGAAACTCCAATACTTTGGCTTCCTGATAGGAAGAGCTGACTCATTTGAAAAAAGACCCTGATGCTGGGAAAGATTTAAGGCAGGAGGAGAAGGGGATGACAGAGGATGAGATGGTTGGATGGTATCACCAATTCAATAGACGTAAGTTTGAGTAAACTCCAGGAGTTAGTGATGGACAGGGAGGCCTGGTGTGCTTCAGTCCATGGGATTGCAAAGAGTCAGACACAATGGAGTGACTGAACTGAACTGAACTGAACTGATGCAAAAGTAGGAAGTCAAGAGATGTCTAGAGTAACAGGCAAGTTTGGCATTGGAGTAAAATTGAAGAAAGGCAAAGGCTAACAGAATTTGCCAAGAGGATGCACTAGTCATGGAAAACAGCCTCTTCCAAAAACACAAAGGCCACTCTACACAGATATCACCAAATGTTCAATACCAAAATCAGAATGAATATACTCTATGAGCTGAAGATGGAGAAGCTCTTTACAGTTAGCAAAAACAAGACCTGGAGCTGAGCGTGGCTCAGGTCGTCAGCTCCTTATGCAAAATTCAGACTTAAATGGAAGAAAGTAGGGAAAACAACTAGGCCATTCAGGTATGACCTAAATCAAATCCCTTTATTATACAGTGGAAGTGACAAACATTTTCAAGAGATTAGATTGGATAGACACAGTCCCAGAACTAAGGACAGAGGTTTGTAACATTATACAGGAGGCAGTGACCAAAAATGTTGAAAAGAAAAAGAAATGTAAGAAGCAAAATTGTTCTCTGAGGAGGCCTTACAAATAGCTGAGAAAAGAACAGAAGCAAAAGTCAAGGCAAAAAGTAAAGATAAACCCATCTGAATGCAGTGTTCCAAAGAATATCAATGAGAAATTAGAAAGACTTCCTAAAGGATCAATGAAAAGAAATTGAGCAAAACAGTAGAATGGCAAGGACTAGAGATCTCTTCAAGAAAATTTGAGATACCTAGGGAATATTTCATGTAAAGATGGACACAATACAGGACAGAAGTGGCAATGACCTAACAGAACCAGAAGATATTAAGAAGCAGTGGCAAGGACACACAAAAGAACTAAACAAAAAAGGCCTTAATGATCTGACAATCATGAGGTGGGGTCACTAAACTTGAGCCAGACATCAAGGAATGCAAAGTCAAGTAGGCCTTAGGAAGCATCAGTATGAACAAAGCTAGTGGAGGTGATGGAATTCCAGCTGAGCTATTTCAAATCCTAAACAATGATGCTGTGAGAGTGCTGCACTCAGTTCAGTACAGTTCAATTCAGTCGCTCAGTCGTGTCCGACTCTTTGCGACCCCATGAATCCCAGCACGCCGGGCCTCCCTGTCCATCACCAACTCCTGGACTTCACTCAGACTCACATCCAATGAGTCAGTGATGCCATCCAGCCATCTCATCCTCTGTCATCCCCTTCTCCTCCTGCCCCCAATCCCTCGCAGCATCAGAGTCTTTTCCAATGAGTCAACTCTTCACATGAGGTGGCCAAAGAACTGGAATTTCAGCTTCAGTATCATTCCTTCCAAAGAAAACCCAGGACTGATCTCCTTTAGGATTGACTGGTTGGATCTCCTTGCAGTCCAAGGGACTCTCAAGAGTCTTCTCCAACACTATAGTTCAAAAGCATCAATTCTTTGGCGCTCACATTTCTTCACAGTTGAACTCTCACATCCATACATGACCACTGGAAAAACCATAGCCTTGACTAGACAGACCTTTGTTGGCAAAGTAATGTCTCTGCTTTTGAATATACCATCTAGGTTGGTCATAACTTTTCTTCCAAGGAGTGAGGGTCTTTTAATTCGATGGCTGCAGTCACAATCTGCAAGGATTTTGGAGTCCAAAAAAACTAAAGCCTGACACTGTTTCCACTGTTTCCCCATCTATTTCCCATGAAGTGCTGGGACCAGATGCCATGATCTTAGTTTTCTGAATGTTGAGCTGTAAGCCAAATTTTTCACTCTCTTTCACTTTCATAAGAGGCTTTTTAGTTCCTCTTCAATTTCTGCCTTAAGGGTGGTGTCATCTGCGTATCTGAGGTTATTGATATTTCTCCCAGCAATCTTGATTCCAGCTTGTGCTTCTTCCAGTCCAGCGTTTCTCATGATGTACTCTGCATATAAGTTAAATAAGCAGGGTGATAATATACAGTCTTGACGTACTCCTTTTCCTATTTGGAGCAAGTCTGTTGTTCCATGTCCAGTTCTAACTGTTCTCCTGACCGGCATACAGGTTTCTCAAGAGGCAAGTCAGATGGTTTGGTATTCCGATTTCTTTAAAAATTTTCCACAGTTTATTGTGATCCACACAGTCAAAGGCTTTGACATAGTCAAGAAAGCAGAAATAGATGTTTTTCTGGAACTCTCTTGCTTTTTCCATGATTCAGCAGATGTTGGCAGTTTGATATCTGGTTCTTCTGCCTTTTCTAAAACCAACTTGAACATCTGGAAGTTCATGGTTCACGTATTGCTGAGGCCTGGCTTGGAGAATTTTGAGCATTACTTCCTGTGTGAGATGAGTGCAATTGTGCAGTAGTTTGAGCATTCTCTGGCATTGCTTTTCTTTGGGATTGGAATAAAAACTGACCTTTTCCAGTCCTGTGACCACTGCTGAGTTTTCCAAATTTGTGGGCATATTAAGTGCTGCACTTTCACAGCATCATCTTTCAGGATTTGAAAGAGCTCAACTGGAATTCCATCACCTCCACTACCTTTGTTCATAGTGATGCTTTCTAAGGCCCACTTGACATCACATTCCAGGATGTCTGGCTCTAGGTGAGTGATCACACCATCATGATCATCTTGGTTGTGAAGATCTTTTTTGTACAGTTCTGGTGTGTATTCTTGATACCTCTTAATATCTTCTGCTTCTATTAGGTCCATACCATTTCTGTCCTTTATCGAGCCCATCTTTGCATGAAATGTTCCCTTGGTATCTCTAATTTTCTTCAAGAGATCTCTATTCTTTCCCATTCTTTTGTTTGCCTCTATTTCTTTGCATTGATGGCTGAAGAAGGCTTTCTTATCTCTTCATGCTATTATTTGGAACTCTGCATTCAGATGCTTATATCTTTCTTTTTCTCCTTTGCTTTTGGCTTCTCTTCTTTTCACAGCTATTTGTAAGGCCACCCCAGATAGCCATTTTGCTTTTTTTCATTTTTTTCCCATGGGGGTGGTCTTGATTCCTGTCTCCTGTACAGTATCATGAACCTCCATCCATAATTCATCAGACACTTTATCTATCAAAGCTAGTCCCTTCAATCTACTTCTCACTTCCACTGTATAATCATAAGGGATTTGATTTAGGTCATATTGAATGGTCTACTGGTTTTCCCTACTTTCTTCAATTTAATTCTGAATTTAGCAATAAGGAGTTCATGATCTGTGCCACAGTCAGCTCCTGGTCTTGTTTTTGCTGACTGTATAGAGCTTCTCCTTCTTTGGCTGCAAAGAATATAATCAATCTGATTTTGGTGTTGACCATCTGGTGATGTCTATGTGTAGAGTCTTCTCTTGTGTTGTTGAAAGCAGGTGTTTGTTATGACCAGTGCATTTTCTTGGCAAAACTCTACAAGTCTTTGCCCTGCTTAATTCCATATTCCAAGGCCAAATTTGCCTGTTACTCCAGGTGTTTCTTGATTTCCTACTTTTGCATTCCAGTCCCCTATAATGAAAAGGATATCTCTTTTGGGTGTTAGTTCTAAAAGATCTTGTAGGTCTTCATAGAACCATTCAACTTCAGCTTCTTCAGTGTTACTGGTTGGAGCTACCCCACAACCGAGGTCAGGGGTGGTGGATGGGAGGACCAACCCCATGTCCAAGGAGCGGTGGCTGCATGGACACAGGAGAGCCTAGAGGAGCTATTCACATTCAAGGTCAGGAGGGATGGCGGTGAGGAGATACCCCTCATCCAAGGTAAAGAGCAGCAGCTACGCTTTGCTAGAGCAGCTGTGAACAGATACCCCATGTCTAACGTAAGAGAAACCCAAGTAAGATGGTAGGTGTTGCAAGAGGACATCAGAGGGCAGACTCACTGAAACCATAATCACAGAAAACTAGTCAATCTAATCACACTAGGACCACAGCCTTGTCTAACTCAATGAAACTAAGCCATGCCTGCGGGGCAACCCAAGATGGGTGGGTCATAGTGGAGAGGTCTGACAAAAGGTGGTCCAGTGGAGAAGGGAATGGGAAACCACTTCAGTATTTTTGCCTTGAGAAACCCATGAACAGTATGAAAAGGCAAAATGATAGGATATTGAAAGAGGAACTCCCCAGATTGGTAGGTGCCCAATATGCTACTGGAGATCAGTGGAGAAATAACTCCAGAAAGAATGAAGGGGTGGAGCCAAAGCAAAAACAATACCCAGTTGTTGATGTGACTGGTGATAGAAGCAAAGTCAGATGATATAAAGAGCAATAGTGCATAGGAACCTGGAATGTCAGGTCCATGAATCAAGGCAAATTGGAAGTGGTCAGACAGAAGATGGCAAGAGTGAACATCGACATTCTAGGAATCAGCAAACTAAAATGGACTGGAATGAGTGAATTTAATTCAGATGACCATTATATCTACTACTACGGGCAGGAATCCCTTAGAAGAAATGGAGTAGCCATCATGGTCAACAAAAGAATCCGAAATGCAGTACTTGGCTGCAATCTCAAAAATGACAGAATGTCTCTGTTCGTTTCCAAGGCAAACCATTCAATATCACATTAATCCAAGTATATGCTGCACTCAATATGACAGCAAATTTGGAAAACTCAGTATGGGCCACACGACTGGAAAAGGTCAGTTTTCATTCCAATCCCAAAGAAAGGCAATGCCGAAGATTGCTCAAACTACCACACAATTGCACTCATCTCACAGGCAAATTTGTCCATGGAGTACAGAATGAAGCAGGGCAAAGGCTAATAGAGTTTCACCAAGGGAACACACTGGTCATAGCAAACACCTTCTTCCAACAACACAAGAGAAGACTATACATGTGGACATCATCAGATGGTCAACACTGAAATCAGATTGATTATATTCTTTGCAGCCAAAGATGGAGGAGCTCTATACAGTCAGCAAAAACAAGACTGGGATCAGACTGTGGCTCAGAACATGAACTCCTTATTGCCAAATTTGTACTTAAATTGAAGAAAGTGGGGAAAACCACTATACAATTCTGGTTTGAAGGACTAGATCTGGTAGACAGATTGCCTGATGAACTATGGATGGAGGTTCATGATACTGTACAGGAGACAGGAATCAATACCATTCCCAAGAAAAAGAAATGCAAAAAAAGCACAATGACTATCTGAGGAGGCCTTACAAATAGGTATAAAAAGAAGAGAAGTGAAAACAAAGGAGAAAAGGAAATATATTCCCATTTGAATGCAGAGTTCCAAAGAATAGCAAGGAGAGATAAGAAAGCCTTCCTCAGTGATCAATGCAAAGAAATAGAGGAACACAATAGAAAGGGAAAGATTAGAGATCTCTTCAAGAAAATTAGAGATATCAAGAGAATATTTCATGCAAAGATGGGCTCAATAAAGAACACAAATAGTATGGACCGAACAGAAGCAGAAGATATTAAGAAGAGGTGGCAAGAATACACAGAAGAACTGTACAGAAAAGATATTCACTACCCAAATAATCATGATGGTGTGCTCACTCACACTCAGCTAGAGCCAGACATCCTGGAATATGAAGGCAAGTGGGACATAGGAAGCATCACACCAAAAAAAGCTAGTGGAGGTGATCGAATTCCAGTGGAGCTATTTCAAATCCTGAAGATGATGCTGTGAAAGTGCTGCACTCAATATGCCAGCAAATTTGGAAAACTCAGTAGTGGCCACAGAACTGGAAAAGGTCAGTTTTCATTCCAATCCCAAAGAAAGGCAATGCCAAACAATGCTCAAACTACTGCACGATTGCACTCATCTCATATGCTAGTAAAGTAATGCTCAAAATTCTCCAAGCCAGGCTTCAGCAATTCATGAACTGTGAACTTCCAGATATTCAAGCTGGATTTATAAAAGGCAGAGGAACCAGAGATCAAATTGCCAACATCCGCTGGATCATGGAAAAAGCAAGAGAGTTCCAGAAAAACATTTATTTCTGCTTTATTGACTATGCCAAAGC
Organism: Capra hircus; assembly: GCF_001704415.2. Classification (NCBI taxonomy): domain Eukaryota; kingdom Metazoa; phylum Chordata; class Mammalia; order Artiodactyla; family Bovidae; genus Capra; species Capra hircus. The sequence continues at coordinate 12,685,056 of NC_030823.1, read as the reverse complement.
CTTTGACTGTGTGGATCACAATAAACAGTGGAAAATTCTTTAAGAGATGGGAATACCAGACCACCTGACTTGCCTCTTGAGAAATCTGTATGCTTGTCAGGAAACAACAGTTAGAACTGGACATGGAACAACAGACTGGTTCCAAATACGTAAAGGAGTATGTCAAGGCTGTATATTGTCACCCTGCTTGTTTAACTTGTATGCAGAGTACATCATGAGAAATGCTGGGCTGGAGGAAGCCCAAGCTGGAATCAAGATTGCCGGGAGAAATATCAATAACCTCAGATATGCAGATGACACCATCCATATGGCAGAAAGTGAAGAACTAAAGAGCCTCTTGAAAGTGAAAGAGGAAAGTGAAAATGTTGGCTTAAAGCTCAAGATTCAGAAAACTAAGATCATGGCATCCAGTCCCATCACTTCATGGGAAATCGATGGGGAAAGAGTGGAAACAGTGGCTGCCTTTATTTTTCTGGGCTCCAAAATCACTGCAGCTGGTGATTACAGCCATGACATTTAAAGATGCTTACTCCTTGGAAGGAAAGTTATGACCAACCTAGATAGCATATTCAAAAGCAGAGACATTACTTTGCCAACGAGGTCCATCTAGTCAAGGCTATGGTTTTTCCAGTGGTCATGTATGGATGTGAGAGTTGGACTATAATGAAAACTGAGCTCTGAAGAATTGATGCTTTTGAACTGTGGTGTTGGAGAAGACTCTTGAGAGTCCCTTAGACTGCAAGGAAATCCAACCAGTACTTTCTAAAGGGTTGTTCATTGGAAGGACTGATGTTGAAGTTAAAACTCCAATACTTTGACCACCTGATCTGAAGAGCTGACTCATTGGAAAAGACCCTCATTCTGGGAATATGAGGGCAGGAGGAGAAAGGGATGACAGAGGATGAGATGGTTGGATGGCATCACCAACTCAGTGGACATGGGTTTGTGGGAACCCTGGGAATTGGTGATGGACCGGGAGGTCTGTCGTTCTGCGGTTCATGGGTTCACAAAGAGCTGGACACGCCTGAGTGACTGAACCTAACTGAACAATATATACAACTTGTAAAAAGTTTATCTTCTTTGGAACCACCACTTAGAATATGCAGACATTTCAAAGACTGTGAGTAACTGTTCACAGAACATATACCACACAAAAGGCTTGCCATCAGAATCTATAATAAACTCCTAGAAATAATGATAATAAAACAAACAATCCAGACAAAAGATTTGAACAAACATTGTATAAATATATGAATGCCCAATAAACATACAGAAATCTCCTCTGTATCATTACTCAGGGAACTGGAAATTAACACTGCAATATTAAGACACATATGCAAAAATGATAGCATTAAAAACACTAATAATATCAGGTTTTGTGAGGACAAAAAGTTACTAGAACACATATGGGCTGCTTGTCTAGGTGCAAAATAATAAAATTATTTTGAAAAAATCTTATAAATTTCTAACTGATCTATGAATTTCATACCTGGTTATTTACACACACACAAAAATAAAAACTTGTGAACACATTAGAACTTACATACATAAGTTTTTATAATAATTTTAATATCAGTAGCTCAATTTTGGAAACAATCCAAATGTGCATTAACCAGTGAATGGCTAAACAATGTATGGTTTATCTATTCAAGGGAGGGTTTTTATGGTGGCTCAGTTTTAAAGAACCTGCCTGCAATGTAGGAGACATAGGTTCAGTCCCTGGGTCTGAAGGATCCCCTGGAGAAGGAAATGGCAAACCATTACAGTATTCTTCCCATAGACATAGGAGCCTGGCAGGCTACAGTCCATGGGGTCACAAAAGAGTCAGACAGGACTTAGTGACTAAACAACTCTTCAAAGAATACTATGAAGGCAAACAACTACTGATAAATTAAACAAAAGTAAGGAAACAAGTTACGCTAAGTACAGATATCCTTTGTATGCTGCTGCTAAGTCACTTCAGTTGTGCCCGACTCTGTGCGACCCCATAGATGGCAGCCCACCAGGCTCCCCTGTCCCTGGGATTCTTCAGGCAAGAACACTGGAGTGGGTTGCCATTTCCTTCTCCAATGCATGAAAGTGAAAAGTGAAAGTGAAGTTGCTCAGTCGTATCCAACTCTTAGAGACCTCATGGACTGCAGCCTACCAGACTCTTCCATCCATGGGATTTTGCAGGCAAGAGTACTGGAGTGGGGTGCCATTGCCTTCTCCTTATCCTTTGTATACATTGTTCTATTTTCGTACAGCTGTAGAAAATGAACAATGTGTCTGTGGTCACAGAATGGCATCTGGTGATTTAGTCTCTAGGTTGAGTCTGACCCTGTGATCCTGTGGACTGTAGCCTGCCAGGCTCCTCTGTTCATGGGATTTCCCAGGCAAAATTACTGGACTGGGTTGCCATTTCCTTCTTTGGGTAGTTTCTTGACCCAGGGATGGAACCCAGGTCTCCTATATTGCAGGCAGATTCTTTACCACTGAGCCAGCAGGGACTTTCCTATAGAAAGCATGAAAGTAAGAATGGTATTTGCTCACTCACATCTGACTCTGTGACTCCATGGACTGTAGCCCACTCGGCTCCTTTGTCCATGGGATTCTCCAGACAAGAATCCTGGAGTGGGTATCCATTCGCTTCTCTAGGGGATCTTCCCAAATCAGGGATCAAAACCAGATATCCTGCATTGGAGGCAGATTCTTAACCATCTGAGTCACCAGGGAAGCAAATTAGTGTTAGGGTTAGGGTTAGGGTTAGGGCTTCCCCGGTGGTATAGAAGTTAAAGCATCTGCCTGCAATGTAGGAGACCTTGGTTCCATCCCTGAGTCGGGAAGATCCCCTGGAGAGGAAATGGCAACCCACTACCAGTATTCTTGCCATGGACGGAGGAGCTTGGTGGGCTACAGTCCACGGGTTGCAAAGAGTCAGACACGACTGAGCGACTTCACTAGGGTTAGGGTTAGTTAGGGTTAAGGTTAGTTGAACACATATTAGTTGCCTAAAGTCAGATGTGGAGATGGTGTGAGCAGAATTTGACTACAACATTTGTAGGAACTTTCTGTATTCATCCGTGACAAGTTCTTCCCACCACGTTCTCTTTCATTCTGCTAGTTACATAATGGTGAGCTCGCATATGCGACAACTCTGCAACTATTTACGGAAGGAAATGGTTTTCCTTTTCAAAGCCATTCTCAATCTCCAGTAATAATGTATTATTTTAGAATCCTTCCCACTTGTTTAAGCACACCCCACCCCTTTTTTCTCTCACATGAGGTAAAGATCTAACTTTTCACTATGAGAACTTTAAAACCTAGAAATCAAATAAATACCTCTTCTAGTTTCCTAGTTTTTCTTTCTTTCTTTCTTTCTTTAACATTAGCTGGAAATATATGGCAATGGTAACTAGATAACTTCTGTTACTTCCAAGAAAAGCCTGGTAAAGTTATAATGGCTTACTAGTATTACTTTTCAGATGATACTATTCATCTCATTTTCTTTTTTGAGAATTTCAATTATATTTTGTGGCAGCGGGAAAAATCTCTTTCAAACACTGCTATATTACTTGATTTTTGTTTCTGTATTTGTTCTTAACCTTTAAAATTTAAATATAGAAAAAACTCATACACAAAGTTCAAATAGATAAGCATTTTGCAAAAGGCAAAAATACTTGACTTTTCATTTTCAAAAATATTTTTAACAGGAAGTAAGATAATGTCTATCAGTTACTACTATTAATAAAATTAGTCTAACCACTTTGCTGTACACCTCAACCAAACAGAACATTGTAAATCAGTTGCGCTTCAATATAAAGCAAAAATTAAAGTTTAAAACTGCAAAAAATCATATTGGTAAATGAAATAAAAGCATCAAGTGACTATTTAAAGTATATTGCTTGCAGCAATTCTTAAAAAGTAATTTTACAGAATTTGCTGAGAATCTTAAAGCACATAGAAACTCTAATATGTATAGTATTTTTTTTTTTTTTACATATAAAGTCAATAGATTTACCCATCTCCTGAAATCCTTTGAATCATGGATACCTGATAAAAGCTTTGACCTAAAAACTATGCCTGAATCAAAACTAAAACACAAACATAGTAAATAACTTCAAACCACAAAACACTGGGAATAGTCCTATACAGTATCTTTCCTTGCAGGTCATTATTGTATAAGGATTATTCTTCTTACATTATAAGATTTTCATCTTTTAACCTTCTTTCTAGCTTCTATATTCAATTCATAGAAATTAGATTATAAAACAAGATACAAGCATAGTTGAAGTTTCAGTTATGAGTACCAGGTAAATTTAAGTAATTCTTCAAAGAATACTACTTGATAAATCACATTTATTTTTATTATTTCTGAAATCCTATAATACATCATTTTAATTGGGCTGATCTTTTGTCCAAGTGGACAAACAAAATATGCAGCAATTCATGTTTTTGAAAATTTGGGGATGAAATCTTAGTTTTTTCTCTGCTTTTTAAACATATATAAAAATTCATTCCTTGTTACTGAGGAAAAAATAAATTGATGGTTCTGGAATTTAGATCTGTGAAAGCTTCATGAGCTTTTAAATGTACATTTGAGTCACAATATTTATGAGGCTTTCCAGAAAATTTCAAACATCAATACATTAGGCTCTCCTTGACATGTTATCATCCTATTATAAAAATGTTATACACTTATGTCACACACAGAAATAATTAGGGTAGAAAATGTATAGGATATTATGATTTCAATCCAAAAAGAGATACTATATTAGAAAGTATTTATGTGAACTAACACAAGGGCTTCATTATAGATGATCTAAAGCAAGGAAAGTAGACATCAGCTATGTATGTTTTTCCTGTAATCACCTAAATTCCAGAGAAAATGGTTTGTGTTTTATGTTAACTCATTAAGCTGTGCATGTCAGGAAAGGAGCCCATCCATGAATGCCGCCCCCATTACTAGATGCTTCATCAAACCTAATAGAGTACTTACATCTCCAGTAAGATGAGGAAGGAAGGAGAAAAGGAGACTTACATTTATCAAGCATCTTTTAATGTCAGTTTCTGCACTTAATGCTTTTATGTAGGAGTAAATAGAATGAACTCAGTGACCCTTTGTAATTGAGAAGTCCTTGTTTAAAAATCCTGTGGTAAACGTAAATAGTAAATCAATTCTCTACTGAAACACATAAAATGGTAGCAAAAAGAATGGGATAAGGTATAAAAATACAAAATCAAAATGAAGGAAAAGTGGACAACTATAATCGAGTGTTAGTTAAAAAGAAACGTTTGGAAGATGTGAAAGTAAATTAGCTATAAGTGATTTTACTGAGTGACTAAAATCAATGTGCATGCAATGGGGAAAAAAATGTAAGAAACAAACTTATTAGTGCCAGAGAAATGGTTAGAAACATCTAAAACTCCGTATTACAGAACTAGTAGTTTAAACAAACAGAAGAGAGTTAAAAGTGGTTGTGTGTCTAGAATAAGGTTTGAAACTGGGAAGAGGTGGGGCAGGTAAGTGCATGTACTTTGAGGTATTGTTTACATCTAATTCACATACATGTATAAAAATTGAAAAACCCCCAAAAGAGAAAAGGTAGCTTCTTTCTTAGTTGAAAGTGTATCTTTACCCCAATAGAGTATTCAGCATGTAGTTTAAGTTAATGGTGGCCAGCTCAAAGTAACGCTGGTAACTTCTGCTTAAAACAGAGATCTGAGGGATGTGTTTGTTCTAATGTCACATAGTAATGGATAGATGTCAGTTACCACCCCAGCTAGCTTCACTTTATGGTGTGTGTTTTGCTGCTTGCAACATACTAACTATTGTTCATTGAGAAATAAAGGAAATATAAAGAGGTATAAGGGATTCCCTTATAGCTCAGTCAATAAAGAGTCTGCCTGGGTTTGATTCCTGGGTCAGGAAGATTCCCTGGAGAAGGAAATGGCAACTCACTCCAGTATTCTTGCCTGAAGAATCCCATGGACAGAGGAGCCTGGCAGGCTACAGTCTATGGAGTTGCAAGAGTCAGACACAGCTGAGCAACTAAGCACACACCACACACAAAAGAGGCATAAAGACAGAACAGCTACCTGTCTTCCCCCCCCCTTGCCCCCGCCAAAAGAACAAAGCATTTGTCATTGAAAAATTACTTTGAATTGAAGAACACAAATCAGATTCTATATGACAAAATAAAAAAGCAGTATCTAGATTGTACAACTCTCTGCAACACCATGGACTGTAGCACTCCAGGCCTCCCTGTCCATCACAAACTCCTGGAGTTTACTCAAACTTGTGTCCATCAAGTCAGTGATGCCAACCAACCATCTCATCCTCTGTTGTCCCCTTCTCCTCCCACCTTCAGTCTTTCCCAGCATCAGGGTGTTCTCAAAGCAGTCAGTACTTCGAATCAGGTGGCCAAAGTTTTGGAGTTTCAGCTTCAACATCAGTCCTTCAAGTGAATATTCAGAACTGTTTTCCTTAGGATGGACTGGCTGGATCTCATGGCAGTCCAGGGGAATATCAAGAGTCTTCCTGCACACCACAGTTCGAAAGCATCAATTCTTCAGTGCTCAGCTTTCCTTATAGTCCAACTCTCACATCTATACATGACTACTGGAAAAACCATAGCCTTGACTAGATGGACCTTTGTTGGCAAAGTAATGTCTCTGCTTTTTAATATGTTGTCTGGGTTGGTCATAACTTTCCTTCTAAGGAGAAAGCATCTTTTAATTTCATGGCTGCAGTCACCATCTGCAGTGATTTGGAGCCCCCCAAAATAAAGTCAGCCGCTGTTTCCCCCTCTGTTTGCCACGAAGTGACGGGACTGGATACCATAATCTTAGTTTTCTGAATGTTGAGCTTTAAGCCAACTTTTTCACTCTCCTCTTTCTTTTTATCAAGAGGCTCTTTAGTTCTTCTTCACTTTCTGCTACAAGGGTGGTATCATCTGCATATCTGAGGTTACTGATATTTCCCCTGGCAATCTTGATTCCAGCTTGTGCTTCATCCAATCCAACATTTCTCATTATGTACTCTGCATATAAGTTAAATAAGCAGGGTGACAATGTACACAGGTACAACACAGTAATGAAACAAAAGGGAAGGGGGTAGGGCACACCTTTAAAATAATGACATAGCCTGAGACATGGCATAAACTGATTGGAATCAAGTATAACAGATCCAAGATGAGACGAGTTGACTTTTACCAGACCTTGAGCCTTAGTATACATTTATTGCAACATATCAGCAAGCTAAATGACACACCCACAGTGCCATGACAATTCCAAGGACAACCATAAATGTCAAAAAGTGGGTGGTGGCCCAATTCCTGGAAATACCAATTTCCCCAAAATAGCTGGACTACTCCTCCCACTCATTAGCCTATGAAATCACCCACCCATTTAAAAACTGATGACCCCATCCCTGGAGTCTCTTTTGCCTTCAAAGATGGCCCACACTCATTCTGTGGAGTGATTCTCTCTAAATTAATCCACTTCTTACCTATCACTTTATCTCTCACTGAATTCCTTCAGTGATGAGATATCAAGAACCTGAGCCAAGTGTGTGATCACACCAATTTTGTGATCTCAGTTAAAAGACTGTGGGTTTAAGTCCCAATCTGAGTTACACAATCTCAGCCTCATTAAATGATTAAACCATTCAAATGATTCATGGAAAATAGAAGGGGACCAAATGGCAACAGACTTTATTTTTGTCCACTCCAAAATCACTGCAGACGGCGACTGCAGCCATGAAATTAAAAGACGCTTGCTCTTTGGAAGAAAAACTGACAAACCTAGACAGCACGTTAAAAAGCAGAGACATTACTTTGCCAACAAAGGTCCATCTAGTCAAAGCTATGGTGGTTCCAATAGTCATGTATGGATGTAAGAGTTGGACCATAAAGCAGACTGAGGGTCAAAGAATTGATGCTTTGACTGTGTTGTTAGAGAAGACACTGAAGAGTCCCTTGGACTATATGGAGATCAAATCAGTCAATCCTAAAGGAAATCTATCCGGAATATTCATTGGAAGGACTGATGCTGAAGATGAAGCTCCAATATTTTAGTCACCTGATGTGAAGAGCCAGCTCATTTGAAAAGACCTTGATGCTGGGAAAGATCGACAGCAGGAGGAGAAGGCAACAACAGAGGATGAGATGGTTGGATGGCATCACTGACTTGATGGACATGAGCTTGAGCAAGCTCTGGGAGTTAGAGATGGACAGGAAAGCCTGGAATGCTGCAGTTCATGGAGTCTCAAAGAGTTGGATACAACTGAGAAACTGAACAACAACAATTTCAAGTAATTACATTGAAAGGATTATTTACCACCAATAAAGTTGCCCAGGATTGCAACCCTCAAACTAGGACACACACATGTTTCAGATACCTGAAGATTTTGTAAGGGTAAATAAGTAAGGCTGTTTAAAAGGATTTATTTTTCATCTACTCAGATTTTATAAATGCTAAATATAGCCTGCCTAGAAGAAAGTCTTTTGTTGAGGTATCATGTCAAGTCTTCTATCTTACCTTCCTTATTTAAATTATCCTTCTCCAACATTCAAAAATAACAGCATATTTCTCATTTAATTAACTTTCACAACTGAGTATTTCTCCAACGGCAAAGACAAATTATGATTTTAAAGAGATGGAAACTTATACAAGATAAGGAGCCTGCTTTAAGAAAACACATAATTATAAATATAAAGTTAGGCATGGAAGTAAATATTTATTTACACTAAGAAAAGAGGTCATAAATAATTACTGGAACATTGGAGTTCAAGGTCCATTTCTTGTGAAATTGCTTTAGGCAATTTACCAGAACTGCTTACAGAGAAATGCTTCTTGCTTGCAATCTGTCTTCATTTCCTCTCCTAGAAGAGTCTACAACTAACAGTAACTCCAAGCAATCATAGGAATCTATTCAAGGGAGGGGCTCTGAAACTTGAAGTTCATTATTTCAAGGCCTTCTGCTCCTTCTTTCAGGACTTTAGACAAATCTAAAATTTGAAATGTGAATAACAGTGAAGCCTCTCCTAAACAATTAAGTCACCATAAACCCATCAGAGAAGCAAGGTGCTTTCTTTGCCTTAGATATGTTTGTGTTGAGAATAAATTGTATAGATAGAAATATTTGGCCCACACTTTGAATTCAGAGTAGGACAGAAAGGATGATAACTATATGACCTTAAAAACCATGTCATATTTCTAAACTTTCTCCTCTGGTCATAAGGAATAAAGATACAAGATGAGTTTTTCCACTCTAAAAATTAATAAGTCTGAACAATACACATAAAGCAACTGTTTGGGGGTGGTGGACAAAAGCAACACAAGACTGTAATCAAAAACATTTATAAAATGAAATTTTAAAGTTGCCATTTACAATAGAATTTTTAAAACACCAAGCACCATATTAAATGAGTGAAAGGGCAATCCACAGAATGAAACTAATGTTTGCAAATTATATACTGGATGGGGATTATTATCTTCTTTTAAAATAATTCACACAACTTAGCAAAAACAACAAAAATGACAATTTGATTAAAACATGAACAAAGGATATGAACAAACATTTCTACAAATAGGATATTCAAAGGGTCAATAAGCAAATAGAAGAAGATCAACATCAGAAATAATTAAGGAAATGCAAATCACAACCACAATGAGATAGCACATCATGATTTTGTTATGTATGGTGCACAGTTGCTTTAATTGTGTCTGATTCTTGCAACCTCATGGACGGTAGCCTGTCGTACTCCTCTGTCCATGGGATTTCCCAGGCAAGAAAACTGGAGTGAGTTGCCATTTCCTTCTCCAGGGGGATCTTCTTGACCCAGGGATCAAACCCAAGTCTCTTGCATTGCAGGCAGATTATTTACCAGCTAAGCCAACAGGGAAGACTTTAGGAAAGCTATTATCAAATAAATAAATAATGAAATATGTTGGTAAGAATGTAAAGAAATTGGAATCATTGTACACTGATGGTGGGGATGGGAAATGATGCAACTGCTGTGGAAAACAACATAGCAGTTCCACAAAATATTATACATCTACTTATGATACTCAGTATATACACAAAAGAACTGAAAACAGGAATAGATTAGATATATCTACACCAATGTTCACAACTTTATTGGCAATAGCCAAAAGGTCAAAACAATTCAAATGTTCATTGACAAATGAATAAAGGTGATATATACATGCAATAGGATATTATTCAGCTTTAAATAAAAAGCAATTCTGATATACACTACAATAAAGTTGAAACTTGAAGGCACTGTATAAGCGAAATTATCGACACAAAGAAGGACAAATATTGAACTATTATATGATTCCACTCACATGAGTTACCTGGAATAGAAGAGTCATGTTGATGGATAGGAGAAGAGTGATTTTCAGGGGGTAATGACAGGATGAAATGGGGAATTATTGTTAGTGGATGCAGTTTCATCCTGGGATGATGAAATGTGTTAGAAATGGATAATAATGATGTTTGAACAATGCAAATGTATTATCTGATACTAAATTGTATATTTGTAGATGGTTAAAGAAAAAATTGGGAACAACATAAATAGAAAAATAGTGAATTAACTATTTTCAAGACAGTTTACCAAAACTAGTAAAATAAATGAGAAAAGACTTCATATAAGTAAAGATATAATACATTATTGACTGGAAGAATCAAGATTATAGAGAAGTCCATTGTTCCTAAACTGATTTATAGATTTAAGGAAGTTCCATAAAAAAACCAATGGGTGATTGTATATTGTTTTCTTTTGTTTTTGCAAAAATTGAGAAATCAGCTCTACAATTTATATGGAAATGTAGAGGACTCAGAGTAGACAAAACAATTTATTTAAAAATAAAAACAAAGTTCAAGAATATAGACTACTTGATTTTATAACTTAATATAAAAACCACAGTAAATAATATGATTTGGGTAGTATGAATTATTGACATTGAAATTAATAGAATAAAAGAGAGTCCAATATTTGACCTATACATGCATCATTATTTGATTTTGAAAAAAGAAAATACCACAATAATTCAAGATGAAATGATAATCTTTCAACAATTGATTCTAAGACAATCATATATTTGAATGGAAAAAATATTAAACCCATTCTTATGTGATAATAATATTTAATTTATACATTGTAAGTCTAATTGTAAAAGCTAAAATTAGAAATTTATAGGAGTAAACTTTTAGAGAGAGGAAAGGTGTTTGTAGAGGGAAGTAAATTGAGGTAAAACAAAATAATTATACCATGTCTTCAAACTGATAAAATCACTCCAAAGAAGTTCTCAAGAAAATAAAAAAAGAAAAATGAAGACTGTGAGAAAATGTTTCCAACATACAAATGACTTGTATTCATAATTGTATAAAAAACCCTTACAAAGGATAATAAGACAAAAAATGACCAATATTACATGGACAAGAGGTTGCAAAAAAAAAATCACAATAAAAGATATATGGATGGCAAACAAGCATATGAAAAATTGTTCAGTATGATTAGTCAATTGAAATTGTAATGAGATACCATTTCACAAGCACTACCAAAACTCAAATTCAAATCAAGGCAATACCAGTGTTAATGAACATATGGACGGACTACTAATAGAAATGTTACATACTTCTGGTTATAATGATGTCTCTTTGGAAAACATGTTCCAAGTCTTATAATGTTAATTATACAGTTATCATATGATCCCGAAATCCCAGTCCTATATATTTACTAAAGGACAATGAAAAGGCATGTTTATATGAAGATTTGTACATCAATGCTCATAGCAGTTATTGAAAAAAATCCTATCTAAGAACAAAAACAACGTAAGGCTAGATCAGCAGGTGAAATGAGCAAGTCATGGCATATGGACACAAAGGCATACAGACACAATGTATCCCACTGATACAATGGAACAGTGCTTAACAATACAGATAGCACTACAGATTCGTTCAATCTACTAGAGAAATTGGCCGTAAAAATGATAGAGCACAACAGAATGTTGGGAATCAATTCCTCATGGGTTTCTTGGTTTCTTGCTGTGAAGCGATACACTTTTGTTCAGAATTATTTGTTAAGAATGTCTATAGAGCAAATAATCTTGAAAGTTAGTCTTTCTTTCAGACAGAAAGGTAGATTTGTTTTCTGACCAAAATAATGAAGAAGCATCTCCCTCTAAGTCAAAGTTTGGGAAGATTTACCATTGGCCCCATGCTAGATTCAAAGTTTCCCAGGCTCTGGGTTCCTGGGCTGTGACACCACCTACAGAGCTCTCAGCATGGTCCTTTGTTGCTCTGCACTTTCCATGCTGGGGACAGCAGGGTACTTTGATTGCTTGTTCTTTGGCTTTGTCTCAGTAACTACTCCACACTCTACTCTAAATCTTCCCATTTCAACTGAATCTCAGAGAAGGCCTTTTTTTTTTTTTAATTAAAGGATAATTGGTTTACAGAATTGTATTGGTTTCTGCCATTAACATGAATCAGCCATAAGTATACATATGTGCCCTCCCTCTTGAGCTTCCTTCTCATTTCCCTTCCTAACCTACTCCTCTGGGTTGTTTCAGAGCCCCAGGTTGAGTTCCCTGAATCATACAGCAAATTCTCATTGGCTATCTATTTTCCATTTAGTAAAGACACTTACTCCTTGGAAGAGAAGTTATGAACAACCAAGATAGCATATTGAAAAGCAGAGACATTACTTTGCCAACCAAGGTCCGTCTAGTCAAGGCTATGGTTTTTCCAGTGGTCATGTACAGATGTGAGAGTTGGACTGTGAAGAAGGCTGAGCGCCATAGAATTGAAGCTTTTGAACTGTGGTGTTGAAGAAGACACTTGAGAGTCCCTTGGACTGCAAGGAGATCCAACCAGTCCATTCTAAAGAGATCAGCCCTAGGTGTTCTTTGGAAGGAATGATGCTAAAGCTGAAACTCCAGTACTTTGGCCACCTCATGAGCAGAGTTGACTCATTGGAAAAGACTCTGATGCTGGGAGGGACTGGGGGCAGGAGGGGAAGGGGGCAGAGGATGAGATGGCTGGAAGGCATCACCAACTCGATGGACATGAGTTTGAGTCAATTCTGGGAGTTAATGATGGACAGGGAAGCATGGAGTGCTGCGATTCATGGGGTCGCAAAGAGTCGGACACAACTGAGTGACTGAACTGAACTGAACTGAACTGAATGTAACTTTCCATGTTTTTCTCTCCATACATCCCACTCTGCCCTTCCCCCCACCCTGCCCCATGTCCATATGTCTGTTCCAGAGAAGCCTATTGCTACAGGCTTGTGTGTGCTCAGTTGTGTCTGACTCTTTGTGACCTCATGGACTATAACCAGCCAAGCTCCTCTGTTCATGGAATTTTCCAGGCAAGAATATTGGAGTGGGTTTGCATTTTCTCCTCAGGGATTCTTCCCAACCCAGAGATCGACCCGGATCTTGTGTCTCCTGTATTGGCCGGCAGGTTCTTCACCACCGAGCCAACTGGGAAACCGGTAGAGGGATGCTCTTATTTGTTACCTGTGACTTGACCATTATTGGTCTTTTGGTTTAAGGTCAGCAGGTGGTTGGATTGTTTTCTGCTGTTTGCTGTTCTGTTGATCCTCTTAGGCACTGTGTCCCTGAATATGTGACCAATGAGGATTTAGCAATGCTGCCTCCTCCAGGGGCCAGGGACATATTTTTGCCCCTCTCCTGCAGATGTAAAGATTTCTCCATATCTCCCTCCCCACCTCCCCACAGAGCAGCAATGTAACTTTACCTGAACCCAAGGCAACAGGCTACAGGTCATGCTGTATGCATGGGGAAATGCATGCATGGGGAAATGCATATTTATTGGGGAAATATGGGGGTGGGAAGGATACATAAGGGTGGGACTGTGTATCATTCTCTCAGCAGCCTCTGCTCCGTCCCCCAGGAAGACTTTCTCAGGACTTTTGCCCCAAGCCAAACTTTCCTCCAAAGGACTCAGTGAGATCAGTGGAAAAAAGACTTGACTTTTAGCAATTAATACTTTCAGCTAAAGTCTTTGTACAGTCTCTGTGACATTTGTCTTCTTCCCTGGTGAACAGCACTTGCTTCTCCTCTCTCTTGGCCACTGTCGTCCCTCAGATTTCGGATAATTTGGATGCCCTGCAACATCAGCTGCCTGATGGGCCCAATCGAAGTTGTAATTTTGCAATTTATTTGTCTCTTTGTATTCTTGTAAAGCTAGAAAAGGCTTTCTTTCCAGCTTTCAACACCCTAAGTGGAAGCTGGAAGCCTACGTCCTGTCATTCCACATGTTACAATGATCTAGAAAATGGAAACAGATCTCAATCCATGATTTATCCCACATGCAGTCTGTGCAGCTGTCATGATCCTCAATGGCACTGTTTCCAATGATACGGTGAGATTTTTGCTCTAGTTTCATCAAATTTTAACTCATTAAACAAAGTGAAATGAATTTATTACAGGAATAACTACATCATTTGATGTTGTGATAAATAGATGGTTTCTGATTCATTGTTTTCAAAGAAGTTAAAAAGAAATGTCCAGTTTAACAGGAGACCAATTACTAAATTTAATTTTTATTTTATAACAATGCTTGATCTTGACATATAACAAGAAAAGATCAAAATACTGATGACATTGTTAGAATAAAACTTGCTTTATTCCTACCTACTTGTTTATATAAAAAAAGACTTCTCAATATAAAGGAAGATAAGAAGAAATGCTGAAAATTCTCTTTGGCAATATGTAATATTTATTTATGAATTCCTGAAGAATTTGGAAATATAAACTTCATTTATGGTATAAAGAAATAAATTTCCAATAAATTGGCTAATATGTTCTCCTGAAACTTTTCACGCTATCTCAATGCAAGGAAAAAAAAAAAAAAAAAACGGGAAAAAAAAAAAAAAAAAAGAATCCTCAGGAAAATAAAAAGGGTCCACAGAAAAATTTTTTAAATGATAAATTTAGATTATCTGTTGTTCCCTCTAGGAAGCATAAGATAAATAAATTTTCATCATGTAAATATATTACATGAGGATAAAATATTGTGACTTGAGGAAAGATATAACAATATATATTCAAGATAAAAAATACTCAAATTTTTAATAATATGTAATTTTTTAATTAATGAATTTATTTGTCAAAGTGAATTGCATATATGTTCCATTGGGTCCATTAAAAAGTATACCATAGCAAATTTATTTTTAAATGATAAATATTTACAATATATTGGGAATCCATTCTTTGCAAATATTTAAAGTTACTTTAACCATTTCTGATAACAAACTAAAATTGTAATAAAACACAGAGATTATAAATTATTTTAGAAATATATTTATATGACTAAAATTTTTGAAGAGCCTTAAGGTAAGACATTACATCCTTCCTATCATCATTCCCCCTGCCATCTTAAGAAAAGGAAATAGGAGGGATACACTTCAGATTTTTTTGCTGATTGAGGTATTATTGAGGTATAAGCAGAAGCCCCAAAACAATTAGAAAGGAGGGAGGGCTTTAACAGTGAGTAAACACATTATTTTTGCCTGCTGATTGAGAATTTATCCATACCTAACTTTTATTCTACTAAACTACTGCTGTTGTTTTATGTAAGTGCAGCCAGGAACACTGTCACCTGGCCTTCTCTGAGCACTTCCCTGAAAGGACTGGCTCAAGGATTAGAAACCATGGAATCCATCCTCTTCCTGTTTGCTAGCTCAGTAGATATCATACAGATATCGGCTACCTGCCATTTAAATACGTGTGTCTTTGGAATCATGGGAGAAATAACTTAAAATTTAGAAAATGCTGGAGGAAGTCTAGTAATTGACTACTTGAGAATCTCCACTAATGCATTGCACTCATTCTTCCAGAGTGCCCCATTATTTTACCAAGGAATGTAGTTTATCAAGAGTTCTCAACATCTGGACTCAGCATACTATGTGCCTTTTCCTGGATTTATTACTTCACAATAAAAGATGAATGTATCATTTAACACTTGACTAATGATTCACTCATTGATTTTATTGTTGGTGAATGTAGCATCATTCTTTCCATTATGTGTGGGTTTCCCTGGTGGCTCAGATGGTAAAGAATCTACCTGCAATGCAGGAGAATCCGGTTCAATCTCTGGGTCAGGCAGATCCCCTGGAGAAGGAAATGGCAACCCACTCCAGTATTCTTACCTGGAGGATCCCATGGACTGAGGAGCCTGGCAAGCTACAGTTCATGGGGTCACAAAGAGTTGGGCATGAGTGAGCGACTAACATTCCCCATTGTGTGTATTACTGGTGGGCTGAATTCCACTCTCTCCTGTTACAGGAAAGGAAACGCCCTCTTCATCCAAACCTTGGTAGCCAGAATGCAGGCATGCAACTTACAGTTATTCAATCTGATGCTCCATCTGGGACATATTTGCTTGAGCATGTGACCCAAGAAGCAGAGACACTTGGAATACTGGACATCATGGTGATATGGATAATAGTGGCATTGAGAGTAGAAGCGGAAGGGTCCTAACTAGACCATCCCTGCTGAACTATGTTCATAACTCTTGCTCCTGCTAATGAGAGCTTTGGACATCTACACAGGGCTTTCCTTTCCAAGCCTGATATCTAACCCTCTAACCAAGCCTATGCACAGCTCGGCTACCTAAGCTGACTCAAATTAGACAGCAACATCCAGTGCTTCACAGCTAAGTATAGGTTTACAAAGATATAAACATATTACTTCCAAAGCCTGGCCTGTGATTTGTTAGTAATTATTTAAGGGGATCTCTTGGTGCAAAATTGACTATCATAATCACTCTTAAATGCTTATAAGTAATCTTATTAGAAATTCATATCTTATCTCAATAAATGTAATCCCAGATACTATCTCCCATTGTTGTTTTGATTTAGCTTCAGATGAAGTTTATGATTAGAGCATGTATTATATGAAAAATCTCCATGTCTAAACATGATAGAAATGCTCAATAAAAGACACATTCATACAAGGGGCACACGACAACTGGTTTCTTAATGAAGCAATAAAATCTCAACCCCTGTGTCATTTTCACCCTCTCTGTAAATGGTGAGCAAATGTATCCTATTTTGTTGTTTTGCTTTCTCACTCTGCTACTAAATTTGCCCTTGACCTGTCTTTTCTTGTGTAAAGCATGGTCTTCTTATGATTAAGAAATACAATTTGTATGAACTGCAATAAGCAGGGAGAAAAGAAGCTCTGTCCAAGTGAGCTGGAGAGCTCAGTCATAAATAGCATATTCAAAAGCTTACTTTGAATAATTACTTTGAATCATATTACTTTGCCGACTAAGGTCCATCTAGTCAAGGCTATGGTTTTTCCTGTGGTCATGTATGGATGTCAGAGTTGGACTGTGAAGAAGGCTGAGTGCTGAAAGAATTGATGCTTTTGAACTGTGGTGTTGGAGAAGACTCTTGAGAGTCCCTTGGACTGCAAGGAGATCCAACCAGTCCATTCTGAAGGAGATCAACCCTGGTATTTCTTTGAAGGGAATGATGCTAAAGCTGAAGCTCCAGTACTTTGGCCACCTCATGTGAAGAGTTGACTCATTGGAAAAGACTCTGATACTGGGAGGGATTGGGGGCAGGAGGAGAAGGCAACGACAGAGGATGAGATGGCTGGATGGTATCACTGACTCGATGGACGTGAGTCTGAGTGAACTCTGGAAGTTGGTGATGGACAGGGAGGCCTGGCATGCTGCGATTCATGGGGTTGCAAAGAACTGGACAAGACTAAGCGACTGAACTGAACTGAAAATAAGCTATTTCATGCATATTTTTTGATTATTCACTTCTGGAACTTCTGTTCCATTAGTCATATGGCATGTCAAGCTTCTTTCCAACCCTTGTTCTTGTCATTTGATACTATCTGTGCAAGTTCATCACCATACGGTTTCACTTTGCACTTGGTTAATTTGATCTCTCCTCTAATAGATTATTCTGTTTTATACAGTTTCTCAGAATCTTTGGTATGGCTTAGCAATTTCCTAGTTATTAATACCTATCTTCTTACAGTTTCTACCCTTAGTCCAGATTCCTTGCAGTAGTCAAAATAAGTGTATTTTCTCTTTCATTTGGGATACCATCACATACTTGAACGTAAGGATACAAATGTCCCCATTTCAGAGTTAAATTGCCTAACATCCTTCAGAGAATATTCCTACACATTATTCATTACTTTGTGTATTATTCACTTTGTCAAAATTCTCATAATTATTTTTCCTTTCCCAGAAAAGAAAATGATGTCTAATTATAGGTGTAAAAACTTACCATAGATTGTGTTCTGAACAGTATGATTGCCATAATTTACTTCTTAGTACAATAACAATCATGCTATTTTAAAATCTTCTCCCCTCAAATGCTTACTTAGTGACATGTTATAGCCTATAGGTCCTCAAGGAATCATCAAGAATTGTTGATGCTATGCCCTCTTTTACCTTGTTTGAATTTTAATATAAATTGTGGCTTCACACTTATTTCCATGAAAGTTAATCCTAATGGGTTCAAGTTTTAGTCTTATCTTACGGACGAACCATAGACAAATGTATTGATCACCTGGGTCTTCACTCTTTCACTAGTATATGATGATCTTGCCTCAGTCCCTTCATTTGCAATGTGGATTATGTACTTCAAGTCCTTCTGCCAAGAATCAATGAAATTATGATTATCAGTGCCTGTGATGTTGTTTCATATATATTTCTTATTGTATAAAAAGCACAGTAAAATTTTGTTCAAATTTTTAATTAGACACAATTTTTCCAGACAGTACTCTACTTTTCCATGTCTGCATTTTGCCATGTACAATTTGGTTTTCTGCATTCTGTTAGTTTCCTGTGGTTGTTGTAATAAATTACTATCAAGTATGGCTTCCTGAGGTGGCATTAGTAGTAAAAACTCTGCTTGCCACAGCAGGAGCTAGAAGAAACTTGGTTCAATCTCTGGGTTGGGAAGATTCCTGGAGTAGAAAATGGCAACCCGCTCCAGCATTCTTGTCTGGGAAACCCCATGGATAGAGGAACCTGGCAGGCAACAGTCCATAGGATCATACAGAGTCGGACATGACACATGTGCACGCGCGCGCGCGCGCACACACACACACACACACACACGCATTAAAACAGTAGAAATGTGTTCTCTTGCAATTCTAAGAACAGAAATTTCAACCCAAAATGTTGGCAGGGCTGCACTTCCTCTGGGGGCACTAGAGAAAAACTTTTCCTTTGCCTCTTCAAGCTCTGGAAGGATACTGGCTTTCTATGACTTGTGACCTCATCATTCCTATCTCCACTTCCACGGTTACATTGTCTCTGATTTTGTCAAATCTCCCTTGCCTCACACTTATTATTGGATTTACTGCCCTCACGGACAATACAGAAGAAATGTCTCCTCTCAAAATCTTTAACATGATCACACTGTTGGCCATGTAAGGTAATATTTACAATTTACAGATCATTTTATAGATAAATAATCAGAGGTCCTCAGATTAAGATTTGCATACATCATTATGTGACTCTTATTCAGTCTGTTGTGCACATCAATGACACCACTATTCAAATCACAGACACAAAAACATTTATAAGAAGGGAGTCTAGGAAAAACTATGGCAATCTATAATCTGGAGGAAATCTTGGCCAATATATATGTGATTGCAAGCATAATGAAACTAATATTACCTAGTATCTAGTATACCATCTGGGATAATGGGGAGCTTACTGAGGCCTTTAGTTACCGCATGAGTTGGGCAAGTGACCTTAATTCCCTAAATCTTCAGTTTTGTATTAGGGACTTCCCCTTGATCATTCTTAAATTTTTAGCAATAATTTCATATTATTGCATAATTTATTAGGAAAGATGCATAAAAATGACCTCATATTTTTCTTCCCATGATATGAATTAAATTTCAAAATCTAATAGATATTTTTGTGACTATATATATATATATATATATATACACATATGTATGCCACCATCTTGTGACACAGATGGTAAAGAATCTGCCTGCAATGCGGGAGATCTGGGTTTGATTCTTTGGTTGGGAAGATGCCCTGGAGAAGGGAAGGGCTACCCACTCCAGTATTCATGCCTGGAGAACTACATGGACAGAGGCTACAGTCCATGGCATTGCAAAGAGTCAGCTATGACTGAGAGACCAACACTTTCACTTTTTTCTCCCATGAGTAAAATAAAAACTATATGGGATTTGTAATAATCAGTAATTTCCTTAAAAATTCCAGAAATATATTGACCATTTCTAACTCAGGTGATCACAGAAGGCTTCACAGAGATTGTCTAGGAGGGATCAGGTAGAGACAAAGTGAGACAGAAGAAAGGAGACAGGGATAGATTTGCCAAAGTTCTGCTAATCAAAAAGTTCTCCCCCTGTTCTCACACCCTAGATGGGCATTTATTAAGTACCTATACGAACTATGTACTGTGCTGTTAAAATGATTAACTGGAATTTGACAAAATTTGAAGAAAATTGCTAAAGTTTATGTATTATTGCTGAAAACTGATGTAAGGCAAATGGATGTGCTGTAAATTTCAAAAATTTAATGAAATTGAAAGCGCTACTTTATCTTTCTGTATAGTAACACTGCATAGTCGTGAGAATTAATTCTTTATTAAGCCATGGGACATAAATTCTATCTATGGATTAGTCAAGGTATAAAATACAGAACTTTCATATATTTATTTCCATTTGTCACATCTTATATATGATATACAATCCAATCCAAATATATATTCATTGTCTATTATAATCTCATCACTAAGGTAAGTTCTAGAAAACATTTTTATCATCAAAAAGCCTACAGTTAGGTAAATATAATGTATCATGTTACCAAAAAATAGATATGGAAATATTTTTGAATGCATAAGTATATCAGATAGTAGATATTTGGGACTAGGAGATAACATTACTATATAGATTATTTTGGTTGCCATGGGATTCGTTATCTAGATGATTTTATGTAAGTGCATATGTAGCTAAGTCATTTATTTCCCCTTTGGGACATTCAATCAAAGCCATTGGGAGAATTAGAATCATGCTAACCAAGTTAAGAATGTTTTAAAATGAGATGACTTCTGAACTGTATCACCTTATTTGTAGAAGTGTCTTACTTTTCATTCTACATCAAGTTACACACACTTGCTAAGCAATGGTCACTATTAACTGTTATGGCAGAAATACCTTTCCTAAGTAAGATTTCTTTCCCTTGTCACAAATAACCCTTGTATACAATGTATAAATCCCCACTCTTATTTTGCATCTTAAGTTTAGAAGAAGTATGCCCCAGTGACAGAGGCACATGAGAGAAGGGTGAAAAACGTAAGAATAGACTCTTAGTTTTATTTTCTTACCCTTCTGTCTACGCGAATTTCGCCTCAATGAGCTGTCACTATAATTATCTGCGTGGGGTGCTTTTCCTATAAATGTAGCAGGAGCAGAGTTATCACCGCATGTATAGGAGGCTGGGAACATTGTTTTCACAAATACTGAGGGAAAGAAAAGACAAAAAGCAAGTTTCCTGTTGTAGCTACATGTCCTGGGAGACAAACTCACTCAGAAGAACAATGCAGATAGTGGAGTTCAGGTTATTACACTGGCGGGCCCAATGCAGAGGCTCCTCTTAGCCAAGGACCCTGACCAGTTTTTGTGAAAACATTATATACCCTAAGTGTATGTGCCCAAACCCACCTCCCCAAATTCCCTGAAACTAGTCTGAACAAAGGAAAAGAAAGATGCAATCAAAGTTAACCTGTGATTCATATGCCTTGAGCCTAGGTAATTAACAGTGGACAATTATCAATAGGCCTGTGGTCATACACCAATAAGCATCATAGAATTTATTATTCTATTCAGTTACACAGATAATTAGGGTATTCTTTTAGGTGAAGGAGAGTCTAGGTACAAGCTCTGGGAATGTCCCTTCCAGGGGGTCTGGTTTTGCAGTTGGTATGTTGTTTCCCTAGATACTGGGCTTATAGCTCAAAGTTCATAGTCCAGCCCAAGATGGATTCCTGCTTTGAAGATGCAGCCTGTTCTGTCTGTTTCCTCCTTCACTATCTCTCCAAAATCTGGTTAGCTCCCATTTGAAACTTCCTCTAAAAAAGCAAGTCAATGATTTCCCTGTATTTCTCAATAGGGTGAGGATCAGGAAATCAAATGTCTTCCCTGTCATTCTGCATTGATAATGTAATAGTTCCTGTGGATGTGGTAAGAAAAAGAAATATTATAGCTCTTTAAAAACTAGAGGGAGAGAATAATGAAATGTACACTATAACATACAAGGAAGAAATTATCTTCGAAGAGAAAACAGTGCAAAGACACAATTACACCTGGCATAAGACATGACAATGGCAGGTAATTAAAAAAAAATTGTAAGAATGAAAGGGAAAAGAACAGAAAATTACAGAATTACCAAATAAGCATAAATAATATAAGACTACTAAACTACTTGGTATTTTTCTCTTTTTTTGGCTAGTAATGCTAAAGAAGTTATATCTTTTCTAATATTAATCACAGTAAAACATTTAAGTGTATACATATTTCTTAAATCATAAAACCAAATCATTTACAATGAGATTAGCTGGGAGAGGATCGGGGGATACACCCTTTCCCAGAGGAGCCAACTAAAGAGAGTGCAGTTGAATTTATAGAAAGCTGCTAGGGACTCAAATAGTTCAGTAGGGGGAAAAAAAAATACATATACATCCTGCAGTCGGCTACACTGAGGGCTAGAGAGAATATTATCCTATCTGATTTTGAGTATATTTTATATGTAAAATGGAACAAAAGTGCTAAGTGCGTACATTAAAGTTATGAAACTATACCTAATACATGTGCATTATATCCTTAGTGTGTTATTCTTTCTCAAAATTTGCAGAAATATTGGTTAGCTTAATTTACCTCCATTTACAAAGTATCAACAGAACAGAAATTCTGAGGAAAAACATTGAATCTAATGGTTATAACTTCATGACAGATTTATATAGTAATAAACTATTTTTCAGATTCCAAAGTTAGCTACAAATTGTTGTTTGGATAAAATTAAATGAAATTGCACTGACTTTCTACACATATTTTATCAGTGTAATTGGGCATATGCAGAAGTTTCTGATTGTTGTTTTTCTGTTTGTGAAGGACTGTGCTGATGATGAATTTATACAAACAACTGGAGCAGTGATGCATAATTACCTGCCACATAATTTTAATTGCTCTTCAAAAGCTCTAAACTATCTGTTCAAATGTAACTAGTTGGTGATACCATATAGAGAAATTATACTTTCAGCTACTGCCAGAGAATATGAATGAATAGCATTACTGACTAACCATCTCTAATAAGCAAAAGTGTCAATTTGCTTATGAATAAAATGATATTTAAAGAAGACTAGAAATGCATCAAAAATTGGATTTTTGCCTACATAGTACCAAAACGTAATTTCCCTTACAAGTGATCTATTGTAGAATATTAAGAAATTTTGATGATGTCATACACTTTAGAATAATGAGTCTGATCTGTGACCCAGTTCAAAGGTGAAGATTGAAATTCTCATTGCCCATGCCAAGATTATTCTGTGAAATTTGGTGGTTCTCTGTTATTCATGCCATCAATGTGGCATGATTAGCTTTACTAAAGCTGAGAATTTTGCGCCTGTGGGCCAGCTCCCTTATTTTCATCACACAGTTATGCTCCCTGGCATTTTTATTTTTTCTTAATGGTGCAACAGAAGAGGATGGTGTTCATTATCAGTCTAGATGAACTTTGCTGCTTTCCTAGTTTTCTAGAATCTCTCCTTCTCCTCCAATAATTCCTCACTTTCTCTTCACCAGTTAACAAAGTCATACCAATGGGTGAATGCTTTTAACAATAATGTAAAAATCCAATTTTAAAAGTCATCTTCCATTTCTTCACTACAAAGATTCTTGAGGCAAGGCAATAGAAAGCAGAACAAAGTATTTAGGTGCCAGAGATGTGATATTGAGACTTCCGGAATGAAAGCAAATGACGCACATTTGTATCTCAATAAAATGTGAGGCTAGCTGAAGGAATTTTGTGAAAGGCATCCTGCTTGCTCTCAAAAACAAATACCAGAAAGTTTGCATTTCTGCTTCTGGACACAATGGTATCTGATTATCATCCCTGGGAATGCTGTGGCTATCTTGCTATCTCCTTCAAAATAGATACAGGCCAAGAAGCAACAGTTATAACTGGACATGGAAAAAAGGACTGGTTCAAAATTGGGAAATATCAAAGTTGTATATTGTCACCCTGCTTATTTAATTTAAATGCAGAGTACATCATGCAAAATGCCAGAATGGATGAAACACAAGATGGAATCAAGACTGCCAGCAAAAATATCAATAACCTCATATGCAGATGACACCATCCTTAGGCAGAAAGCGAAAAGTAACTAAAGAGCCTCTTGAAGAAGTTGAAAGAGGAGAGCTAAAAAAAAGCTGGCTTAAAACTCAGCATTCAAAAAACTAACATCTTGGCATCCAGTCAAATCACTTCATGGCAAATAGATTGGAAAACAGTGGAAACAGTGTCAGACTTCATTTTGGGGGGCTCCAAAATCACTGCAGATGGTGATTGCAGCCATGGAATTAAAAGATGCTTACTCCTTGGAAGTAAAGCTATGACCAAACTCAGTTCAGTTCAGTTTCAGTTCAGTCGCTCTGTCGTGTCCGACTCTTTGCAACCCCATGAATCGCAGCATGCCAGGACTCCCTGTCCATCACCATCTCCCGGAGTTCACTCAGACTCACTCCATCGAGTCAGTGATGCCATCCAGCCATCTCATCCTCTGTCATCCCCTTCTCCTCCTGCCCCCAATCCCTCCCAGCATCAGAGTCTTTTCCAATGAGTCAACTCTTTGCATGAGGTGGCCAAAGTACTGGAGTTTCAGCTTTAGCATCATTCCTTCCAGAGAAATCCCAGGGCTGATCTTCAGAATGGACTGGTTGGATCTCCTTGTTGTCCAAGGGACTCTCAAGAGTCTTTTCCAACACCACAGTTCAAAAGCATCAATTCTTGACCAACCTAGACAATATATTAAATAGCAGAGACATCACTTTGCGAAAAAAGGCCCATATAGTCAAAGCTATGGCTTTTTCAGTAGTCATGTACTGATGTAAGAATTGGATTATAAAGGAGGCTGAGCTCCCAAAAACTGATTGCTTTTGAGCTATGATGTTGGAGAAGACTCTTGAGAGTCTTTCGGACTGCAAGAAGATCAAACCAGTCAATCCGAAAGGAAATCAATCCTGAATATTCATTGGAAGGACTGATGCTGAGGATGAAGCTCCAGTACTTTGTCCACCTGATGTGAATAACTGACTCACTGGAAAAGACCCTGATGCTGGGAAAGCTTGAAGGTAGGTAGGAGAAGGGAACAACAGAGGATGAGACGGTTGGATGGCATCACCAACTCAATGGACATGAGTTTAAGCAAATTCTGACTGAACAACAACAATGCCCCAAATACATTGTTGCTAGGAGCTTTTAATTCATGGAAAGTTTTATCATGTGAAACAACACTACTCTCTGTATTTTAGCAAACTATGTGATTTGTTTAACATCTGAATTATTCTAATTGATCATTTGATGACAGGAATTGAGAAAAAAGTTTTACTTTAAAAACTTTAAAGGTTTCATGAGGAATCACAGCATTATAGAAAATGTTCACTTAGCTAAAAAATTAGTTCAGCAAACTCCAATTCCAACTTTTTCCACATTCTTTTGAAAAATATTTACTACTTTTCCTATCTAAATGGTCACAATTGAAGGATAAAAATGCTATGCCTGTTGATATGCCAGATGTGCTTAGTCACTCAGTCACATCTGACTCTTTGTGTCTTCATGGACTGTAGCCCAGCAGGCTCCTCTGTCCATGGAAATCTCCAGGTAAGAATACTGTAGTGGATTGCCATTCCCTTCTCCAGGGGATCTTTCCAACTCACTGTTTGAACCTCGGTTTCCCTCACTAGAGGCAGATTTTTTTACCCTCTGAGCCACCAGGAAAGCCATATTTTTTGGACTATTTAAACTTCTGTCATACATTGGCCAAAAAGAAAAAAAAATAAAAAATGGTTCTTACCCAAAGCAAATTGCGTCCAGGAGGAGGAGGCAGGCATGACTAGATCTCCACCTGAGAGTGGACTTGAGGGCCTTAGGTCTGCACGCACAGGAGGCACCACACCAGACCCGCTATAGTTGGTGAACAGAGTGTCAGAACCAGAGGAGCAGAAGGAGCATCACAGTCACAAAATTAACCCCACAACTTGGCAACCATGCTACAGGGCTCGATGGGGACATTTGAGAAAAAATCAAGTCAAGCCAAACAACAACGAATATCTGTTCCAAGATCTGAGCAATCACTGTGTGTGTGTGGTTATCAGTGTCCTGGATGTTGAGCTTGCTTTTGAGAACTTGTAAGTAAGCTCCTGTTTTTCTATCATGATCCTCAACGTATGTTGAGTTTTGCAGAGATATTTTTC
Source organism: Capra hircus (assembly GCF_001704415.2). Lineage (NCBI taxonomy): Eukaryota > Metazoa > Chordata > Mammalia > Artiodactyla > Bovidae > Capra > Capra hircus. Next base: position 12,658,551 of record NC_030823.1, on the reverse strand, counting down.
TAAACTATTTCTGCCATTGCAGACACATCTCGCCTCCACACCTAACCACTGATGACCACTGTCAGAGGCTACAGTCACATCTGTCTGTGCTCTTCAGGGTAATTTTGGCATTTCTTATTCTGCTCTGCTTCCAAGTATTGTGGCAGAGGTTTGGTGGAGCTTCAATACAGAGCAGCCTATACAAGGTTTAGGTTGTGTGGCCTGCAATGACCATTCGTCCCCCAGTCACATTACCTCTGTGACTCCACGGTGTCTGAGATTCTAGTGAGTTCATATTTTTACTTTTAGTTTCCTGAGTTCTTCATTTTGTGTCCTTATGAACCCACTCTGTGTCAGTTTTCTCAAAACCATTCACTTGCACAAGAACTTTTGGGAAGCACTTCATAACTCAGCAAGCCAGTCCTCTGATCAAACAGAGGATATTTATTTTTTTATGGCTGTAAAGGAAGTCTGGACCTTAGATACAATGGCCAGGATATTTTCTAGGTAGGGGAGAAAATAACTCACTCTTTCCTTTTTATAGTTATGAAATACTAACTGCAAACTAATTTATCAGGAGACTTTCTAGTTATATTTCAAATAAATTACCCTCCTATACATCTATTGTCTTTATACTTTTGCATGGTATCCATAAAATTACCAATAAGCCTTTTTTTATTATATGCAGGTAAGATTAAATATTAAGATAAAGATTACATTTTTCCATATTACATATTGATCAATTTTATTTTAACAAGTTTTTGGTTACTTGTTAACTTTTCTCTCTTGATCTGGGTCTGCTCTGGTATGGTAAATCAAGAATCGATTATACATGTTTTAACACAAATAAACTGAATTGCACTGCGTCCCAGAGAGCAGTCGCTCTGATCTTACATCATGAAAGGATAGAGCCACACATAGAGAAGAGATGATATAAATCTATGAGCATAGCAAACATAATGTGTTTAGGCATGCTAAAGCAAAGATTATTAATTTACTTTACCTTTGTTTTCCCAAGACTTTTCAGTGCACAAAGATGCTAATATTGAGGCTAAACTACCCATATGGGTACTTTAATATTTATTTTATATTCAGAATAAAATGAGAAATTAGGAAAATAGATTTATAGCATACTTGAAACACATTTTTAAACACATAACAACACTCATGGAAAACCATCAGTTTTAACAAAATATTAGATGTACATTGGGAGAGACAGTCAGCCTTGCAGAACTTCGTAAGAGTGAGCTTTGGATCAAGAACATTTCCCTACCTGGGAAGAAAGAGTCTTCACAGCCTGTGCTGGGCAGGTCAGCTTCTTTGAGAACACCTTTCCCTATCTAGACCTGAAGTGTTCTTCCTCATTCTGCTCAATTTCTGTACATTATATGGTACAAACCTACAACTTCATCTGTTTGAGTAGGGAGGGAACCGGGTCCTTCTCTTGCAGCATAAAAGGTGCTGGTCACTCCCCGCATCAGCTTCCAGCAAGATCCCATGGTTCAGGGCTGATTTTGCCCTATCTTCTCTATGTGAGTAAAATATTGTATCATCCAGTGGCTGTGGGGGCTGTGTCTTTCTTGTTGATCCCCCTTACCTACAAACCACCCAGTGGGGCAACTTCCTGGGACTGTGGCTTCTGATGGCAGGCATTGTCTTGTTTTTGGCTATTGAGAAATGGCATATTTCCTGTCATATTAGTATACAAGGATGTCATAGTTATCAGTGATTTAGCCCTCAAATGTGAGTTCCTGAGTCCTTAGGGCACTCAGAAAGGAGAAGAATACCTGTGATTTAACAGTCATCAAACAGTAGTCATTCCATGTGGTGAGCCCCAAGGGAGCTCTGGATGTGAAAATGCAGGATGCTGGCCCCAGAATAGCTAAGGTGCATATGAAAAGAATAATTTCAGTGAGCCCAGACTCTCGCATCATCCCATACTTTGAAAAGTGCTAAATTCCTTAACTTTGGATATCTTTTTTTTTTTTTTTAATTAACAATAATCTTTGGATGTTCAGACTACCTGTCTTTTGTTGTAAAACTTCTATATAATCTGGCTCCTCCCTTTGCCTCCTGGGAATAGTTCTCTCAGGGTTACTTGAGATACTCTCTCAAAGTCCTAAAAATTCCCACCAAATGAAACATAATTCTCAACTTCTAGGTTGTGACTATTTTTAAGTCAACACTATCTGTCTTCCATGCATGGGACTCTTCCACTGGAGGTTTGAATGGTGTCACTGCTTGACAATGGATATTTTCAATCTATTATAAATCATTAGAAAAATTATTTAAAGGCATTGCACGCCTTTGAAAGATTGCATTCAAATATACTACATTATTTAGGAAATTTGAGAGTAAAATCATATTATCTGATCTGTAAAGAGTACAACATTGAAAAAAATTAAGAAAAATTCCTATAGTAACACATATTTATCATGGTCCTGAAAATAACACATAGCCTATGCTGTTCTTCCTAATGACATAGCCTTTGATGCTCTAAGTAACTCTGACAGTTGTGTTGGTTAACAGCTGACATAATCTGGCTCATAACAATTTTTTTCCATAAAAAAGAAAAAATCCAATGAGGGTATAGGGTTAAAAGCAGTAGACTAAATCGGTAGAGATGACTGGAGAACTAGAACTTGAAAATTTAAGGAATGAGATCTTTCTTTTGAGGCATCCATGATGGCAAAATGTGGAGATAAATAAAGACAAGAGCCAGAAAAAGGATAAGTATGATACAAGTAGAGATTGTGTGGCATCAGAGAAGCAAAGGATAATGACTTCTAACAGCTTTGTTCTAACAGCATTCCAGTAACTATTTTCAACTATGACAGGCCGACCTGCATTTTCTGACCCTGTGCCCCATGTGATAGCTTGTTACTACTTCCCTGGTGGCTCAGATGGTAAAGAATCTGCCTGCATTGTGAGAGATCTGGGTTCAATCCCTGGGTCAGGAAGATACCCTGGAGAAGGGAATGGCTACCCAGTCCAGTATTCTTGCCTGGAGAATCCCATGGACAGAGGAGCCTGGGGGCTACTGTCCATGGGGTGGCAAAGAATCAGACATGACTGAGCAACTAACTGTTCCCAGTAGTAGTAATAATAAAATTATTTGGGGGCAAATTTTAATAAGTATACAGAGCAATCTTCCCAGGGCTTTCTGGTATTAACCTAAGTTTGAAAACCATCCATATGGAAATGCTTTAGTAATCATTTCTCAATACAAACTTTTATGTTAGAAAACTTTCTTTGAAAAGACAAGGTGTTAGGTATCCACATTTCATAGTATTACAGTAGGCTTCCAGAGGGCTGACATAAGCTTTCTAGAATCCCACTCATGTTTGGAGCACTTCTGGGACCAATCAACCAGAGTGTAAGTTTTTACCATTTCTGAAGACCTGTAACAGGACAGAAGACACACTACAGGAAGAGAGAGGAGACACGAACAGTATACAGCTAGAAGTAATCGATCAGTCACAGAGTAAAAGGATTATTTTAAATACAGGAGGATTAAAAGGATTATATCTCTGATACTTCTCCATAGGTCAGAGGTATTAAAAATTAACAACCAAAACTGTTACAACAGACTAGGAGCACCAAACAGCACTTTAGATTTTTCTACACATGGGAAACAATACAAACAGATGTGAAAAGTTAGAGACTTTATTTGCATATTGGAAGATCCAATGGAGAGATGATAAAAGTAGATATTTCAAAGTTTCCCAGTGTTAGGCAAGAGGAATGGCAGAGATGGTACCAAAAAGCCCCAGAAAGGACAGGAAGGAAATTACCCATTTCATTGGTAGGCGAGCAGTTAGGAGCACACATGAAACATTTTTAGATAATCTACGTATTGATAATGAGTGATTATAAAGGAAATAGATTATTTAAAATTCCTTCTTGTTCATGGAGCCAGATGGAATGTCTCTCACTGCTACCACAAACATGAACATGAGAGAATTTGCGTTAAAGTTCATTAACAGAGTTGTACTTTCAGCTTCACGAAATCAAAGGCACTAATGGAATTATGGCTTTTCATGGTTTTACAAAGGACATATAAAATTATTATGCCACATAGAATACTCTAAGGAGGGTGAGAAATGTGACTCTCAGGAGAGGATTCAGTGGACGCCCATGGGTTAGTGAGCGTAACAGCAAACTGGGAGAGGAGTAGGGTAAGAGTGCTTGTCCTCTGAAATTTCCGTCAAAACTAGTCAGTTTCTTATATTTTCAGTCAGTCCCACATTTGGTTTCACCTGAAGTGGATCTTCCCCTCTTTCTAGAAAACACATAAACACACACATGTATGTGTGTGTGTCTGTGTTCAGTCACTTAGTCACGTCTGACTCTTTGCAACCCCATTGACTGTAACCCTCCAAGCTCCTCTGTCTGTGAGATTTTTCAGGCATGAATACTGGAATGTGTTGCCATTTCTTATCCCAGGGGATCTTCCTGACCCAGGGATCAAATATGCATTGCCTGTGTCTCCTGCACTGCAGATCGATTCTTTACACAAATGCATATATTTAATGTTTAAAAACCAGTATTTTCATAGATACATATAATTTTCATATATTAGTAATGAAGTGATTCATGTTTCCTCAACATTTGCTTAGATCTTAATTTAAATAAAATTATATATCGAAGGTACTCCTCACAATAAATGTTGATGAGTTTTATGTTTATTCATATTTAAAAGATTCTACAATGTGTAGAAATATATTATTGCTAAATGAAGATTAAGAAATACCCAAGTTACTCTGTATTATTTAATGGATACAAATAAATATTAGTTATTTACAAAGCTATCACAATCTAATTTCTTTTACACAGAATTAGAAGAAAAAAAAAAAAAAGAGCATTGTAGTCTGAACAAACTTCTCTCTTAACAAAGAAATCTTTTTGTCTAACTGGTAGTTCCAAAAGCACATTACAAATAGAACAGCTACTTAGTTTCTCATGAAAGCAAGCGATGAGTATAATTTTAATTATACTTGGAATTAAGTTAGATAGCTTTTAAATGTTGCAAGGGAAGCTATAAAGCAGTATAAAAATACTTCTGTAATTTAAGTTCAGCAGTAGCTCAAAGCATTGTAGAATGAAAAATGAATTTTTGATATCATCCAATCCTCAAATTCTACTTTATATTACCCAAACAAAACAAAACATTTAAGCTTCATAGCACTAATGCTACTCAACTGAATCAATATGAGCACTCTATCTGACTCCAGAAAGCCAGGAGTGTTGTGAAGTCCAAATGCAAAGTCTGAGAAGCAGGGTAGCTGATGTTCTAAGTCCCAGCCCTGGAACAGAAGACTGATCCTAGCTCTACAGTCAGCCAGAGAGGACTCGTTTTCCCTTCCTCTGCCTTGTTGTTCTATTTGGATATTTAATTGATGGGATGATGTTTCTCCAGTCTGTGGAGAAACATCTGTTTCACTCTGTCCAGTTCATTGATTCAAATATTAATCTCTTTCAGTTATACCTCAATGATACACCCATAAATAAAGCTTAACCAGCAAACTGGACATCCTGTAGCTCAGTCAAGTTGACACATAAAATTAACCATCAGAGCCATGGTAACATCTCCCCCATTCTTCCTATTGTTTAACTTTTCCCATGCCTAGGAAGTTGTACACACACATTGTTTTTATTACAGCTTAAGCCAGTGCTTTCTCTTGTTAAATTGTTACTGAATTGAGGAGCACCAACTTTCCATCTTGTGTGTATGTAATCTTCATGTATTCACAGACCAGCATGTCTCTTGGAATCTTTCTTGTTTTGTATCAGAAGAGAGTTTGGCAAAGATGTTACTTTTAGTAATGTGAAAATAAGAAACAAAAATAAGGAACTCAATAATCTAGCTAAAAATATTTCCTTAGAGAAAATGAAAAAGCAAAAAACAACATCTGGCCTCTTCTTAATGAGAAGACTCTGAGAAGAGAGAAAATCTGATGATAAATCTGAGATGAGAAAAATAGCTAAAGGACAAACTATTAAATATAGTGGGGTGGATTATGGTATGATAAATTTAAAAGAAAACTACTTCTCAACTGATGGCTATTGTCAATTGTCAGACATGCAAAGACAGACATCAGAGATATTGTTGATTCAAACCCAGAGCACCAAAAGAAAGTGAATATTGCATTAAAGAGTGCATTAAAGTGAATCACATTTTTTTTGGTTCCCCAGTACATATAAGAGTTATTTTTATGCTATATTATAATCTTTTAAGTGTGCAAGAGGATTATTCTTTAAATATAATATATACACCTTAAATAAAAATACAGTATTGCTAAAACTACTAACATTCATCAGAACCTTTAGTGAATAATTTATTTTTTATTAGTAACAGCAAAGATCACTGGTCACAGATCACCATAAAAAACATAATAATAATGAAAAAGTTTGAAGTATCATGAGAATTACCAAAACATGACACAGAAAAGCAAAGTGAACAAATGCTGTTAGATAAATGGCAGCAACAGAGTAGCTTGATGTGGAGTTACTACAAATCTCAATTTGTAAAAAATGGAGTACCTGCAAAGTGCAATAAAGTGAAGTGAAATAGAATGAGGTGTACCTATAATTAAAGACAGCTTCAGAAGATTTTGCTCCAGCATCAAATTTTTCAGAGATGTCCTCAAATGTTGTGAAACTGAGAAAAGGCATTTTTCCTGTCCTTTTTGTAATTGCTATCCTACAAAATCTAAATTATGGGATAAAATTTTAATAAAAATGTTTTAAAGAAAAAATTTAATGTTTTAAAGAAAACATCAGTGCTTCTTAAAATTATATATAGATTTCCTGTTGATCTCATTAAAATCCAGATTCTGATTTAGAACATGAGGGCCAGATCCTAAGATTCTGATTTATTATCATCCTCTGATGATACACATTTTGCTGATTCCACCCTAATACACAGTGTGTAAGAGAGTTACAAATTTCTCACCAAGATTTATACAATAGAATTAGACCCTTGAAAAGAGAGTATGTGTGACTCTCCTCAATTCTCCCAAAGAAATTTGGCATCATCATCCTAGACGCAAGGGAGACATAATTCAATTTATACGTATCTTATGAAGAAACAGAAGATGAAAAAATTGATTATGCCCCATGTGGTCAGATTAAGTGAAAGCTGGAGTTGAAATGCTATGTTCACTCTGGAGCAGTCAACTGAAAAGTGAAAATGAAAGTTGTTTAGTTGTGTCCAACTCTGCCATCCCATGGAATATACAGTGCATAGAATTCTCCAGGCCAGAATACTGGAGTGGGTAGCTGCTCCCTTCTCCAGGGGATCTTCCCAACCCAGGGATCGAACCCAGGTCTTCCTCATTGCAGACGGATTCTTTACCAGCTGAGCCACCAGGGAAGCCCAAGAACACTGGAGCCTATTCCTTCTCCAGGGGATCTTCCCGATCCAGGAATTGAATTGGGATCTCCTGCACTGCAGGCGGATTCTTATCAACTGAGCTATCAGGGAAGCCCAGGAGCAGTCAACTACTTAACTAAAATAATACATTCCTGTGAATATATTCCCGAGTGTCAGTCACCTTCATATGGATAAGTGTCTCTCTTAAAGAAAAAAATTAAATCTCTTCTATTTTAATAGCATATAGAAGCTAAATCAGATCCTGCAAGAATGAAATAGTCCTTCCGGTGGCTCAGTGGTAAAGAACCTGCCTGCAATGCAGGAGAATGCAGGTTCGAGCCCTGGTTTGGGAAGATCCTCAGAGGAGGAAATGGCAACTAACTCTAGTAATCATGCTGGGAAATCCCGCGGACAGAGGAGCCTGTGGGGTTGCAGAGTTGGACACGAGTGGGTGACTGAGCACAGACATATGCAACTTGTACTTGGAGTGCTGTTTAGAAAACATGGAATTTGAAGTTAAAAATGAAGTATCTAAACAAGATTTCTGGATAAAAAAAAAAAAAGGAGCTAGTCAACACTTAGCAGACACAGGGTTATAAGATTTTTCAGTTAACTCTGGCAATGATTTTAAAAGCAGGCAACCAGCAGTGCTGATTCACTTAATTTGGCTATAATGTAAGGACATTTTCTTTAAAGAGCTACCCTGATGAAACATCTTACATTTCTTTTCACTGCCTTGCTTTTCCTAAAGACTTGACTATAGAGGTGAAGAAAAGTACATAAAACATAAATGGGTTTTTGTAGTCACATCTGCTATTTTTTAAAATATGCAAAATAAATATACAATAGATCTAAAGAGATCAGTGTGCTTTTTCATTTCATCACACTGTGACACCACAAAGAGGAAAAGTTCCATTTCGGTGTTATTCTGGTAATGCATATTTTTCAATCTGATAAATTCTATGGATCAAATGGAAAATAATATTTTACATAGCTAATGCCCTGAGAAGCCAGTGAAAAAGTTTACACACCTTGAAATTTCAATTAACAGACACACTATGGCTTCCCCATTAAAATAGTATTGCAATTCACTTATTTCATTTTATAACAGTTGGATTTAAATAGAATCTTTGAAAGGAAAGGGTAGAAGAGAATGATCGAGTCAACTATGTACTGTTACTAATCAAAAACTGTAGGAAACTTGTCTTCCTTTTAGTATAAATCTTTAGTCAACCTAAGGGCTTCCATTGTGGCTCAGATGATAAAGTATCCACCTGCAGTGCAGGAGACCCAGATTTGATCCCTGAATTTGGAAGATCCCCTGGAGAAGGGAATGGCAACCCATTCCAGTATTCTTGTGTGGAGAATACCACGGACAGAGAAGCCTGGCGGGCTACAGTCCATGGGGTCATAAAGAGTCAGACATATCTGAGTGACTAACACACTAGGTCAACCTAAAAATCCAAGCAATCTAATTTTACTTTCCATCTTTGAAAAAAATAAGTCGGTATTTCAAGCTGTTTGGAAAAAAAATAGAAATAAATTATGTAATACCTCATGAATCAACAAATACATAAAAAAATCCTCATGAAATGTGCTATATTTTTCTATTTAATGTATTGATTTTTATTCATTAATGTATTTACTCATGGAATAAATATTTCTTGGGAAGCTATTATTTGTCAACCTCTTCACTGCCTATTTTTACCAAGGAACAAACTACATATGATGCATGCCTTTATGGACTAAAATGAACAAAATACAAATACATAATAAATAGTAACTAGTGCTATAATGGAAGGAGGAGCCTGGTGGGCTGCAGTCCATGGGGTCGCTAAGAGTCGGGCATGACTGAGGGACTTCACTTTCACTTTTCACTTTCATGCATTGGAGAAGGAAATGGCAACCCACTCCAGTATTCTTGCCTGGAGAGTGCCAGGGATAAAGGAGCCTAGTGGGCTGCCGTCTATGGGGTCGCACAGAGTCAGACATGACTGTGGCAACTTAGCAGCAGCTGCAGTGCTATAATGAAAAAGAACTGAGATCAACTGGAAAAAAATTCATCTTATTTTGGTTAATGAGGGAAAATGCTTCTTAATAGGTCATGTTATCATTGAGACCTAAATGATGAGAAGGACTCAGTCATCAAGAGGAGATATTTAAGCAGAAATAATTATACAAAAAAGAGCTAAAGAACAGTATGTTTGTGAAAAAGTAACCAAAGATCAAACTATATTGTGTAACAAAATCCAAACTATATTGGGTCATTGTCTATAACAGAGCATAGAATTTCATTCTGGTGAAGTTTGGACTCTGCTAAGCAGAGGAGTGCAAAAATATGACATATATATTTTTATATATGGTCCAATCTTCTTTGCCGAGAGTGCTCTGAAGTTGGCATGTAAAAGGCAGAGACCAGGGAGAGATGAATCTAGTAGCCACCTAAGACTATAGGGTTTTTTAGACAGGATCCTAACAATGAGGGGAAAATGCAGATGAACATATTTTTGCTTGGACAAACTTTTAATCTAGGTATTTATTATAAAAGTTGGACATATATGCTAGATGATGTTGTTAGAATGAAAGAGAATGAGAGAAATTTGTTTCAAGCTTATTCTTTTCAGTAGGAAAAATATATATATCTCCAAGATATTACATTTTGCAAAAAATAGTAAAAGCCATGAAGCCTATTTTAGAGAATAAAGTAATTGTTTCCCAAAGAAGAGACAATGTCAAACAACATTATCCCCAAATTTAAAATATATATCTACAAATTAATTAAAATTATCACTCATATGCCTCATGTGTGACAGTAATTTTTGAAAAGATACACCTAATTTTTATTAATAATAATATCAGAATATCAACAATTTAGATAGCTTCAGTAGTTTTGAAACAATTTCACATACCTGATTTTTCAATTCTATCACAACACTGGTACACATTTGGGGAAAATGAGACTGTATTGAATTCTCTTGCCATCATGGCAAAGACTCTAAAATATGGATATATATTATATATATATATATAATTATACATATATAGGTAAATAAATGTAAAGTTTAAGCATAAAATAATAGTAAACATTAAATGAAATTATAAGGACTAATGATGAAAAGTGTAAAAGAAATTAGAATAATAATGCTGAAGTCATAGGAGGCAATTCATAAGCATTAGATGTTATTTCAATATTTATTCTACAGTAAATCATGAGTATGTTTCCCTTACAAAAATAGACAACATTAGTCAAGACAGCAGAGTAGAAAGGGGAGTGCAACCCTACCCATCAGCAGATAATTGGATTAAAGCTTTACTGAGCAAGGTCCCAAGGAGCAGTGGCTGTGAGGAGGGCCTAGAGGAGCTATCCCATGTTGAAGGTCAGCAACGGTGGTGGTGAGGAGATACCCCTTGTCCAAGGTAAGGAGCAGCAGCTGTGCTTTGCTGGAACAGCCATGAAGAGATACCCCAAGCCCAAGGTAAGAGAAACCCAAGTAAGATGGTAGGTGCCACAAGAAGGCATCAGAGGACAGACAAACTGAAACCATACTCACAGAAAACTAGTCAATCTAATCACACTAGGACCACAGCCTTGTCTAACTCAATGAGACCAAGCCATGCCTGCAGGGCAACCCAAACGGGTGGGTCATGGTGGAGAGGTCTGACAGAATGTGGTCCACTGGAGAAGAGAATGGCAAACCACTTCAGTATTCTTGCCTCGAGAACCCCATGAACAGTATGAAAAGGCAAAATGATAGGATACTGAAAGAGGAACTCCGCAGGTCGGTAGGTATCCAGTATGCCACTGGAGATCAGTGGAGAAATAACTCCAGAAAGAATGAAGGGATGGATCCAAAGCATAAACAATACCCAACTGTGGATGTGACTGGTGATAGAAGCAAGGTCTGATGCTATAAAGAGCAATATTGCATAGGTACCTGGAATGTCAGGTCCATGAATCAAGGCAAATTAGAAGTGGTCAAACAAGAGATGGCAAGAGTGAACGTTGACATTCTAGGAATCAGCAAACTAAAATGGACTGGAATGGGTGAATTTAACTCAGATGACCATTATATCTACTACTGCGGGCAGGAATCCCTCAGAAGAAATGGAGTAGCCATCATGGTCAACAAAAGAGTCCGAAATGCAGTACTTGGATGCAGTCTCAAAAACGACAGAATGATCTCTGTTCATCTCCAAGGGAAACCATTCAATATCACAGTTATCCAAGTCTATGTCCCAACCAGTAATGCTGAAGAAGCTGAAGTTGAACCATTTTATGAAGACCTACAAGATCTTTTAGAACTAACACCCAAAAAAGATGTCCTTTTCATTATAGGGGACTGGAATGCAAAAGTGGGAAGTCAAGAAACACCTGAAGTAACAGGAAAATTTGACCTTGGAATGTGGAATGAAGCAGAGCAAAGACTAATAGAGTTTTGCCAAGAAAATGCACTGGTCATAGCAAACACCTTCTTCCAACAACACCAGAAGATTTTACACAAGGACATCACCAGATGGTCAACACAGAAATCAGATTGATTATATTCTTTGCAGTCTATGATGGAGAAGCTTTATAGAGTCAGCAAAAAACAAGACCGGGAGCTGACTGTGGCTCAAATCATGAATCCCTTATTACCAAATTTAGACTCAAATTGAAGAAAGTAGGGAAAACCACTAGACCATTCAGGTATCACTTAAATCAAATCCCTTATGATTATACAGTGGAAGTGAGAAATAGATTTAAGGGTCTGATAGATAGAGTGCCTGATGAACTATGGAATGAGGTTCATGACATTGTACAGGAGACAGGGATCAAGACCATCCCCATGGAAAAGAAATGCATAAAAGCAAAATGGCTGTCTGGGGAGGCCTTACAAATAGCTGTGAAAAGAAGAGAGGTGAAAAGCAAAGGAGAAAAGGAAAGATATAAGCATCTGAATTCAGAGTTCCAGAGAATAGCAAGAAGAGATAAGAAAGCCTTCTTCAGCTATTAATGCAAAGAAATAGAAGAAAAGAACAGAATGGGAAAGACTAGAGATCTCTTCAAGAGAATTAGAGGTACCAAGGGAACATTTCATGCAAAGATGGGCTCGATAAAGGACAGAAATGGTCTGGACCTAACAGAAGAAGAAGATATTAAGAAGAGGCGGCAAGAATACACAGAAGAACTGTACAAAAAAAGATCTTCACACAGCCCAGATAATCATGATGGTGTGATCACTAATCTAGAGCCAGACATCCTGGAATGTGAAGTCAAGTAGGCCTTGGAAAGCATCACTACAAACAAAGTTAGTGGAGGTGATGGAATTCCAGATGACCTATTTCAAATCTTGAAAGATGATGCTGTGAACGTCCTGCACTCAATATGCCAGCAAATTTGGAAAACTCAGCAGTGGCCACAGGACTGGAAAAGGTCAGGTTTTATTCCAATCCCAAAGAAAGGCAATGCCAAAGAATGCTCTAACTACCGCACAATTGCACTCATCACACACACTAGTAAAGTAATGCTCAAAATTCTCCAAGCCAGGCTTCAGCAATACATGGACCGTGAACTTCTTGATGTTCAAACTGGTTTTAGAAAATACAGAGGAACCAGAGATCAAATTGCTAACATCCTCTGGATCATGGAAAAAGCAAGAGAGTTCCAGAAAAACATCTATTTCTGCTTTATTGACTATGCCAAAGCCTTTGACTGTGTGGATCACAATAAACTGTGGAAAAGTCTGAAAGAGATGGCAATACCAGACCACGTGACCTGCCTCTTGGGAAATCTGCATGCAGTTCGGGAAGCAACAGTTAGAACTGGACATGGGACAACAGATAGGTTCCAAATAGGAAACGGAGTACATCAAGGCTGTATATTGTCACCCTGCTTATTTAACCTATATGCAGAGTATATCATGATAAACGCTGGGTTGGATGAAGCACAAGCTGGAATCAAGTTGCTGGGAGAAATATCAGTCACCTCAAATATGCAGATGCCAACACACTTATGGCAGAAAGTGAAGAGGAACTAAAAAGTCTCTTGATGGAAGTAAAAGAGGAGAGTGAAAAAGTTGGCTTAAAGCTCAACATTCAGAAAATGAAGATCATGGCATCCGGTCCCATCACTTCATGGGAAATAGATGGGGAAGCAGTGGAAATAGTGTCAGACTTTATTTTTGGGGGCTCCAAAATCACTGCAGATGGTGATTGCAGCCGTGTAATTAAAAGACGCTTACTCCTTGGAAGGAAAGTTATGACCAACCTAGATAGTATATTGAAAAGCAAAGACATTACTTTGCCTACTTAGGTCCATCTAGTCAAGGCTATGGTTTTTCCTGCGGTCATGTATGGATGTGAGGGTTGGAAGGTGAAGAAGGCTGAGCGCTGAAGGATTGATGCTTTTGAACTGTGGTGTTGGAGAAGACTCTTGAGAGTCCCCTGGACTGCAAGAACATCCAACCAGTCCATTCTAAAGGAGATCAGCCCTGGGATTTCTTTAGAAGGGCTGATGCTAAAGCTGAAACTCCAATACTTTGGCCACCTCATGCGAAGAGTTGACTCATTGGAAAAGACTCTGATGTTGGGAGGCGTTGGGGGCAGGAGGAGAAGGGGACAACAGAGGGTGAGATGGCTGGATGGCATCACTGACTCGATGGATGTGAGCCTGAGTGGACTCTGGGAGTTGGTTATGGACAGGGAGGCCTAGTGTGCTGCGATTCATGGGATCGCAAAGAGTCAGACACGACTGAGCGACTGAACTGAACTGAACTGAGCAAGGTCCTGCCACCAAAGCAAGACACAGTTTTTCCCATGTGCTCATCTCCTCCTGTGAGAGCACCAAAATTGCAACTAGCTGTTAAACAACCATTGACAGGAGGATGCTGGAACTCACCAAAAATGGTACTCCACATCCAAAGACAAGAAACCACAGTGAGATGGTATGAGGGACACATCATGATAAAATCAAATCCATACCAGGTGAGTGGGTGACTCACAGACTGCAGAACAAGAATACCAAGAAGTTGTTGCACCATTGTGAAGGTCCTGAACTGCAGGTCAGGCTTCCCAGCCTTGGGATCCAACAAAGGGATACCAGGCAATCTGACCTTGAGGGCCAGTGGGATTTGATTACAGGTCTTTCAGAGGACTGGGGGGAAAAGAGACTCCAGTCTTAAAAGGCACAAGCAAAATTTTGCATGCCTCAAGACCAAGAGGAAAGGAGAAATGACCCCACAGGAGACTGAACCAAAACTACCTGCTAGTGTTGCAGGGCCTCCTGTGGAGGCATGGGCTGGCAGGGACTTACCACTGAAGCACTGGAACATCCCCCTTGGCATAAGCTCTCTTGGAGTTAACCCTACCATTAATGACCCCATGGGTGGGTTGCCTCAGGCCAGCTACCAGAGAGGGAGTACAATTCCACCCATCAGCATGTAAATGGATTAAAGCTTTACTGAACAAGGTCCTACCCACCAGAGCAAGACCCAGTTTTCCCCATTCCTCCCATCAAGAAGCTCACACACACCTCTTAGCCTCATCCATCAGAGGGCAGACAGAAGAGGCAAGAAGCACAGTCTCACAGCAGCTAAAACAGAAGTCATTTTATAGAAACTTAATCATGATGAAAAATCAGAAAGTAATGTCCCAGATGAAGGGACAAGATAAAATCCCATAAAAACGACTAAATGAATGGGAGACAGGCAACCTTCCAGAAAAAGAATTCAGAATAATGATAATGAAGATTATCCAGGATCTCAGGAAAAGAATGGAGGTAAAGATTGAGAGAAGATGCAAGAAATGTTTACTAAAGACTTACAAGAGCTAAAGAACAAACAAAGAATGATACACTAGTAGGAATCAATAGCAGAATAACTGAGGCAGAAGAATGGATAAATTACCTAGAGGACAGAATGGCGGAAATCACTGCTGCAGAACAGAATATAGAAAAAAAGTATGAAAAGAAAAGAAGACAGCCTAGGAAATCTCTAGGACAACATTAAATGCACCAATACTCTCATAATAGGGGTCCCAGAAGGAGAATCAAGAGAGAAAGGACCTGAGAAAACATTTAAAGTGATAATAGATGAAAACTTCCCAAACATGGGAAAGGAAATAGTCAACCAAGTCCAGGAAGCACAGAGAGTCCCAGGAAGGATAAACCCGAGGAACACACTGAGCCATGTGGTAATCAAACTGACAAAAATTAAAGACAAAGATAAAATATTAAAAGCAACAAGGGAAAAATAACAAATAGCATACAAGGGAACTCCCATCAGGGTATTAGCTGATTTCTCAGCAGAAACTCTACAAGCCAGAAAGGAATAGCATGATATGTTTAAAGTGATGAAAAGGAAGAAACTATAACAAGACCAGGAAAGTCTACCCAGCAAGACTCTCCTTCATAATTGATGGAGAAAACAAAAGTTCAGACTAGCAAAAGTTAAAAGAATTCAGCACCACCAAACCAGCTTTACAACAAATGCTAAAGGAACTTCTTTAGCCAGGAAACACAAGACAAGGAAAATTCCTACAGAAAATAAACCAAAACAATTAACAAAATGGTGATTGGAGCATATATAATTACTTTAAATGTAAATGGATTAAATGCACCAACCAAAAGACATAGACTGGATGGGTGGATGAAAACATGTGCATGTATGCACTTCCACTTACCATATCACTCTGCTTGACACTCCCAACTTGTATGTAAGTATTTTATATTGTTAAGTGAATCATGTTTCCATTATGGTTGGCAACTGTAATTATCTTTTAATTTTTGTCTAGTTATTGATTGTTTGAACTGATGAACATCTTTTACTATTGTGATTATGTAACTATTACTCATTTAATACCATTGCATCATGATGGGTCAACAGAAAAATGATAGAACTCTATATCACCAAAGCTAGCATTTAATAGAAAAACCTATAATCACTTTTTAAAATCCAGGTGCATATCAGAATAATCTTCAAATTTTTTTGAAAAATAAAACTGCTCAGGTGTTACTTTTGCCTCCAAAGCTCCAGATACATTTCTAATGAACAGTCATGTTTGAAAAGGACTGGACTATATGATTACTTTTTGCTTTGATCTAGTTTGTTTCACTTTTTCTATTTCATATTCAGTACTCCCATTTCATTAAGTTTATGTTCTGCAATTTCTCCATCTCTTCTCTTTTTTTTATGTTCTTTCTCAAGCCTTTATCAAATGTAGTAGAAAATCTTTTGTATACATATACATATAAGTATGTGTAATACATATATTTTAGAAAACATCAATTTTTGCCTAAAGAAATTATGACAGTTTGATTCCACTTGTTTGACTTAGTATGAATAGAATTCTAGATTTCTAATCAAAAAATAGATATGCAACAAGCAACAAATGTTTATTGCATAGAATAGGAAACTATGGTCAATATCTTATAATATGGAAGATATTGGATAGAAAATAATTTCAAAAATAAAATATGTGCAGTTGTATAGCTGAATGACCTTGCTGTGCACCTGAAATGTAGGTCAACTATATAAAATATACATATTAAAAAATAGACAATATTAAACTCAAAGCTAAAAAATGCATTATTTTTATCTAAAGTTCATAAGAATAACCCAAAAAGCTTCCCCAAATGTAGATTCCAAGCTCCCTACTCATATCAGGGTAGTGCCCTAATGAATTTTATATATTTCCTCTCCTGTCAGTTTAGAGCCCTAATAGAACAGCACTTCAGGAGCAATGATATACATGTTCTGTGCAGATCTTTTTTTTTTTTAAAGCATTGTCTAATAAAAAGAAACAGGGTACCTTGGAGAAGATGATTCTAGGATTGAGCAGGAAACTACTAAGATGAACATGGAACATCTTTTAGTGAAGGAAAATGAGGAAATCTGAAAATACAAACGGATAAGAAACACAAGTAAACAATAAAAGAAACCGTAATTATGGGGCATACCAAAGGATATATCTAATGAAAGAGTTCCCAATAGCGAAAGCTGGAACGATTTGAGCAACAAAATAAATAAAACAGTCCTGTATTATAAATGTATGGAGATATATATATATATATATATATATGTGTGTGTGTGTGTGTGTGTGTGTGTGTGTGTGTGTGTCTACACTGGTGCAAATAAATCATTAAATAAATAAATGAACAAAGGGGAGTAGACAAAACTTCTGGGGGGAATTCCAGATAGTTTATATAGATATTCTTCCCTGAAAGTCAAACATGTTAAATCACCATCATTTGGAAAGTCTTATTAAATGTACTAACACTGGATTAGTATATTTGTACAACTTACATTTGAACAACCTTGAGCACACCAGGACCCAGGGACCCCACAGAGACTGAGACAGAACTGTGTTTGAGTGCCTCCTGAGGAGGTATGGGTCAGCAGTGGACTGGCACAGGGACAGGGGCTCTGGGTGCAGCAGACCTGGGTATGGCATAAGCCCTCTCAGAGGAGGTTGCCATTAACCCCACCATAGAGCTGCCAGGACTTACACAGGACTGGGGAAATGGACTCTTGGAGGGCACAAACAGAACCTTAAGTGCACCAGGACCCAGGAGAAAGGAGCAGTGACCCCAAAAGAGACTGACCCAGACTTTCCCAGGAGTGTCCAGTAGTCTCCAGCAGAGGCATGGGTCGCTGGTGGCCTGCTGTAGGGTTGGGGCAGTGAGTGTGGCAATATATGCATGGGATCTTTTGAAGGAGGTAGACATTATCTTCATTACCTCCACCATAGTTTAGCCCAAGGTAAATAGCAGGGGCTATTGTCACTCTGCTTATTTAACTTATATGCAGAGTACATCATGAGAAACACTGGGGCTGGATGAAGCACAAGCTAGAATCAAGATTGCCTGGAGAAATATCAGTAACCTCAGATATGCAGATGACATCACCCTTATGTCTGAAAGCAAAGAAGAACTAAAGAGCCTCTTGATGAAAGTGAAAGAGGAGAGTGAAAAAGTTGGCTTCAAGCTCAACATTCAGAAAACTAAGATCATGGAATCTGGTCCCATCACTTCATGGGAAATGGATGGGAAAATGGTAGAAACAGTGACAGACTTTACTTTCAGGGGCTCCAAAATCACTGCAGATGGTGGCTGCAGCCATGAAATTAGACACTTACTCTTTGGAAGAAAAGTTATGACCAACATAGACAGCATATTCAAAAGCAGAGACATTACTTTGCCAGCAAAGGTCTCTCTAGTCAAGGCAACGGTTTTTCCAGTAGTCATGTATGGATGTGAGAGTTGAATTACAAAGAAAGGTCAGTAGTGAAGAATTGATGCTTTTGAACTGTGGTGTCGGAGAAGACTGTTGAGAGTCCCTTGGACTGCAAGGAGATCCAACCAGTCCATCCTAAAGGAAATCAGTCCTGAATGTTCATTGGAAGGACTGATGCTGAAGCTGAAACTCCAACATTTTGACCACCTGATGCAAAGAGCTGACTCATTTGAAAAGACCCTGATGCTGGGAAAGATTGAAGCCAGGAGGAGAAGGGGATGACAGAGGATAAGATGGTTGGATGGCATCACTGACTCAAGGGACATGAGTTTGAGTAAACACCAGGAGTTGTTGATGGACAGGGAGGCCTGGCTTGCTGCAGTCTTTGTTTTCACAAAGAGTTGGACATGACTGAGTCGCTGAACTGAACTGAACCTTAGGTTTATAAGCTCTAGTAGTGTTTTTGAGTCACCTGACCTTAGGGTAATCAATGATGTTAATGTGCGCTTCCTCTCACATTAATGCTGCAAAACAGTTATAATTTTTACTATTTCCCATACATAATCAACATTCTTTAAAACTGAAAAACCAGTATTTGATTTGTTCACTAAATATTTAGCTCTGTTTCATTATTTTAACATGACTTATTACAAAATGACAAAGCAAATTATCAAGTAATAACATAAAAAAATAAATTTACTCAGCTGTTAAAAAGAATGCATTTGAATCAGTTTTAATGAGGTAGATAAAGCTGGAGCCTATTATACAAAGTGAAGTAAGACAGAAAGAAAAACACCAACACAGTATATTAATGCATATAATATATGGAATTTAGAAAGATGGTAATGATGACCTTATATGTGAGACAGCAAAAGAGACACAGTGATAAAGAACAGACTTTTGGACTCTGTGGGAGAAGTCGAAGGTGGGATGCTTTGAGAGAATAGCATTGAAACATGTATATTACCATATGTGAAATAGATCACCAGTCCAGGTTCAATGCATGAGACAGGGCGCTCAGGGCTGGTGCACTGGGAGGACCCTGAGGGATGGGATGGGGAAGGAGGTGGGAGGGGGTTCAGGATAGGGGCCACATGTACACCCATGGCTGATTCATGTGAATGAATGGCAAAAACCACTACAATATTGTAAAGTAATTATCTTACGATTAAAATAAATAAATTAATAAAAAAATTTAAATGTGCAGTGTACAGTAAATGGTACTGCCACTGGCAAGAGAGTTCATGTTATGTGCAACACATTCAGCGGCTGGGCGCTTATTTTCTCTTTCAAGTATATGTCATTTCACACAGACCTAACCAACTCAGTACAATCTGCTGTTTCATCAAAAGGCTGTCAGACACAATATTATCAAACACACCTATCAGAAAACAGAATAAATTATCTCCTTGATCACTCACATCCCAGTACCTTTTCAATATTTTAGTGAATGCCCTGCTTTTACTGAATGGAAAGTGTAATTGCATTGAGTATGAAAAGGATAAGCGAAGACAAATATGTGTCTAGCAGATGCAGTCGAATATGATTCTTAGTATACACCAGTCATTGCAAATGCATTTCATTTACAATTAGAATCGACAATAGAAGAAGAAAAAAGCACGAAATGATAGTCTCCCCAAGTTATCCTGGGTTTTTCAGTACAACAATTAATTAGAAGATAAATAAGAGCCCACTAAGAATAAACTTTCAAGGACAAACAATAAAGCAGGAAGCATGCCAGAAGAGGTGTAAATCATTACAACTCTAGGAAAAAGAAAATGTATTTTTCATCATATATATATATATGCTTTCTTTTATTATTATTTTGTTTCTTTTTTCCCAGATATATTAATATAACATTATATTTACCTGTTTTAATATATATGTATAATGCATTTTATTTGTGTGATTTTATTTTTAAGTATATAGTTTTAAATATTGAAATTAACAACTTATCCTTACCAAATTTTTATTAAAATACATTGGATTTTATTTCCATAAATACAAATTCACTTTACTTATGAATATCCTAGAATCATAATTTTAAAGCTTTTCAAAAATAGTCAAACACTATTTTATGAGGAATATAAAGAAGTAAAAATCATCAACTGTTATACTTGGAATTACTTGCTTCATTGGGAGCAGTTCTGTAAAAGAAGGTCTTCTTGTCTGTCACGTCTGAGTCCCTATTACTTGCCAGATTTATTGAAATGTTCTATAGTCAATTAAGCTGATGCTGTTTTTCAGTGACATACAATTGAACTTAGGTTCCAACTATATAATTAACACTGAGAGGACTCACTCTCATCAGAAAAGGGTAACAGAAAATAAGCCCCTTTTTTTTCCTCTCCTTCTTATGTTTTTTAAGAAACCAGAAAGAATTGGTGATAAGCAGTTTATTGCCTGTCACTAGATGTGAATGAATATTTGACAGATTCCTTCAGTTACTCTAAATTCTAGAGCTGCTAGAATAGAAAGTAAATTATAAAATTTCAAGACAGCAGTGAAAGAAATTGGTGATTGGTCTTAAAATGAGAAAAGCGGAAAGGAGTTCATTGATACCTATTACTTATTGCAAGTGAAAAAACTGAAGCAGAGGGAAAATACTACTTACATGTATAGAATAAAAAGTTTGATAACTAGATAAGGAAAAGAACCATGTGTGGGCAATTTTAAATAAGTATAATATTGTTCAAGTAAATTATTGAGATTATAAAAATATTATTTTTAAAAGATGATTTTATAATGTGACAAATTGCTGTACTTTTTTATATCATCCCAATGAAAACCACTGCATGCTTGCTTTATGCTTCCTGAACTACCTTTCTCTCTTTATAAAATGTTCCCTTAGTGGTCTATGTGGATTTTGGATACTGGCAATTTAGAGCAGAAAGAAAGACTCTGTCACTCAGTAGCTGAAAATGCCTAGCCAAGTTATTTCCCCATTCTAAGCCTAGTTTTATATGTGAGTAAAAAAATACCATTTACCACATAGAACTTATGCATTGATGGCATGGAATTTTATATGAAAATGTTTAAAATATTAAAATTGTGGATAGAGTTAGAAGAGATGTGATGTGATAGAAATATAGTAGTACATTGCTTTCTTATCAGATTAAAAGAAATAGCCATGTAAGAATTAAAGATTTTAAAATTTAAAAAAATAAAAATTAAAAAAAAAATAAAAGAAATAGCCAACTGTAAAATGACTTGCCTTTTTGTCTGTGTGACTGCCTTCTATGGGCTGATCTGTGTTTTCACAAGACTTATGTTAGGTGCTCATGCCCAATACCTATCACAGGGTGGGATCTTATCTGGAACTGGGGTTGTTGCAGCTCTCTTTAGTTAAGATTTCATTATACTGAAGCAGGGTAGCCCCTAATCCGACATGACTGATGTCCTAGTAAAGAGGGGGAATGAGGACACAGACACACACACGCAGGAAGAACAGTACATGCGGGTGAAGGCAGAGACCTGTGAGGTTTCTACAAGCCAGTACACTTCCAGAACCTAGGAGACAGGCATCAAAAAGATTTTCCCTTAAGAGCCCTCACAATGGACTAACCTTGCTGACTAACCTCAAAATGACACTTTATTCTTGAACTTCTAGCCTCCAAAACTGAGAAGCAAAGTCTGTACTAGTTTGTGGCACTTTGTTCTGATGGTTCTAGAGAACTGATACAGGTTCTATTTAGAGTGCAAGGTTTGCTAGAGTTGGGCTATCCTTATGTTCTATATACTGTTAAAGCTTACCTAATCTATCCTGTAACAATTTGATTTATCACTGACTCATTTATCTTCTCAACCTTTTTTTTTATACTTTATGTCTAAAATATTTGGGTATAAATAAACCTTTATTACTCCTACTACAAAGTTATCTTTCTTGTAACTTAATTATTAGGATAAAGCTCATCTTTAGAACATTATATACTGGCATGAAACTTCTTTCTTAAGGATCCTCTTCAATCATCCACTCCTTTGGGATATATACATATACATATTCCCCTAAGTTTACCATTTTAAGTAATAATCTTTCACTCAGCAGCTACAATCATTCTTTTAAAACCATTTTTCCAAGAGGTCCTTTTTTGAAAACCATACTTAGATTCAGTCACACAATGATCTACTAGGCTTTATTTCTTCCACGCATAGGATTATTTCATATTTAAATGATCCATTTTTTAATCTCATTCCACTAAAATAAAGCTGTCAGAGGAAAAAGTCAAAGATTTTTGTTTGTTCAGTTGGATCAACAGCACCTACAGAAATGATCATGTGTGCTTTCCCTCAACATTACATCCTTGGCCCACATGCATCTGTAACCACAAAAGTGTTTAGTAAAATAGTAAATAATAAGTGCCTGAACAATTGAAAATATTCATTGAATACTAGGTGTCATACAAATGCAATGCATATGTCCAGGAAAGAAACGTGGTCTTGATTTATGGGAGCCTATAATTTCAAAATAAATGCATGAAATTGTAATTCATAATAATGCCACACAAGAGATTTAAATGTTTATGTGATAGGATAAAATTGGTGATTTGATCTCATCAGAGAGGTTAGGAAAGGCTTTTCTGAGGAAAAGAATTTTAGGCTGAATTGTATCTGGGCCATTTAAATAAAGAAAAGAGGTAATTATGCTTCAAGTTACAGGAAAATCATATGCAATCACCCATGATAGAGGACTGAAAAGGGTCAGAATGGCTAAAATAGAAAGATTAAAAGTATCTAGCAATATGAAATGAACATTTTTATGAGAAATTTATAAGACCTGTTGTGGAAAATTGATTTTATCCTAAGAACAATGAGCCTCTTCTGAGATAGTTAAAGTTTTAGAATACCTTTACCTTCTACCTCCACCAGATATACAGTGGAGGGGATAAAAACAAGACTCCTGTATCTGCAATGTCAAGAGCAGGTGGCAGAATGAAACACTTGGAAAGATATTGTAAAAGTCCCAATGGGAGGTGTTGTGAGTTTGAAATGTTGACAGAGAGAGAGAAGAGCGGATTGGAACTTAGAAATGTTGAGGATGAAAAAATATGATAAATTAACTACAGTGAGTGAGGCAACTGGACATATGTCTAATTGCTAGTTCTGTGACCTGAGAAAAATCGATTGAGCCTCGCCCCTTACTGATATAAATAAAATTTAAAAAGATCTACCATTTATGGCTTTAAGAAAGGGGAATGATTGACATTCCTTTCACACATGTGCAATTTCAATTAGGATACTAGGTAAATGATTAGCATTCAGTGGGGAAATTACAAGTTAGAGTTATTATATAAAGTAATGACATACTTCAGTAGAAGTATGATTTCATTTTTGTGAATGGATACAATTATTCAGAGAAAAACTGTAGCTTAAGAAGGGCTTCTCTGTGGCTTAGGGGTAAAGAAGCTGTCTGCCAGTGCAGGAAATGCAGGTTCAGTCCCTGGGTAGAGAAGGAAATAGCAACCCACTCCAGCATTTTTGCCTGGGAAAATATTGAACAGGCTACAGTTCATGGAGTCACAAAAGAGCTGGACACAACTTAGTTACTAAACAACAGAAACATAGTTTAAGAAACAACTAAATAGACAAGATAGCAACTAAAAGTAGCATGGAAATCAATATGAGTGTGTCTTGTTCAATAAGAACAAGATTCTTAGCAGGCTTATAGTTGCTACAAGTTTAAATAAATTACTTACTACCAATGTTTGCTTTATTTTTTCCATGAAGGAAAATAGTGATATTAACTGTGTGTGTGTGTTTGTGTGTGTGTGAAATTTGGAGAATTGCTAATTTTAAAAAATAATTATATAAACCAGATATAACTCAAGCACTCTATCTGATCTCCATATGATAGCTATAAATATCTCATTTTGTATTCATTTCTCTTACAAATTAAAGGTTAAACTCTATAATAAATATTATTTTCTGAAAAAAATAGCACCTTTTTTTAGTTTTCTAATCATGCATGCTTTATCTACATTATGAATTCTAAAGAGAAATAATGTTATTTGTTTTTTAAATAAGACAATTCCTATAGAAAACTATAGGAAACATTGTATATGTTTCTACCTGTACTTAAAAAAAAAGTATCCATTAAACAGAAATTTTGGAACAGAAGCATCTGTGTAGTAGCTATGGTTTAATCATAAATACATAGTTTCAAATACAAAGACTCTGTTAATTATTTAGGATTCCTTCTTATTTATTCAAGTATTACTTTAAAAAAAATATATCATTAGAATCCAAGCTATATAATTCCTTATTTATTTTTTCCACATTTAAGAATTATGGAGAAATGACTTATTCTAACTTTACAGTAGCATTTTTTCCTAATAAATGTTTTAAGAAAAATTATCAGATTATATTTGTTGGTGATGTTCTTTTGAGAAATTCACTTTTAGCCTTCTTTCTAAAATCTACAATTTTTTCTAAATATTATAATGATTCATGAAGTAGTAGATTCAAAGCAGTAGTTGTGAGTATTCAATTATGTACTCCATGTAGTAAGATTTAATAAATACATTGTTAGTGTATTAGATTCTTGGGACTGCCCTAACAAAGTATCATAAACTAGGTGACTTAAAACAGCAGGAATGTATTTTCTTACAGTTCTGGAAGCTAAAACTCTAAAATCAAGCTATCAGCAAAACAAACTCCAAACAAAACCTGCAGAGGAACACTTCTTACATTTTACTAGCTTCTGGGATTTTGATGGCCATCTTAGGCAGTCCCTGACTTGCAGCTGCATAACCCACTCTCTCATTCAGGGTCATATGGTGCACTCCTTATGGTGTTCCTTGGCTTCTTATGACCTCCTTCTTATAAGAACATAAGTCATATTAGAGTTGGGGTTTATTCTACCCCACTATGACTTCATCTTAACTATTTACATCTTCCTTGACTCTCTGTCCAAAGCAGGTCACACATTCTGATGTATAGAGAGTTAGGACTTCAGTGTAAATTTTTGCAAAACAAAGTTCAATTCATAAAAGGTAGGCACCCATATAAAACCACCAGTAGTATAAGATTATCTTTATCTTCAGTCCAGGAGAGATTATTTTTGTTACTTCGTGACTACCCATGGATATTGATGGCACTCAGTTGAATATTTAGCAAGGCCATCTGGTAGACACATAAATACAATAGCTAAGAATGAGTGTTCTGCACCTACTCATAGTTCATTGCAGTGCCATTTACAATAGCCAGAATATGGAAGCAACCTAGATGTCCATCAACAGCCAAATGGATAAAGAAGTTATTGTATATTTATACAATGGAATATTACTCAGCCACCAAAATGAATGGATTTGAGTCAATTCTAGTGAGGTACATGAAACTAGAGCCTGTTATACACAGTGAAGTCAGAAAGAGAAAATATATATATATATATATCATATATTAATGCATATATATGGATCTAGAAAAAAGGTACTGATGAACTTATTTGCAGGGAGGCAATAGAGACACAGACATAGAGAACAGACTTATGGGCATGCTGGTGGAGGGAGAAAATGAGATGAATTGGGAAAATAATAATGAAGCATATACGTTACCACATGTAAAATAGATGGCCAGTGGGAATTTGCTGTATGGTGCAAGGAGTTCAACCTGGCCCTCTGTGATAACCTACAGGAGTGGGATGGGGTGGGAGGGAAGTTCAAGGGGGAGGGGACATAAATATACCTATGACTGATTCATGTTCATGTGTGGTAGAAACCAACACAACATTGTAATTATCCTCCAATTAAAAATAAATAAATTTAAAAAGAAGAATGAGTGCTCTGGAGGTGCATGCCTAGGTTTCAATCCAAGATCCTGATTTCTAGTTCTAGAATGTTGGAAATATTATTTTGCTTCTGACTCAGTTTCCTTATTCTTAAAAGAACTATAATAATAGTATTGAAGAAACTGTGCCACTTACAGAGACAAGGATGGACCCAGAGACTGTCATATAGAATGAAATCAGAAAGAGAAAAACAAATATCGTATATTAATGCATTGATGTGGAATCTAGAAAAAAAATGGTACAGATGAACCTATCTGCAAAGTAGAAATAGAGACACAGACACAGAGAGCAAACATATGGACACAAGTAGGGAAAGAAGGGATATCATGAAATGGGAGGGTGGCATTGACATATATACTATATATATACATATATATGTATGTATATATAATAGATAACTATACTATTTATAAATACTATATAGTATAATATATATAAATAATATATAAAATAGATAACAATTGAGAACATACTGTACACCATAAGGAACGCTAACCAATGCTCTGTGGTGACAAAGAGGGGGTATATGTATACATGTGGCTGATCCACTTTGCTATACAGCAGAAACTAACATAACATTGTAAAAAAACTAAACTCCAATAAAAGGAAAAAAAAAAAATGCCCGGTCTTTATAAAGGTAAAATGAATTCATTCTTAAAGAGTTTATTAGAGGGTTTGACATAGGAAAAGAATCTTGTATCAGCTGCTATTATAATACAGTATATGAAAGATACTCAAAATACAATTACAAAAGAAAAATATTGAAAAGCTACCAAGGACTTTTGGTGCTGCCCACAATAGAACTAGCTTCTAGTAAATAAGCCTCTTACTAGAAAGCCTTAGAGTGCCGTCATTTCAGTCAGCACTTGGGGCTCCATTTCCCTACAGAATGGAGGAAAACCATGAAGTAATTACTATGTTCAACATGCTTGTATGTTTCCCCAGAAGCTAATTTCTAATATTCAGTTGTATAAATGGCTCTTTAGCAGGGAAGGGAATAAACTTTGAGCTTAAAATCCTGCTAAGCTAGGAGACCTTTGATCAACTCATTTAAGAGTCCAGAAAAAATGAGATTAAGGTATATACTCAAGGCATCAGGGTACACACAAGGATTAAGAACTATGTCCTAGGAGTGAGGGCAAAATTGAAATAAAGAAGACCTAAACAAATCAAAACACAATCTTTCAGAAAAGTAAGCTGATTTAACTATTCTGTGCATCTTCCAAAAGGAAATGCAACCCGAAAGATATGACTCACCTACATGATATTTCCCAACAAACACTGATGTATTATTCTCAAGTACGCATGGACTTTTCCATAATAGGTTACAAGCAAAGTCATAAAGCAAGTCCTGATATTTCAAATGATATAGAAGTTAGTAAATTCTGAAAAATTACAAGGAAATATAAAACTATATAAAATACTTTAAGATAATCCATAGGCATGAAACATACATTGGAAAATATTCAGGCTCTACTACAAAGCCACAGTCATCAAGACAGTATGGTACTGGCACAAAGACAGACATATAGATCAATGGAACAAAATAGAAAGCCCAGAGATAAATCCACACACATATGGACACCTTATCTTTGACAAAGGAGGCAAGAATATACAATGGAGTAAACACAATCTCTTTAACAA
Organism: Capra hircus; assembly: GCF_001704415.2. Lineage (NCBI taxonomy): Eukaryota > Metazoa > Chordata > Mammalia > Artiodactyla > Bovidae > Capra > Capra hircus. The sequence goes on along the minus strand of NC_030823.1, from coordinate 12,630,560 downwards.
GTGGTGCTGGGAAAACCGGTCAACCACTTGTAAAAGAATGAAACTAGATCACTTTCTAACACCCCACACAAAAATAAACTCAAAATGGATTAAAGATCTAAATGTAAGACCAGAAACTATAAAACTCCTAGAGGAGAACATAGGCAAAACACTCTCAGACATAAATCACAGCAGGATCCTCTATGATCCACCTCCCAGAATTCTGGAAATGAAAGCAAAAATAAACAAATGGGATCTAATTAAAATTAACAGCTTCTGCACAACAAAGGAAAATATAAGCAAGCCTTCTGAATGGGAGAAAATAATAGCAAATGAAGCAACTGACAAACAACTAATCTCAAAAATATACAAGCAACTTCTGCAGCTCAATTCCAGAAAAATAAATGACCCAATCAAAAAATGGGCCAAAGAACTAAATAGACATTTCTCCAAAGAAGACATACGGATGGCTAACAAACACATGAAAAGATGCTCAACATCACTCATTATTAGAGAAATGCAAATCAAAACCACAATGAGGTACCACTTCACACCAGTCAGAATGGCTGCGATCCAAAAATCTGCAAGCAATAAATGCTGGAGAGGGTGTGGAGAAAAGGGAACCCTCCTACACTGTTGGTGGGAATGCAAACTAGTACAGCCACTATGGAGAACAGTGTGGAGATTCCTTAAAAAATTACAAATAGAACTACCTTATGACCCAGCAATCCCACTTCTGGGCATACACACCGAGGAAACCAGAATTGAAAGAGACACATGTACCCCAATGTTCATCGCAGCACTGTTTATAATAGCCAGGACATGGAAACAACCTAGATGTCCATCAGCAGATGAATGGATAAGAAAACAGTGGTACATATACACAATGGAGTATTACTCAGCCGTTAAAAAGAATTCATTTGAATCAGTTCTGATGAGATGGATGAAACTGGAGCCGATTATACAGAGTGAAGTAAGCCAGAAAGAAAAACACCAATACAGTATACTAACACATATATATGGAATTTAGGAGGATGGCAATGACGACCCTGTATGCAAGACAGGGAAAGAGACACAGATGTGTATAATGGACTTTTGGACTCAGAGGGAGGGAGAGGGTGGGATGATTTGGGAGAATGACATTCTAACATGTATACTATCATGTAACAATTGAATCGCCAGTCTATGTCTGATGCAGGATACAGCATGCTTGGAGCTGGTGCATGGGGATGACCCAGAGAGATGTTATGGGGAGGGAGGTGGGAGGGGGGTTCATGTTTGGGAACGCATGTAAGAATTAAAGATTTTAAAATTTAAAAAATAAAAAAATAAATTAAAAAAAAAAAGAAAGCAAAAATGCAACATATCAATTTTGGGATGCAACTAAACCAGAAATTGAAAGAAAATTACACCTTTGAATGAGTATATTAGAGAAGACAGATTAAAGATCGTTAACAAATTTCTAAGTCCAGAAGTTAGAATAACAAGTGAAGTGAAAATTGCTCAGTCTGACTCTTTGTGACCCCATGGACTGTAGCCCACTAGAATTCTCTGTCTCTGGAATTCTCCAGGCAAGAATATTGGAGTGGGTAGCCATTCCCTTCTCAAGAGGATTTTAGTGACCCAGCAATTGAACCTGGGTCTCCTGCATTGTAGGCAGATTCTTTACCATTTGAGAAGTTAGAAAAGTAATGACAAATCAAAACATTCTCAATTGTGAGGCAAATTTCTAGACAGCAGAGCATAAAGACAACATGAAAAATATAAATATGAGGTAAGAGAAAGGAACATAGACATTTACTATGGTATTATCATTATCTAAGCCATGCAGGAATTTCAAAACTAGTTTTACAGATTAATTATCAAACAAATTCAAACTGTCCATATATAGCTGCATCAGTCATAAAAAGAGGCCCAGAAAGAACTGAATTCTCTTCTCACAAGGAAACAAAAGCTACTGGCAAACACACAAGTGATTGACTGACATCAGATTGACATACGCAATATAGGAAGGTATATTCACAAAATTATAATGTGGCAATTCCCTCAAAATGAGAAAATATTCTGAATCTAGAATTTACATGTGGTAGTATTCTCAATGCATATCTGAGAGCAGATTAAGTACTTATGAAAAAAATCCAGAATTCAAAACTTGTATACCTCTTATAAGCCTGCTAAAGAAAACAATACTAAGAGTACTGTAAAGGGGCTTCTCTGGTGGCTTAGAGGATAAAGCGTCTGCCCACAATGCGGGAGATCCAGGTTCGATCCCTGGGTAGGGAAGATCCCCTGGAGAAGAAAATGGCAACCCACTCCAGTACTTTTGCCTGGAAAATCCCATGGACGGAGAAGCCTGATAGTCCATGGGGTCGCAAATAGTAGGACATGACTGAGCGACTTCACTTCAAGGGATCAATACTTTAGCTTCACCTAAAGGACTGCAAGAAAGACAGAAAATAGACTTTAATAAACAGAGATCTAGATAATACCAACATAAGTAATACTAGAATATTATAGTATAGGAATTCTGGAAAACCAGAGAAAAATGTCCAAAAGCAAAACACTTTCATAAACAGTATAAAGAATCTGGAAACTTTAGTGATATAGTCAAAGCATACGCTTCTCAGTGTACAAGGTAAAAAGGAATCAATCTTCAGAAGGGAGATTCTAGCAGCAGAGCTATTCAGATATCCACTCTGACCCTCTGACCAAAAATTGAACCAAATGAACTACCAAAAATATCCTCAAAAATATCAAAGTTCTTGACAGACAGTAGGAAAATATCAAGCTAAAATTTCAGTGAAAGAGTAACTCAGAGAAGCAGATATTATTTTGATGATATTTACCAAGTCTTATAAAAAGTGAACTTTAGCTTTCTTGGCTTTGTCTAAAATGAGAGACATAGATAAAGCCCAGTACCACCACAAGGTGGATGACCCTTCCAAATAAAGGAGACACATCAAAAGGAAACACTTTTGATGCTTGATGAAACATATTTTCTTGAGCCCCTACTCAAAGAGAACTGATATTAAAGTTAGCATGGTAGTCAACAAAGTTAGAAAGCAAAATGAGCATTTGAGAATTTAAAGTAAAAAACTCATCCTCACCTGCACTTGCAGATCAAATTTATACAACCCAGGTGTTAGAAATACAAATTCTGAGTTAAATACAAAATACTCGAAAGGTAATACTCCCTGGTGCCTGGCATATCAAAGAGTAATCCTTTATGGTGGAAATTATCTTAAAACTAAAACCTGAAGACTCTTCAAAATAATTTCCCAGGAGAGTGTGCACAGCTTAAAATTTTTTTAAAAAAATTACAAGGCAACAGAATAGCACATGCAATTATCTACAGAGAAACAGACATATGAATATTTATAAACTGGAATAATCAGACATAGGAGGAAAACAAAATCTATGTTTACTATACTCAGACACACATACACGCACACACCTTACAAAAAAGTTTAAAAGGATTTTCATGGAAGTTACTAGTTTTGCACACAGACAGCTTGGAAGTTACTCTTCCTTCCCAACTTCAAATAAAAAGCTGACCAGTCTGATAAATCAACTGTTCTTGGACCTGTTTATAATTGAGGACTCAAAGGAAACCACAGCCTCCTAGACTGTAGAGACAAACAGTTGACAGCTTACCTGAGCAGACACTCATGAAGAGAGACTGCCATGGGAACCAGTGCCAAGAAAGGAAAAACTGAATCATATCTGAGGAATTCCTGGAGGCTCAGTGTGCATAGACTGAGTTACAAATTATATTCATTGTTATTTAGTCCCCAGGTCATGTCCAACTCTTTGCAACCACATGGACTGCGGTCCACCAGGCTCCTTTGTCCATGGGATTCTCCAGGCAAGAATACTGGAGTGGGTTGCCATTTCCCTCTCCAGGGGATCTACCTGACCCAGGGATTGAACCCGGGTCTCCTACATTGGCAGGTGGATTCTTTACTGCTGAGCCACAAAATTATACAGGGTCCTAATAATCAGTGGTCCACATAAATTTGTGAGTTTTGCCTCCAGAAGCTTGACAAGGTTCTCACAATAACTTTGGAGAACCTTGTCAGAAAAATTGGAGAAAAGTCTCCTGATGCTTCATACCATAGGAAGGGAAATGGTACCATTCTGAAGTACATCAGAGCATCCTGTTCGCAACAAGGTCTCCATCAAGAAATACTATTTAACCAGAACACAATGTGGGATTTTATCAGTCTAATTGTCTTGGGTGCCAGTGTCAGCGTCCTGCATAGAAGGGAAATTTGTAACTCCAAACCACTCTAACCCCTCTGTTCCACCTAAGGGGAGTGGAAGTGGAAAGAAACTGGGAAGCATGTGCTCAATCCACAGAGCAGAAGCATAGAAGCATAAAAAGAACAATCTAAAGGCTAGAGATTCACCTCCACCATCACAATATTAAATGTCTGTTTACAGCAGTATCTTTTCCTTCTATCAAGAAAACATTAGTAGGCATACTGAAAGGCAAATAATACAACTTGATGAGACAGAGCAAGTATCAGAAATAGACATGGCATTGTCAGACTGGGAGTTTAAACATCAATGATTACTATTCTAAGGGCCTTAAAGGATAAAGCAGACATATAAGAACAGCTGGGCAATGTAATCAGGAAGATAGAAATCCTAAAAACCAAGGGGAAATGCTGGAGATCAGAAACACTGAAACAGAAATGAATGTCTTTGATGGGATTATTAGCAGACTGGAAGCAGTTGAAGAAGGCATCTATGAGCTTGAGGATATATCAAAAGAAACCTTCAAAGCAGAAAACCAGAGGGGAAAAAATAAAACATGGAAAAAACGGAACAGAATGTCCAAGGAGTATGGAGCAACTACAAAAATAGTAAGATACACATAATGGCAATAACAGGAGAAGAAAGAGAGAAAAGTACAGAAGAAATATTTGAAACAACAGAAACTGAGAATCCTACCCCCCACAATTAATGTCAAACAACAAATCATAGCTTCAATGAGCGTACATAATGCCAAGCAGGATAAATGCAAAGAAAAAAACAAAAACAAAATCATTTTATCATAAAGGAACAATAATAATAATAATATTGGCTTCTCTGCAGAAATCATTAGGCAAGAAAAAATATTCTGAAATATTTAAAGTACTGAGAGGAAGAAACTCCAACATCTTATTCTATGGTCTGTAAAGTTATCCTTCAAAAATGAAGAAATAAAGGCTTTTTACAATGAACAAAAAATGAGTAAATTTGTTTCCAGAAGACCTGCCTTGCAAAAAATGTTACATGAAGCTTTTTAGAGAGAAGGAAAATACAGATCTTATAGACACTAAAAAGATAATAAAAGGATATTATGAATAATTCTATGCCCCCAGTTTTGATAGACTAGATGAACTGGACCAATTACTTGAAAGATACAATCTGTCAAAATTCACACAAGAAAAAGCAACACATGTGAATGGGCCTTTACCTCTTAAAGAAATTAAATCAATAATTAATTACCTTCCCAAAGAGAAAGCATCAGATCCAGGTGAGTTCACTGGTAAATTCTACCAAATATTTAAGGAAGAAATTATTTATATCCTCTACAATCTCTTTCAGAGGACAGAAGCAGAGGGAATACTTCCTAATTCTATGAGGTCAACATTACCTTAATATCAAAGCAAGAAAAAACAAATTACAAGAAAAGGAAAATACAGACCAGTATCTGTCATGAACATAGATGCAAAAGTCCTTTAAAAAGTATTAGCAATCCAATCTAATATATAATGTATAAAAAGAATTACACATCATGATCAAGTGGGTTTTACTCAGAAGTATGTTAATCATATCCAGCAATTTCACTTCTAGGTATTTGTACTCAAGTAAAATGAAAATATATACTTTTGCAAAGACTTGTACATGAGTGTTATAGATATTCTGCTTGTAAATATCCCACATTCAAATATCCTTTACTGAAGTAATGAATAAAACCAATGTACATCCACACAAGGAAATAATACCTAGCAATTTAAAAGAATGATTTATTGCTAAACATGAATCACAGATAAATAATACTAAGTGAAGATGGTCAGAATGAAAAAGCCATGTACCTTATGATTCCATTTATGTGCCATCTAGAAAAGGAAAATTCATACAGACAGAAAATAAATCTATACTTGGGACTGTGGAGGAGATTGTTGAATAAACCTGAGATGGCCATTTTTTCCTTTTATGGTGATGGATCTCTGCCATAATCTTGATTGTGATAATGTTCACATGATTGTATAACTTTGTCAAACTCTCAGAAATATAAACTGCAAAAGGAGACTTTTACTAAATGTCAGTTCAGTTCAGTTCAGTTCATTTCAGTCGCTCAGTCGTGTCCAACTCTTTGCAACTCCATGAATAGCAGCACTCCAGGCCTCCCTGTCCATCACCAACTCCCCGAGTTCACTCAGACTCACATCCATTGAGTCAGTGATGCCATCCAGCCATCTCATCCTCTGTTGTCCCCTTCTCCTCCTGCCCCCAATCCTTCCTTGCAGTCCAAGGGACTCTCAAGAGTCTTCTCCAACACCACAGTTCAAAAGCATCAATTCTTTGGTGCTCAGCTTTCTTCACAGTCCAACTCACATCCATACACGACCACTGGAAAAATCATACCCTTGACTAGATGGATCTTTGTTGGCAAAGTAATGTCTCTGCTTTTTAATATGCTATCTAGGTTGGTCATAACTTTCCTTCCAAGGAATAAGCGTTTCTTAATTTCATGGCTGCAGTCACCACCTGCAGTGATTTTGGAGCCCCCCAAAATAAAGCCTGACACTGTTTCCACTGTTTCCCCATCTATTTCCCATGAAGTGATGGGACCAAATGCCAAAATAATCTTAATTCATGAAAATGTAAACAAAATACCAGTATTTTTTTTCTCTCCCTGTTAACTTGAATACTAATATATGGTTGAAATTCTGTATTAAAAATGCCAAAATCTTGCACTGTTTCATTTGCATGATATTTTAATTTGAAACAAGTCTTTGAGAACAGAAGCTGTCTTACAGGAACAATGTACAATAAGGCATGAGTTCTTATTACTGATTACGGAGAACAAATCGAATCGAAATTGCATTTCTTAATTCGTGTCAATGTGTGGCAGAGGCCACCACAGGGTTGTGAAACGAATGCTCTACAATAAATGAACAAACTTTAAAAAAAAAGTATTCTTTGACCTAGGCTTCCAGTCTAGTCAAATTACAGCAGACCTTCAATATTCACAGATTCATCTGTTCTCTGAAAGTTGTTCAGTTTAGTTCAGTTCAGTTGCTCAGTCATGTCCGACTCTTTGTGACCCTATGAATCGCAGCACGACAGGCCTCCCTGTCCATCACCAACTCCCAGAGTTCATCCAAACTCATGTCCATCGAGTCAGTGACACCATCCAGCCATCTCATCCTCTGTCGTCTCCTTCTCGTCCTGCTCCCAATCCCTCCCAACATCAGAGTCTTTTCCAATGAGTCAAGTCTTCGCATGAGGTGGCCAAAGTACTGGAGTTTCAGCTTTAGCATCAGTTCTTCCAAAGAACACACAGGACTGATCTCTTTTAGAATGGACTAGTTGGATCTCTTTGCAGTCCAAGGGACTCTCAAGAGTCTTCTCCAACACCACAGTTCAAAAGCATCAATTCTTTGGTGCTCAGCTTTCTTCACAGTCCAACTCTCACATCCATACACGAACACTGGAAAAACCATACCCTTGACTAGAACGGATCTTTGTTGGCAAAGTAATGTCTCTTCTTTTGAATATGCTATCTAGATTGGTCATAACTTTTCTTCCAAGGAGTAAGCGTCTTTTAATTTCATAGTTGCAATCACCATCTGCAGTAATTTTGGAGCCCCCCAAAATAAAGCCTGGCACTGTTTCCACTGTTTCCCTATCTATTTCCCATGAAGTGATGGGACCAGATGTCATGATCTTAGTTTTCTGAATGTTGAGCTTTAAGACAACTTTTTCACTCTCCACTTTCACTTTCTTCAAGAGGCTCTTTAGTTCCTCTCCACTTTCTGCCATAATGGTGGTGTCATCTGCATATCTGAGGTTATTGATATTTCCCCCAGCAATCTTGACTCCAGCTTGTGCTTCTTCCAGCCCAGCATTTCTCATGATATATTCTGCATATAAGTTAAATAAGCAGATTGACAATATACAGCCTTGATGTACTCCTTTTCCTATTTGGAACCTGTCTGTGGTTCCATGTCCAGTTCTATCTGTTGCTTCCTGACCTGCATATACTTAACTCAAGACAATTACTGCCAGGCTTTTGCGGTCATTTGCAGACATATACAGAGTAGCAAAATATGTGAGTTGCGATCCACAGCTTCACAGCTGAAGTCCAACAAAGCAACACTGTGTCTGATCATTTCCATTTCATATTGTAAAGAAGTGTCCTATTTTCAATCTATTTACTGATGTCTCACACACATTTGTGGGACTTCTTGGATGATTTCTATGTTTAAAATAGTCCCCCAATATAGTGATGAAGTGTTCTCTAGTGTTGCAAGAGCAGGATGGCTTAGGAGGGAAAGAAAATGTGAGTTAGATAAGTTTCTTTCAAGTATACTGTTGACTGTGAGTTCAATGCTAATGAATCAAAAATACTACACTTTCAGATAAAGGAGTAGGAAATGCTGATCAGTACATGAGGCAACTCTGTATGATACTAAATAACATCTAAAGTATTTGATAAAGCTATGGAAAAGCGGCAGTATTATTTGTTATGTGAAATGGTGACTAATAAAAAGCATAATAGACAGCATTTTTGTGAGGCGGAAAGTCAAAGAAATTTATTTTTACATTACTCAAGATGAGGAAAATGTTAAGTCCTTCCTGGCTAGTGCCAGCACATTCCAAAATGTGATCAACTTTTATTTTCCTTCTTTGTGTCACAATTAATTATGCTGTATAACATCCTTACGTATGTACCAACATAGCTGACTATAGAATAAATCAAGAGTTTGAGTGAACTTTGTAAGTTCAGAGTAAATTGAAATATAATAGGCAAATGATAAAAAATTACAATGGATGTTATAGCTTGAAAAAAAAACCAGTGCTCTGTCAATAAACTTATCATCTCCCAACATTTGATTATGTCAGATACCAGGCATAGTTCGAGGAAAAATAAATAAGACAGACTCAACCATCATTATCATCAGTAGGGAAAAAATTCTAAAATTTTATCATGAGCATTAAAGGTAAAAAATAATAACAATAATCATAATGAATAAACATCTAAATGTGGAAGGGCTTGATACACTGTGAATCATTATCATTTATTTTAGTCATCATTTAATGATACTATAGTATAAATACGCTTAATGCTCTTAACCGATTCATATGCTTCTCCTGTCATAAAGAGCAATGCTAATGAATCTAGGACATTTAAACTGCACAGATAGTCTTAAGATATTAAACCTGTACACTGGTTTTAGGTTACTGGGGACATTAACAATTATTCCTTCTTCAGTAAATTTACTAAAACCTAGTATCTATGTTATTTTAATATAAAATAATTGTCTATATTGATGCCTCTGCTAGATCATTGTCTTTAGATGTGGACATCTTTTTGTTTTTATGCTTTAGTTGCTTTTATCTTTTTCCTATGTTAATTTGATGCCATGCTTTAATTTTTCCTGGGCTTCCCTTGTGGCTCAGCTGGTAAGGAATCCATTTGCGATGTGGGAGACCTGAGTTCAATCCCTGGGTTGGGAAGATCCCCTGGAGAAGGGAAAGGCTACTCATTTCAGTGTTCTGGCCTGGAGGATTTCATGGATGGTATAGTCCATGGGGTCCCAAACAGTCAGAAACAACAGAGCAACTTTCACTTTAATTGTTCCTACGTGTATGTACAGATATATGTATAATAACTTTGACTATTATTTGCATTTAAAACATTGAAATAGGAAATTAAATTTTCTCAACAAAAGAAAGCAGAAAAATGATTTAAAAAATAGTGCTTTAAAAATATTTAATTGTAATTCTGTACATTTTCTTAGTGTTTTTTTTTCTTTTGTTTAAGAATTCTACTAGGTCATAATAAACCAACTCTGCATTGGAACTGAGCTTTAAGAGGATGTTTGCCCTTAAAAACAAGTGCACAATAGCATAATACAGATAAACATCTAAATGTTGAGATCAGACTAGGTGAGGCAGAGAAAATGATTGTAAGGAGTGAGGGCTAGAGAGGAATAAAAAATGTACAAAAACATTGTTATCCTTACTGTAATAAGTTCATTTCTCTATTTTTAGTCAGAAAATCTGTGCCACATTATTCTGACACATTATCATCTTTATCAAGAAACTGCCTAACACTCTGTGGCACAATTCTTTTCTCCAAATGTTTCATATATATATAGATGAGTTTGAAAATCTTCATCATCTTATAATCATTGTATAATCATTATATTGCATGATCATTGTATAATCATTGTACAATCATCATTGTATAATCATTTTAACTTTGCAATTAATAAAGCTAAATGTCACAGAATTCTCCATTATAAGTTTTATCCAAAAATTTAAAAAAACATGGTATCAGCTAAGTTCAATTAATGAGATTTTTATTTAGTGAAATAAATTTTATAAATTTGAAATCTCTTTGGAAAAAATTTATAAGAAAATCCCAGTTTCTCACTCTGTTAATAATGTAACAATTATCTGAGCAAAGCATCTTCTTTCCAAGTAATCTGCTCATTTCCTCATTCATTGTATTTCTATGAAGTATAAATGTTCTCCTGCATTTGATTACTCAGGCAATTTGCAAAGTGCAACCTTCAGACTTCTTCTGCAGGGTCCCTTATTTTGTTTTTGACATCAGTTAATGCTCTGGTTTTTCTAAATACCTGTTATTAGTAAAGCAGTGTGTTTTGTTTATACTCCAAGTTAATTTCATGGATATAAAAACACCAAGGTTAGTTAAGAATCAATAAGGTTCAGTTTCTTTCTCATTGCATCTGTGTGAAATTTTTCATTATTTCCAATAAATAGTAACCACTATGTTACCCACCAGTGGTTTCCATCTATTGAATCCTATTTATTGAAGAAAAATGTGTACTTTGTTTTATTTATTTAAGTAAGAAGGACAAACAAGACATTGTCAAAAGGCTAGGGAACAGCGATGCTGACCACGTTTCACACTCATTAATGGGGAGATTTGGAGCCCAAAATAACTGCAGATGGTGATTGCAGCCATGAAATTAAAAGACTCTTACTCCTTGGAAGAAAAGTTATGACCAATCTAGACAGTATATTCAAAAGCAGAGACATTACTCTGCCGACTAAGGTCCATCTAGTCAAGGCTATGGTTTTTCCTATGGTCAGGTATGGATGTGAGTTAGACTGTGAAGAAAGCTGAGCACCAAAGAATTGATGCTTTTGAACTGTGGTGTTGGAGAAGACTCTTGAGAATCCCTTGGACTGCAAGGAGATCCAACCAGTCCATTCTGAAAGAGATCAGTCCTGGGTGTTCTTTGGAAGGAATGATGCTAAAGCTTAAACTCCAGTACTTTGGCCACCTCATGCGAAGAGTTGACTGCTTGGAAAAGACTCTGATGCTGGGAGGGATTGGGGGCAGGAGGAGAAGGGGACGACAGAGGATGAGATGGCTGGATGGCATCACTGACTCGATGGACGTGAGTCTGAGTGAACTCTGGGAGCTGGTGATGGACAGGGAGGCCTGGCGTGCTGTGATTCATGGGGTCTCGAAGAGTCGGACACGACTGAGCGACTGAACTGAGCTGAATGGGGAGATGGTGGGATGCATCAGGGACTGAAAGCCAAGGGTTAGAATGAAGCTTGCAGGCGAGCTGGCTCCTCTGTTGCTCTATTTTGTGGAGTGACTATCACTCAATATTCCCAGTCTCAGGATTAAGCAGAAATAAACATTTCACAATTGTATTATATGTTGGGTATAAGCCTCTATCTTGCTCTTTTCTCACTATTTCCAGAAGATGGGGAGGGCAGCCTGAGGTTATCAGGCGATCATCAAGAAAAAGTCCTTAATGTGATAGACCAGGGCCAGAAAAGAGCAGTACTCAAATCCCATGACATCATACGTAATGAGCCTAGTCTACAAGCGGATGTTAAGCAAGAGTGTTTAAAGTATCATGTTTCATCAGGGTTTCAAAGAGTAGTTAAAAGGCAGTTAATGTATTGCCATTTTTCATTTTTCAGGACATACACAGAGAAATCTAAAAACTGAATTGTAAAAGATTTTTTTTTTTCTTAGCTAAGTTTAAACTACATAAATCAAAGACTAAATGCGCAATTCCTAAGCTTTCTCACTAGCACTTGATGGTGGCACTAGCACTCTAAAATATTACATGTTACTGATTTCCTAAAGAGTCACACTTTATTTAATTCTGATTTTGGACCAAAACTTGATTATAATAGTGCAGCAAAAAAATCAATCTATCATATATGAACTTAACATAGCATGCGAAAAAACATGTGGAAAAAAATTATCCCTCAAGTCTTTATCTTCTACCTGTTAAAAAAATTTTTAAAAAGAAAGTTGCATATGATCGGAAATATATCTTAACAAGGACCAAATTCTCAGGTCTGCAAGGAATGTTCTCATTTGGAAGAACAGAATAACCATGTCATAGAAGATTTTGCTACCTAATCTCAAAATAATGCTCACAAAAATGACATGCCGTCCTCCTCCTCACCAGAGAACAAATCTACTACCTAAGAACCCATGTGTTCTTCAAAAGCACAATCAGCACAAAATTGGTCCTCTGGTGTCAAGTGTATTCTGAATGCACAATTAATATTGTTTTATTTCAATTTCTGGTTTACCATTTGACTCACAGTTTGGATAAAAGCTCTATTAATTACTTACTCCCTTCAACTCATAGACACTAATCAACTATTATTATTCCTTGTGTTGACATGAGGAAATCCTAGCTTTACATTTCAGTGGGAATTTCACTTTTAGGGGATTTCTGTCGTATGATTAATATTAAGCATCTCTACTGAAGGGAAAATACGTGACTTGTGACCCCCTATTGTGAAGCAGAATCAAAGCCTGTCTCTTAGTTCAGTTTCTTTCAGTGATATGCTTACAGTAACATGAAATTAATTTCAGAAAACATTTTATAAAAGTTTAGCAAAACAATCCTTCTATTTAAAAGGTATAACATTTAAGGCATTAAAAGTAGAATTGATGTTTTTGAACTGTGGTGTTGGAGAAGACTCTTGAGAGTCCCTTGGATTGCAAGGAGATCCAACCAGTCCATCCTAAAGGAGATCAGTCCTGAGTGTTCATTGGAAGGACTGATGCTGAAGCTGAAACTCCTATATTCTGGCCATCTGATGCAAAGTACTGGCTCATTGGAAAAGATCTGGATGCTGAGAAAGACTAAAGGTAGGAGGAGAAGGGGACGACAATGGATGAGATGTTTGGATGGCACCACTGACTTGATGGACATAAGTTTGAGTAAGCTCCAGGAAATGGTGGCAGTCAGCGAAGCTTGGCATGCTGCAGTCTATGGGGTTGCAAAGAGTTGGACACAGCTGAGTGACTGAAGTGAACTGATGATAAATATAAATGTCACTGAGCATAAGCAAGAAGAGAATAGATACAGTGATTTTGAAAAACAGTTAAGTTGCTTAACTGTTTTCATATAGTCAGATAATCTCTTGACTGAAAGAAATGTTAAAGAGTATCTAATTTTCTATTTGAGTATCTCATCAAATATTTGAATCTCCTCTTAAAATTCTTTCTGAAATCACTTCAGATTCTGCTTAAACAACTTTAATGGCAGAACAGTAAATACATTTTTAGAGAAACTTTTCAGTATCTTTCTTCATTATTATCAGCCCAAACCCCCGTTCTACATGGCAGATCTTCAAATACTTAACTCTTATTTAGGCAAAAATTCACATTTCCTCTGAATTTCTGTACATAATATGAATTATTTTCTAGCTTTCTCTTCATCCAAATGAAACTCCTATGTAGGCAGCATTAATCAACTATGGATTTCTTAAATTAAGTAGTATAAAATTAAGGATGATTATTTTGGTGTTTCTAATCAATGCACAATTGCACTCATCTCACACACTAGTAAAGTAATGCTCAAAATTCTCCAAGCCAGGCTTCATCAATATGTGAACCGTGAACTTCTAGATGTTCAAGCTGGTTTTAGAAAAGGCAGAGGAACCAGAGATCAAATTGCCAACATTCGCTGGATCATCGAAAAAGCAAGAGAGTTCCAGACAAACATCTATTTCTGCTTTATTCACTATGCCAAAGCCTTTGACTGTGTGGATCACAATAAACTGTGGAAAATTCTGAAAGAGATGGGAATACCAGACCACCTAACCTGCCTCTTGAGAAACCTACATGCAGGTCAGGAAGCAACAGTTAGAACTGGACATGGAACAACAGATTTGTTCCAAATAGGAAAAGGACTACGTCAAGCCTGTATATTGTCACCCTGCTTATTTAACTTATATGCAGAGTACATCATGAGAAACGTTGGGCTGGAAGAAGCACAACTGGAGTCAAGATTGCCAGGAGAAATCTCAATCACCTCAGATATGCAGATGACACCACCCTTATGGCAGAAAGTGAAGAGGAACTAATAAGCCTCTTGATGAAAGTGAAAGAGGAGAGTGAAAAAGTTGGCTTCAAGCTCAACATTCAGAAAACGAAGATCATGGCATCTGGTCCCATCACTTCATGGGAAATAGATGGGGAAACAGTGGAAACAGTGTCAGATTTCATCTTTTTTGGCTCCAAAATCATTGGAGATGGTGATTGCAGCCATGAAATTAAGATGCTTACTCTGGAAGGAAAGTTATGATCAACCTAAACAGCATATTAAAAAAAAAAAAAAAGACATAACATTACTTTGCCAACAAAAGTCCTTCTAGTCAAGGCTATGGTTTTTCCAGTGTATGGATGTGAGAGTTGGACTGTGAAGAGGTCTCAGCACCGAAGAAGTGATGCTTTTTATCTCTGGTGTTGGAGAAGACTCTTGAGAGTCCCTTGGACTGCAAGGAGATCCAACTAGTCCATTCTAAAAGAGATCAGTCCTGGGTTTTCATTGGAAGGAATGATGCTAAAGCTGAAACTCCAGTACTTTGGCCACCTCATGCGAAGAATTGACTCAATGGAAAAGACCCTGATGCTGGGAGGGATTGGGAGCAGGAGGAGAAGGGGACGACAGAGGATGAGATGGCTGGATGGCATCTCCAACTCGATGGACATGAGTTTGAGTAAACTCTGGGAGTTGTTGATGGACAGGGAGGCCTGGCGTGCTGCTATTCATGGGGCTGCAAAGAGTCGGACATGACTGAGTGATTGAACTGAACTGAACTGAATCAACGCAGTAGAACTAGACTGTCTTCACTATCTACTATCTTTATATTATTTCTACTTAGATTACATTAACTTGTTGACATTTAAGTTGCTCGTTTAATGCAGAACTTCACTGGTGTTTAGGTCTCCCATGTTCTGGACAGATGCTTTACCATCTGAGCCACCAGGGAAGTCTTATTATATATACAAGTTACTGAATTAGTTTTGTCTTAAATATTGTTTTTTGTTCTTAAAGGAACATTTATCTCTCATTTCTTATTGTTAGATTCTAATGGCCTTTCATCTGTATTCTCAAGTTTTCATTTACCAATTTCATAAGGCAAAGGCTTAGATGTTTTCTTGACCTGTTTAATATGCAAAAATTGGGAGTACATTTTCTGTTTTAAAATATGGTTATATTTATAATGTTACTAATTTGACAACTAAGCTATATCCTGAACTTAAACCTTTCTTCTCTTGTAACAGTGATTCCATTTACTCTGACTATAGTGTTAGGTAAATGTCCATTTGATTAACTAGTTAACATTATTCCTGACTGTGTAGTGTAGGTCCTCTATACCATTCAAATGGGATTTTGTCAGCAGTTATTTAGATCATATGTTATATGAAAGAAAATAGATCAGACTATTGCCAATATATTTAAGAAAGAAATTACTGAGTAACTTTTTTTCAAAAAAATGTGAAATTAACCTCCTATAAACCTACCAATGACTGAAAATTATTAAGAGGAGAAAGTATTTCTTAGGAAAGTTAGCTTCCTGACAAAAAAAAAGCCTCCAGATGGTAGATATTTTCTTCGAATAGTCACCATAACCAAGAACAAATTCTGGTTATTAGAGTGGCAAAGAAGAAAACTTAGTTATATATTTTGTATATCTAAGTTGTTTGAAAACAAAGGAAACTAAGAAAACTGTCTCCCAATCATCCAGCATATAATAAATTGATACATAAGCTATAATATACTAACATAAGTCTACATAAATTATAAGCTAATCTAACAGGATTTTTGCTCAGCATTCTATATTCCATCAGGATTCTATTTGTGAATTTAAACTATAGTCATTGAAATGTTGGTCAGATTTGGATAACAGTAAGAAAAGTTAGCTGAATGATTTAAATAGCTAAAAAATATAGTTATGAAAAAGTAAAATGTTGACAACATAACATCATTTCCAAATATGACAATGACCCGCTAGGCAATCTGGACTAAAATTTCAGATAAGGACATAGAATTAAAAAAAAAAAAAAAAAGTCTCAGTGTAATAAAAAAAAAGAAATTTTATAAATAAAACAAATATTTTAAATTCAGTGGAAGTAAATATTCTTAACATTGTGTAAGACAAATTAACACACAATTGAGGAAATGAAACCTAATTCAGGGAAAAAAAACAGAATTAGATGATATGTAAAAAGGTGGAAAAATTAGAAGGAAGCAAAATTAATAAAAGACAACTTGCTGAAATCAAAGAAAATCAAACAATGGAAGAGAAGCAACATTTTAATATAGAATATCTAAATTGAATTCAGAAGTTATGAAAGTTCTTCCTATAGATGCAAAAATCACCATGAACACCAAGCAGAAAAAATAAAGATGAAATATGTTTTCTTGAGCTCCAAAATACAGCAGATGGTGACTACAGCCATGAAATTAAAAGACGCTTGCTCCTTGGAAAGAAAGCAATGACAAACCCAGACAGCTTATAAAAATCAGAGATATTACATTGCAGACAAAGGTACAAAGCTATGGTTTTTCCAGGAGTCATGTATAGACAAAGAAGATTGAGCAATGAAGAAATGATCCTTTTGAACAGTGGTGCTGGAGAAGACTCTTGAGAGTCCCTTGGACAGCAGGGAGATTAAACCAGTCAATCCTAAAGGAAATCAACACTGAATATTCATTGGAAGGACCGATGCTGAAGCTGAAAGTCCAGTATTTTGGCCACTTATGCAAACTGCCAACTCATTAGAAAAAGACCCTGTTGCTGGTAAAGACTGAAGGAAAAGGAGAAGAGGGCTGCATAGGATAAGATGGTTAGAGAGCATTACCAATGCAATGGACATTAATTGGAGCAAATTCCAGGGGACAGTGAACACCAAGTTTATGCTATGTTAAGAACATTTTATATTTTCATAACTATCCTTTCTAGCTATTTAATTCATTCAGCTAACTTTTCTTAACTAACCAATCTAATCACATGAAACACAGCCTTGTCTAACTCTGAAACTATGAGCCATGATGTGTTAGGGCCACCCAAGATGGATGGATCATAGAGGATAGTTCTGACAAAATGTGGCCCACTGGAGAAGAGCAAGGCAAGTCACTTCTGTATTCTTGCCTTGAGAACCCCATTAACAGTATGAAAGGCAAAAAGATAGGAAACTGAAAGATGAACTCCCCAGGTTGGTCAGTGCCCAATATGCTACTGGAGATCAGTGGAGAATGAAGAGATGGAGCCAAAGTAAAAACAACACCCAGTTGTGGATGGGACTGGGGATGGAATCAAGGTCCAATTCTGTAAAGAGCAATATTGCATAGGAACCTGGAATGTTAGGTCCATGAATCAAGGCAAATGGGAAGTGGTCAAACAGGAGATGGAAAGAGTGAACATCGACATTTTAGGAATCAGTGAACTAAAATGGACCAGAATGGGTGAATTTAACTCAGATGACCATAATATCTACTATAATGGGCAAGAATCCCTTAGAAGAAATGGAATAGCAATCATAGTCAACACGAAAATTGGAAATGCAGTACTTGGATCCAATCTCAAAAATGACAGAATGATCTCTGTTCATTTCCAAGGCATACCATTCAGTATCACAGTAATCCAATCTATGCACCGACCAGTAATACTGAAGAAGCTGACGTGGAACAGTTCTATGAAGACCTGCAAGACCTTCTAGAAAACCCCAAACAAGATGTCCTTTTCATGACAGGGGACTGGAATACAAAATTAGGAAGTCAAGAAACACCTGAAGTATCAGGAAAAATTGGCCTTGGAGTACAGAATGAACCAGGGCAGAGGCTAATAGAGTTCTGCCAAGAGAATGCACTGGTCATAGCAAACACCCTCTTCCAACAATACAAGAGAAGACTCTACACATGGACATCACCATATGGTCAACATCAAAATCAGATTGATTTTATTCTTCGAAGCTAGAAGAAGAAACTCTATACAGTCAGCAAAACCAAGACCGGGAGCTGACTGTGTCTCAGACCATGAACTCCTTATTGCCACATTCAGACTGAAATTGAAGAAGAAGGGGAAACCACTAGACCGTTCAGGTATGACCTAAGCCAAATCCCTTATGATTATACAGTGGAAGTGAGAAATAGTTTTAAGGGATTAGATGCCTGAAGAACTATGCACAGAGGTTTGTGACATTGGACAAGAGACAGGGATTAAGACGATCCCCCCCAAATAAAGAAATGAAAAAAATTAAAATGGCTGTCTGAGGAGGCCTTACAAATAGCTGTGAAAAGAAGAGAAGTGAAAAGCAATGGAGAAAAGGAAAGATATAACCATTTGAATGGAGAGTCCCAAAGAATAGCAAGGAAAGATAAGAAAGCCTTCCTCGGTGATCGTTGCAAAGAAATATAGGAAAACAGTAGAATGGGAAAACTAGAGATACCAAGGGAATATTTCATGCAAAGATGGGCACAATAAAGGACAGAAATGGTATGGACCTAACAGAAGCAGAAGATATTAAGAAGTGATGGCAAGAATACACAGAAGAACTGGACAAAAAAGATCTTCACGACCAAGATAAACATTATGGTTGATCACTCACCTAGAGCCAGACATCCAGGCATGTGAAGTCAAGTGGGCCTTAGGAACACCGCAACAAACAACACCAATGGAGATCATGGAATTCCACTTGAGCTATTTTAAATCCTAAAGGTGATGCTGTGAAAGTGCTGCACTCAATATGCCAGCACATTTGGAAAACTCAGCAGTGGTCACAGGACTGGAAAAGGTCAGTTTTCATTCCAATCCCAAAGAAAGGCAATGCCAAAGAATGCTCAAACTACCACACAATTGCACACATCTCAAAGGCCAGAAAAGTAAAGCTTAAAATTCTCCATATCAGGCTTCAGCAATACGTGAACCGTGAACTCCCAGATGTTCAAGCTCATTTTAGAAAAGGCAGAAGAACCAGAGATCAAATTGCCAACATCCGCTGGATCATCAAAAGAGCAAGAGAGTTCCAGAAATACATATATTTCTGCTTTATTGACTACGCCAAAGCCTTTGACTGTGTGGATCACAATAAAATGTGGAAAATTCTGAAAGAGATGGGAATACCAGACCTCCTGACTTACCTCTTGAGAAATCTGTATGCAGGTCAGGAAGCAACAACTAGAACTCGACATGGAACAACAGTCTGGTTCCAAATAGGAAAAGGAGTATGTCAAGGCTGTATATTGTCACCCTGCTTATTTAACCTATATGCAGAGTATATCATGAGAAACACTGGGTTGGATGAAGCACAAGCTGGAATCAAGATTGCCAAGAGAAATATCAATAATCTCAGATATGCAGATGACACCACCCTTATGGCAGAAAGTGAAGAAGAACTAAAGAGTCTCTTGATGAAACTGAGAGAGGGGAGTGAAAAAGTTGGCTTAAAGCTCAACATTCAGAAAACAAAGATCATGGCATTTGGTCCCATCACCTTATGGCAGATAGATGGAGAAACAGTGGAAACCGAGGCAGATTTTATTTTGGGTGGCTCCAAAATTACTGAAGATGGTGACTGTAGCCATGAAATTAAAAGATGCTTACTCTTTGAAAGGACAATTATGACCAACATTCAGTTCAGTTCTGTCACTCAGTCGTGTCCGCCTCTTTGCGACCCCATGAATCGCAGCACGCCAGGCCTCCCTGTCTATCACCATTTCCCGGAGTTCACTCAGACTCACATCCATTGAGTCACTGATGCCATCCAGCCATCTCATCCTCAGTCGCCGCCTTCTTCTCCTGCCCCCAATCCCTCCCAGCATCAGAGTCTTTTCCAATGAGTTAACTCTTCGCATGAGGTGGCCAAAGTGCTGGAGGTTCAGCTTCACATCATTCCTTCCAAAGAAATCCAAGAGCTGATCTCCTTCAGAATGGACTGGTTGGATCTCCTTGCAGTCCAAGGGACTCTCAAGAGTCTTCTTTAACACCACAGTTCAAAAGCATCAATTCTTCGGCACTCAGCCTTCTTCACAGTCCAACTCTGACATCCATATATGACCACAGGAAAAACCATAGCCTTGACTAGACGGACCTTAGTTGGTAAAGTAATGTCTCTGCTTTTGAATATACTATCTAAACTGGTTAAAACTTTTCTTCCAAAGAGTAAGCGTCTTTTAATTTCATGGCTGCAGTCACCCTCTGCAGTGATTTTGGAGCCCAAGAAGATAAAGTCTGACACTGTTTCCCCATCTATTTCCCATGAAGTGATGGGACCGGATGCCATGATCTTCGTTTTCTGAATGTTGAGCTTGAAGCCAACTTTTTCACTCTCCTCTTTCACTTTCATCAAGAGGCTTTTTAGCTCCACTTCACTTTCTGCCATACAGTTGGTGTCATCTGCATATCTGAGGTGATTGATATTTCTCCCGGCAATCTTAATCCCAGCTTGTGCTTCTTCCAGTCCAGTGTTTCTTATGATGTACTCTGCATAGAAGTTAAATAAGCAGGGTGACAATATACAGCCTTGACATACTCCTTTTCCTATTTGGAACCTATCTGTTGTTCCATGTCCAGTTCTAACTGTTGCTTCCTGACCTGCATACAAGTTTCTCAAGAGACAGGTCAGGTGGCCTGGTATTCCCATCTCTTTCATAATTTTCCACAGTTTATTGTGATCCACAGAGTCAAAGACTTTGGCATAGTCAATAAAGCAGAAATAGATGTTTTTCTGGAACTCTCTTGCTTTTTCCATGATCTAGCAGATGTTGGCAATTTGATCTCTGGTTCCTCTGCCTTTTCTAAAACCAGCTTGAATATCAGGGAGTTCACGGTTCACGTATTGCTGAAGCCTGGCTTGGAGAATTTTGAGCATTACTTTACTAGCATGTGAAATGAGTGCAATTGTGCGGTAGTTTGAGCATTCTTTGACATTGCCTTTCTTTGGAATTGGAATGAAAACTGACCTTTTCCAGTCCTGTGGCCACTGCTGAGTTTTCCAAATTTGCTGGCATATTGAGTGCAGCACTTTCACAGCATCATCTTTCAGGATTTGAAATAGGTCACCTGGAATTCCATCACCTCCACTAGCTTTGTTCGTAGTGATGCTTTCTAAGGCCCACTTGATTTCACATTCCAAGGTGTCTGGCTCTAGATTAGTGATCACATCATCATGACCAACATAGACAGTATATTAAAAAGCAGAGACATTACTTTGCCAACAAAAGTCCATCTAGTCGAGGCTATGGTTTTTCCAGTAGTCATGTATGGATGTAAGAGTTGGACTATAAGGAAAACTGAGCACCAAAGAATTGATGCTTTTGTACTGTGGTGTAGGGGCAGACTCTTGATTTTCCACTGGACAGCCAGGAGATCCAACCAGTCTATCCTAAAGGAGTACAGTCCTGAGTGTTCATTGGAAAGACTGATGTTTAATTGTAACTCCAATACTTTGGCCACCTGATGGGAACAGCTGACCTATTTGAAAAGACTCTGATGCAGGGAAAATTGAAGGTAGGTGGAGAAGGGCACAACATAGGATCAATTGATTGTATGGCATCACCAACTCAATGGACATGAGTTTGGGTAAACTCTGGAAGTTGGTGATCGATAGGGTGCTACAGTCCATGGGATCACAAATATTAGGACACTGAGCTACTGAACTGAACTGAACTGATGAATAAGTGAGGGCTTCCCTGGTGGCTTAGATAGTAAAGAATCTGCCTTCAGTGCTGGAGACCTAGGTTCAATCCCTGGGTCTGTAATGAATGAAAGAGTAAATCTGTAAATTAGACAGTGATCAAAGCAGATGATCAAAACAGAAACACTCAATTGAGAACTGACTTCAAAAAAAAAAATTGGAAATAGAATGGAACTTTCAATATCAGGAATAAATACAGTTCCTTAATAGAGATTCCAATCGTATTCAAAGATAATAATGTAACATTTTGCACAACTATTCCAAAGTATTTGAAAACATAGATAAAATTGGAAAATATCCAAAAACACAAAAATTACCAAAATTTATACAAAAAGAAATAGAAAACTCTTATCAGTCTTATGTCTACTGCCAAAATTCTTATCATAATGTAAAGCCATTATGCAGAAATGTACAAAAAGGGTATTGATGACCTGCATTAACCACTTGAATGACAACTATGGTGTGATCACTCACCTAGAGCCGGACATCCTGGAGTGTGAAGTCAAGTGAGCCTTAGGAAGCATTACTATGAACAAAGCTAGTGGAAGTGATAGAATTCCAGCTGAGCTATTTCAAATCCTAAAAGATGATGCCTTTAAAGTATTGCACTCAATATGCCAGCAAATTTGGAAAACTCAGAAGTGGCCACAATACTGAAAAAAGTCAGCTTTCATTACAATTCCATAGAAATTCAATGCCAAAGAATATTCAAACTATATACAGTTGCACTCATTTCACATGTTACCGAGTGAAATGAAGTGAAAGTCACTCAGTCGTGTCTGACTCTTTGCAACCCCATGGACTCACCTAGAACCAGACATCCTAGAGTGTGAAGTCAAGTGGGTCTTAGGAAGAATTACTATGAACAAAGTTAGTGGAGGTGATGCAATTCCAGCTGAGTTATATTCAAATCCATGGAATTCTCCAGGCCAGAATACTGGAGTGGGTAGCATTTCCCTTTTCCAGGGGATCTTCACAACCCAGGAGTCGAACCAGGTCTCCTGCATAGAAGCAGATTCTTTACCAGGTGAGCCACAAGGGAAGCCCAAGAATACTGGAATGGGTAGCCTATCCCTTCTCCAGCAGAGCTTCCCGACCCAGGAATAGAACTGGGGTCTCCTGCATTGCAGGCTGATTCTTTACCAACTGAGCTATCAAGGAAGCCCTCACATGCTATCAAGGTATTGCTCAAAATCCTTCAAGCCAGGCTTCAACAGTATGTGAACTGAGAACTTCCAGATGTACAAGCTGGATTTAGAAAAGGCAGAGGAAACAGAGATCAAATTGCCAACATCCACTGGATCATAGAAAAAGCAAGAGACTTCCAAAAAAGCATCTACTTCTGCTTCATTGACTGCACTAAACCCTTTTACTGTGTGGATCACAACAAACTGTGGAAAACTGTTAAAGAGATGGGATTACCTAAGCACCCTATCTACCTCCTGAGAAACCTGTATGCAGTTCAAGAAGCAACAGTTAGAATCAGATATGGAACAATGGACTGGTTCAAAATTGGGAAAGGAGTATGTCAAGGCTGTATATTTAATAGATGCATAAATTGAACTTGGAAATTCACCATCTATTTATGATAAAACTCTCAGAAAACTCTCAGAAAATACTTGGTAAAAGAGAACTTCTTAAACAATAAAGGCATCTAAAATAAATAAATTAATTAATTAATTAATAAACTATAGGTATCACCAAACAGTGAAAAACCAGTTTCCTCCCAACCAAATATGTGGCTCAAGACAAGAATGGCCAGTATTCCCACTTTATATGACATTGTAAAGGATGTGTTAGTCATTTCAATAATTCTAAAAGCACATAAAATTCACTTTTAGGAAAAATGTTAAAACTGTCATTATTTGAACAGTCAGATTTTTTAGTAGACTATTTTAAGAAATCTTTGAAAAAGCTTTCTAAAACGTGCATTAGAAGTTTTAAAACACAGTTTTATTTTGATATGCTTAATTGAAAAATAAAATAATAATTCAATTTCCAATGATGGAATAATTCCATTTACAAAATATGTGTAAGATGTCTACACTGAAAACTTCAGAGCATCACAGAGAAATTTAAACCCAAATAAATACTCAAATATACCACGTTCGTGTGTTGAAAGATATACAGTGTTGTAGCATGCTAATTTTCTTTGAATTTGTTGAAAACAACAGAATATCATTCAAAATTTCATTAGGTTGTTGGCAGATTTTGATAAGCTGAGTCTAAAATTTAAATGCAAATGCCAGGAACAGAATAGTCAAAGTAATCAGCAAAAAATTCTAAGATTTACCCTACCACTTCCAAAAGTTAAAACAGAGACTGGAGTCCTGGATTCCCCTTGTCTCAGGAGGCTTTTAGACTCTGTGTAAAATTGTTAATTTTCTTCCTTAGAGATCAGGTACAAATAATAGTAAAGTTTTACTGATCACTTACTATACACAGATCTTGTTTGAAGCCTGTCCCATGGATTATCTTGTTTGTAAAAGAAACCCTTAAGTTATGGGTTGAATTATTATCCTGTTTCACCAAACCACAGTAAGGTTAAATAACTTTCCCAAGGTCCCACAGCACATATTCAACCATACACGAAACTTTACTTCTACCAAGAAAAAAAAAATCCATCCTTAAACCACAAAGATGGGTTTTTCTTATACTTTTCTCCCAAGAGAAATCGTGCTTCTTGTGGAGACAGTTCCACCTTTTCAGTGTCCATACCCATTTATTCTGCTGTTACAGCTCCTCCCCTCAAAAGACATAGAATACCTTCAGGACCCTTGGGTTCATTTGTTTGTGTGACATGATTGGCCAGTACAATGTTAGCAGGTGTGAAATGAGAGGAGATGAGAAAACGCATCTGTGGTATGTTTTATACACTTTTGCATTTCTGCCACAGCTACGAGGACAAACTTGTACTGACCAGCTGGTCCTAGAGAAGGTTGAGACGCTTGAGAATACAGCTTTCCTAGCAAAGATGTGCCAGTCAAGCAGAGCCCCAGGCCTTGCGTGTGAGAGCCACTCTGAAAGCTTCCATCCTTAGCCTGGGGAAGCTGCCCAGAGCGCCCAGCTGCCTACCCAGCTGCTCAGAGTCATGAGGCATGGGGAGCGGTTGATGACTTAATCTACTCCATTGTAGAGCCAAAGATAACTGATGAACTTTTTTTTCCTAATGGGACTTGGAAGGGCCATTCTATAGATTTAAAAAATAAATCCGCTTCCCTGTGTGTACCTAGATTCTGATAGCAAGCTATCAGCAAATACAGATTGGTATTTTTTTCTCATTAAAATTTTATATAACCCAGTTTATGCTTGGGCTATATAAAATTATTGTCAAAATTAGCATATTTAAAATGATTGTCATTATAATGTATAACATAATAACTTTTAAAGGTTGTATTTTACTCCCTACTAGGTATGCCAAGGGGTTACGTATGTTATCCATTATTTACCTCTCAAATTCCCATAAGATAACTTTAAGGTAAGTTTTATCATCCCTGATATCCAAGTGAGGAAATGAGACATTGAAGGGTTATGTTTCAAGTTCACAGTCAATACCTAGTCAGTGATAAAACCAGGATTTAAGCTAGGATATTTGGAATCAAAGATTAGATTATATTACTATTTAAAGAAAGCAAGATGTTTTTAATTCACAGGATCTGGGTTTAAAATTCTAGATCTTGGACTTTCTTAGCTGAAAAAGCTATTTTCCCTCTTGAAATCTCATTTCATTCTGTGTAGCATGGATGTGTTAAAGATGAGATGATAAGACAGGGAGATGTTTTGCAGGTGTCTATTCCTAAGAATTGGAAAGAGGTCCTGACAATTACTGAGAGAGCATTCAGCTATGTTTTCCTAACTTCTTAAGACTTTTATATGAGCAGGCACGCTTTTATTTTCTACACCAGTTAGCTACTCTAATGGAGTTGTATTAATTCCTATGTCATCCTATATTTTACAGAGAACAATCAAAATTACAATTCACTTCTTGTTGATCATGGAGAGTGCTGATTCAGGGACAGAGC
The DNA here is from genome assembly GCF_001704415.2 of Capra hircus. Classification (NCBI taxonomy): domain Eukaryota; kingdom Metazoa; phylum Chordata; class Mammalia; order Artiodactyla; family Bovidae; genus Capra; species Capra hircus. The sequence goes on along the minus strand of NC_030823.1, from coordinate 12,604,328 downwards.
CTCAGCACTGAGATACCTGTTCAAACCCCACCTCTTCACATGGTCCTACTATATTTTCCATTAGTTTCTTCAAGACAATTAAATATGTCTGGACCTTATCTATTCATGGATAATTCCCTTGGTTAGAATAAAAGTTCCTTGAGACCATAAGCTATGTTAGGGTTCATATGCTAGGGTTCATATTGTTTCTAGCTTAGAGAAGACACTGATTAAACATTTACTGATTAACTGATGACAATTTTTGCAAGGAATACACACACACACATATATATACATACACACACACACTTTATTATTGTTATTGTTATCATCGCAGGTGAATTCTTTACTGCTGAGTCTCCAGGCCAACACACACACACACATATATACATATGTACGTGTGTATATATATATAATATATTCATTTATATGCATATTTATTTAAACACACAAATTTTTTCTCTCCTGGTCTTTCTCTTTTCCTCTAATTCATCCATGTATAATATGAGCAAAGAACGTGAGATGCAACTGGGGGAAAATTTATTTCCCATTTGGAGTTTGAAGAACACTTTGTTTTGCACGTATGGAGCCAAGATATGTAGAAATTGTTACTAATTTTGAGCAAGGTGTATTAGATTTCACAGAGACATGTTAGCTCACTGTTTGATCTCCTCTACCACTAGAGTAAGGCTCTTCTATCACTGCAATAATGGAAACTGCTAGAAGATTGACAGAACAATCCCTATGTGAGTCTCAGAACACCTTCAGCATGGAACCAAACAATAAAGCTATATTACCCAAGTCTCTGAGATTATGTCCATTATCCCTGACATCTCATCAATACCAAAGTTAATATTGCTTAGTGCATAATATCCATTTCCTGCTTTTATTTCTCTATTCATGTTGCTTGAGGCTAAATCGGCACGTTGCGATAAGCATTTCAGATTCCAGCTGCCTTTTTGACTGAAGACTCCTGACACTTCTGCATGATAAACTTAATTGGTCACAGTTCTTTGAACAAAAGCAACAAAATTGGTTAATTAAAGCATAGAAATATATTAATGGATTGGTGTCATTACATAAATACTCACTTTTATCTAACAAAACTGAAACTATGTTGTTATAATTTAGGCCATTTTTGCAACAATCACAAAACCAAATCAGAACATAATAACAGAATGCTAAGAAAGCCAGATTGAGAAAAAAATGAAACCACAAAAAAAGTTTTTTATAAAAGCCTTTGCTAAATTCAATCTGCTCTGAAATTGTGTTTGACATTATATTTCTTGCATCAGTAAGAAGTGGCGTGATATCTAGGTCTATGCTTTGTAAGCAACTCCTTTGCCCATTTTCTGTTTGTTCCTCCCTGTTTTCCTGTAACCTTAATCATAAAAATGAGATCATCAAGCAACCTTTAACTTAGCTCCTGATTTCTGGTTTTCTGAATATACACAACACCTTATCTAACGTACTGATTCCTTTCCTAGATTAGAAGCAATGAAGAATTAAACAGTTAAGGAATGCCTGACTTTCACCCCTAGCCTCCCCTTAGTAAATGCACAGGTGTACCCCACGGGTGCAGGTTAACTATGGTGGCGAGAGAACATTCAACTGTAGGCAGACCACACAAGCAAGACAGGGTCCCAGAGATGGTCTAGAGGAGGGCAACAGGCCTGCAGACACAATGGAAAAGTGACAAAGAATCTGACCTGCGTGAGTGGTGAGTAGCAGAACCTGCTGCATTCAGTTATGTTTTAACTGGTAACTTAAAATGTTTTGAATTGCAATATAAAAATGTGAAATTATAGATATGAGAGTTATCATTCTGATAGTTTTAACTGTATGAAGACTTTATGTTAAAAGTATCCAAATTATAGTCACATTTTAAATGCTAAATTCTGTATAGCAGAGACTGGCCAGCTCTTCACCAAGGCTATATTCTCTTCTCTTTTTGCGGAGAGCTGGACTTCATTTTCCAGCCTTACCACAGTTAGCTGTGGCTAAATCACCAAGCCCTTGAGAATAGGGATTAAGTAGTTGTAAATGTGAACTGAAACCAGATCTGTCCAAGAAATATCACCACCACCCAATACAGACTCTTGACCATATCTTTTGCCTCTCTTATTGACTAACAGGGTCGGTAAGATTCCATCTCTCTTTTTCCTGGCTCCATAAAATGATAAGACCGAGGGTCTACAAATCAGTGCATTCCCTGCCCATTAGAAACACCTATATTTTTACTTTATGTGAGTCAGACTTAAGCTACTTATGTATAGACCTGTTACACAATTCATATGTTCCTTGAATGCTAAACTTGACTACTTAATTTGTACATTAGCTATTATTAAACTATATGTCTTTAAAACTATATTTTCTTTAAAACTTTCATAGAGAAATATGAAAATTAGAACGAATTAAAATAAATTTGCCTTTGCTGCTTATTTTAGCACTTAATTTTAATATTCATTCTCTTCTCACATCTAGGAGCTGCAAATTAAAATCAGTTCTAATTCTTTCAATGTCTCCATTGTGATAGGGGGAGGGGGAGGGGACTGCTAGATTTTGTAGACATAGGTAATAAAATAACTTAGTAACTATCACGTGAAGTGTTCTATGTAAACTCGTTCAAGGATGCTAACTTTGTAAACTAAGTCATTTTGTACTGTTACAAATACAATCCTTTTTTGCTGGTGAAAACAAGGATTATAGTAAATGTCCTTTTCTGCTTTCTAAAGAAACATACCAGAAACTTAAAGTAAGATTGGTGGCTCAGAAAAGAAAAATGCATAAGGCGGTGCATGAACTTCGTATTTCCTTCACAGACTAATGGTGATTTTCTCTCTCTTTCAAAGCTTTAGACAAGACTCAAAATACTAGCTTCAAAATAAATATCTCTTATAACATAGGGACTCATAAGGGACTACCCAAGATGATGACTTGTGAAATAAATAAAAGCACAGATCCACTGACAATAGGGAAATACCACTTTATATTATAAAACTATTAAATATAAAGTATTCCAGGGAGTACATAATACCACATATTACTTTATTATCAACATTTACTATTTTTGCTGTTTATAAAATATAATACTTTTCTGTTATAACCTTTAGAAATAGTTTGTGGCAAATATTAGCTTGATTTTTAAATTGAAGTAAAGGTTTGATTAACTGAAATTTTAATCTCAAAACACAGTTAAGATTTTTTCTTCTTCTTCTTTTTTTTTTTTTTTTTTGCCCTTTTTCTGGTTGGACTGAACCACAAACTGCTCAACCAACTCCCTGTATGCATTCTGTAAATGTTTGTGTATTTTGAATCAGAAAATGTTGGTAGTTTATATAGCCTTGAAAGAGAACTTTAGCCTACAGAGCTTGGGAAAAATAACTTTGTAAGGAAAAAAAATAAGAATATAAACCCATTCCTATATCATTTGGTTGGTTTGTTACACATTCATTTTAACATTCAGTTCAGTTCAGTTCAGTTCAGTCACTCAGTCGTGTCTGACTCTTTGCGACCCCATGGACTGCAGCACACCAGGCCTCCCTGTCCATCACCAACTGCCGGAGTTCTCGCAAACTCACGTCCATTGAGTCGGTGATGCCATCCAGCCACTTCATCCTCTGTCGTCCCCTTCTACACCTGACCCCAATCCCTCCCAGGGTCAGAGTCTTTTTCAATGAGTCAACTCTTCGCATGAGGTGGCCAAAGTACTGGAGTTTCAGCTTTAGCATCAGTCCTTCCAATGAACACCCAGGACTGATCTTTAGAATGGACTGGTTGGATCTCCTTGCAGTCCAAAGGACTCTCAAGAGTCTTCTCCAACAACACAGTTCAAAAGCATCAATTCTATGGCGCTCCACTTTCTTCACAGTCCAACTCTCACATCCATACATGACCACTGGAAATGCCATAGCCTTAACTAGATGGAGCTTTGTTGGCAAAGTAATGTCTCTGTTTTTGAATATAATATCTAGGTTGGTCATAACTTTCCTTCCAAGGAGTAAGTGTCTTTTAATTTCATGGCTGCAATCACCATCTGCAGTGATTTTGGAGCCTCCCAAAAACTAAAGTCTGACACTGTTTCCACTGTTTCCCCATCTATATCCCATGAAGTGGTGGGACCTGATACCATGATCTTCGTTTTCTGAATGTTGAGCTTGAAGCCAACTTTTTCACTCTTCTCTTTCACTTTCATCAGGAGGTTTTTTAGTTCCTCTTCACCTTCTGCCATAAGGGTGGTGTCATCTGCATATCTGAGGTGATTGATATTTCTCCCGGCAATCTTGTTTCCAGCTTCTGCTTCTTCCAGCCCAGCGTTTCTCATGATGTACTCTGCATAAAGTTAAATAAGCAGGGTGACAATATACAGACTTGGCATACTCCTCTTCCTATTTGGAACCAGTCTGTTGTTCCATGTCCAGTTCTAACTGTTGCTTCCTGACCTGCATACAGGTTTCTCAAGAGGCAAATCAGGTGGTCTGGTATTCCCATCTCTTTCAGAATTTTCCACCATTTATTGTGATCCACACAGTCAAAAGCTTTGGCATAGTCAATAAAGCAGAAATAGGTGTTTTTCTGGAAGTTTTTTTCCTTTTTCTGTGACCCAGCGGATGTTGGCAATTTGATCTCTGGTTCCTCTGCCTTTTCTAAAACCAGCTTGAACATCTGGAAGTTCACAATTCATATATTGCTGAAGCCTGGCTTGGAGACAGGGATCAAGACCATCTCCATTTTAACATTGCATTCCACATAGGTCAGTCTAAAATGACATATTTTAATAACATATGAATTCTTATTTGAAATTATTAATGATTTCTTTCAACAGATATAAAAATAAACTTATTTAATATGTAGTAACTAGAGCCTCGATAGGCTATTTATTCCAGTATTTAACATTCAATTTAGGTAAAAATAAAAATATTTGATCTTATTTTGAAATAAATAAGATTTATAAAACTGATGAGAAAACAAAAAAATCCCAACAACCTCAAGAACTAAACTATAATATATATATATATATATATATGACAAATAAAATCTGTAATACCACAAACTGAAATAATTTATCTTAGCATTTAGTGAACATCACTTCAGGCATACATAGACACAGCTTGTTTTACTTCACTTTCCAGATATTTTGCTTGTTTTTTTTTTTTTAATAACTTGAAGTTTTGTGCCAATCCTGCATCCACCAAGTCTACTGGCACCACTTCCCAACAGCATTTGTTCACCTTGTGTCTCTGTGCCACGTTTTGTTAATTGTCTCAGTATTTTAAATTTTTTCATTACTATCCTTGCTATGATGATCTGTGATCAATGATATTTGAGCTTTTACTATTGCAAAAAAATTATCCCAGATCATGGTTGACATTTTTTAAACAATAAGTGTTTTTTTAATTAATTTCATTTCTCTTTTAGACATAATGCTATTGCACCCTTGATAGACTATGTATAGTATACATATAACTTTTAAATATACTGAGAAATCAAAAATTCATGTGACTTGCTTTACCACAACACTCAATGTATTGCAGTGATCTGAACTGAAATTGCAATTATCTGAGGCATGCCTGTAACCATTGCATACACTATTGATCTCTATGTATAAATTTCACATATAAAGACATTTTTAATTGAAATGGAGACTTAGGACTTCCTTGCTAAACCAGTGGCTAGGACTCCCGCTCCCAATGCAGGGGCCCAGGGTTCAGTCCCTGGTCAGGGAACTAGATCCCACATGCCACAACTAAGACCCGGCACAGCCAAATAAATGAATAATGTTTAAAAAAAAAAAAAAGAAATGGAGGCTTGGATTTCCCTTCAGCTTAGTAAAATCACCCACTGTTATAGCCTGTAGGATTTTTTCCTACCTAGTTTCCTTTATCCTCTACTTCAAAGGTCAGAAAACTAGTGTTCATGGACTAAAGCCTGCTAGCCACCTACTTATATAAATTAAGTATAATTGGAACAAAGTCACATGTATTCATTTATCTGTTGGTGTTTTCTCACTGTAAGAGAAAACTTCAGTAGCTGTGACCACAGACCATTTGTCCAACAGAACATAATATATTTCCCAACCACCCCTTAATGGAAAAACTCTGCTGATGCTGCTCTACTCCATACTGCATCAAAAATACTACTTATTTTCATCTTTCTAGGTGCTTTTCTTTTATCTTATATGCTAATAATGTAGCAAACTACATAGGGAAGTTATGTAAGTTTTATACATTTACTTGAAAAATATGTTATATATGTGTGTGTATGTGTGTGTATTTGTTGTTCAGCCAATAAGCCATGCCTTACTCTCTGCAACCCCATGAACTGCAGCACACCAGGCTTCCCTGTCCTTCACTGTCTCTCGGAGTTTGCTCAGATTCAAGCCCATTGAACCAGTGATGCTATTTAACCATCTCATCCTCTGCTGCCTTCTCCTTCCGCCTTCAATTTTTCCCAGCATCAGGGTCTTTTCCATTGAACTTGTTCTTTGCATCAGGTGGCCAAATTATTGGAGGTTCAGCTTCAGCATCAGTCCTTCCAAAGGATATTCAAGATTGATTTACTCTAATATTGACTGGCTTGATCCAAGAGTCTTCTCCAGCACTACAGTTCAAAAGCATCAATTCTTCGGCACTCTGCCTTCTTTATTGTCCAGCTCTCACATCCGTGTATGACTCCTGGAAAGACCATATCCTTTTCTATACAGATCCTTGTCAGCAAAGTAGTGTCTGCTTTTTAACACACAGTCTAGGTTTGTCATCAATTTCCTGCTAAGAAGAAATTGTCTTCTAATTTTATGGCTGCAGTCATCTCTGCAGCGATTTTAGAGCACAAGAAGAGGAAATCTGTCACTGCTTCCACATTTTCCCCTTCTATTTGCCATGAAGTGATGAGACTGAGTGCCATGATGTCAGTTTATTTTTTAATACTGAGTTTTAAGCTAGCATTTTCACTCCTGTCCTTCACCCTCGTCAAGAGGTTCTTTAGTTCCTCTTTGCTTTCTGCCATTACAATGATATCATCTGAATATCCGAGGTTGTTGATATTTCTCCCAGCAATCTTGATTCCAGCTTGTAATTCATCCAGCCTGACATTTTGCATGATGTATTCAGCATATAGGTTAAATAAACAGGATGTCAATAAACAGTCTTGTTGAGCTCCTTTCTCAATCCTGAACCAGTCAGTTATTTCATACAGGGTTCCAACTGTTGCTTCTTGACCAGCATACAGCTTTCCTAGGAGACAAGTAATATGGTTTGGTATTCCCCTCTCTTTAAGAGCTTTCCACAGTTTGTTATGATCCACACAGTGAAAGGCTTTAGCTTAGACAATGAAACAGAGGTAGTTTTTTTGTTTTTTGGAGGTTAATTACTTTGCAACACTATATTGGTTTTGCCATACATCAGCATGAATCTGCCACAGGTATACACGTGTTCCCCATCCTGAACCTCCCTCCCTCCTCCCTCCCTGTACCATCCCTCTGGGTCATCTCAGTGCACCAGCCCCAAGCATCCAGTATCATGCATCGAACCTGGACTGGCAATTCGTTTCATGTATGATATTATACATGTTTCAATGTCGTTCTCTTAAATCATCCCACCCTCTCCCTCTCCCACAGAGTCCAAAAGACTGTTCTATACATCTGTGTCTCTTTTGCTATCTCGCATACAGGGTTATCATTACCATCTTTCTAAATTCCATACATATGCATTAGTATACTGTATCAGTGTTTTTCTTTCTGGCTTACTTCACTTTGTATAATTGGCTCCAGTTTCATCCACCTCATTAGAACTGATATAAATGTGTTCTTTTTAATGGCTGCATACTACTCCATTGTGTATATTTACCACAGCTTTCTTATCCATTCATCTGCTAATGGACATCTAAGTTGCTTCCATGTCCTGGCTATTATAAACAGTGCTGCGATGAACATTGTTTGCTTGTTTGTTTGTTTCTTTGTTTTTTTCCTGAAATTTGCTTGCTTTCCCTAGGATCTAGAGAATGTTGGAAATTTGGTCTCTGGTTGCTCTGTCTTTTCTAAACGGAAGTCTGGAAGTTCTCAGTTCATGTAATTCTGTAATCTAGCTTGGAGGATTTTGAGCATAACCTTACTAGTATGGGAGTGGAGTGCAATTGTCTGGTGATTTGAACGTTCTTTAGTACTGTCCTTCTCAGGAACTGGGATGAGGATTGGTTTTCTCTTAAGAGGACCAGAAACTAACACATCTACCTGCTCTTCTTATCTGGTAACTTCAATCATTCCGCAGAAGGTGGCCCAGGAGTCCTCCTATCCCATGAACATTCATACCATTTCTTTCATGCTTTACCTCAAGCTCTGAATTCCTTATTAACTGAATTGAATTTGTCCTTACTCTTAATGTGATTTTGCTTAATTTTGATACATTCTTCTGATATTTTAGAATGGTTCATTAGTTTGTTCTATATTCTTGGACTTACCATAGAAGAGAGACTCAAGGCCATGGTCAGCCTTGGAAGCTTGATTTAGAATCTGAAGTTAAGTAATGAGATGTTTTGACATATATCAATGTGTGATATTTGGTGTTTTTTCTCCTTTCAATCCTAATAAATATAAACATTTAATCACTTCTGGTTCTTCCAGATAGATTATTTATTGGTTGGTATAATTTTAGAGAAAATACTATTCTTGTATTTTTTCTATAAATAATTCAATACTATCTTTCCTACATACAGTCTATGGCTTTAACTACAAATATGCACTTTATAATTTCGATATGTTAGAATTAATATTTGCCATATGTTTTAACCTGTTCTGCCTAAAGTTCTTATTTTACCAGCAAATACTGGATCTATTTTCTTTAGTGAACATGTCTTAATGTATTTTTAAGTAAACAGTAAAATTGCAGTTTACTCTAAATATTCACTGCAACTTTTGGCTTACCTGACTTATAAAAACTTAAAATGTTTTTTTTTTTTAAGTACTCTAAACCAGATAAGTTTATAAACAATGTACTTCCAGAAAATGCAAAAAATATTAGTAAAACATTAAAGGACCAAGGTATTTACTCAGAGAAGTTGAGGAATGATATAAACTAGCCATTATTATTATAGTTTCTCGGCAAACGCTGACTAGTTAGAATCAACTATATGCCTTCTGTAAAACAAAATTTCATTCGTGTAACTTTCCAGGATTTTTTGGAAAAAGTTAATATGAAAAATATAATTTTCTTGTCTTTTGAAAGTCCTTTTTAAAGTTAACATAGAAATCTTTTTTGCTCTCTGCACTTTAATGAAAGTTAAAAGAATTGTAATTATAACATAATAGACCTAGAAATAAAGAACACTATCATTAATTTTCCATGAAGTTTACAGTCCTTATGTGTGATATACATGCTCTATACTGTTAAATTATAGTGTTTAAGGTCTAGATAAGAAAATAATTATAAATCCTGTGATTTAAATAGCTAAGTAACACTCACTATAATTGATTTATTACTTCTGTTTTTCAGTGATTTGTCCACATAATAATACATACTTTCAAAAAATGCTTCTGATGTAAAAATGCATTTATCACTCTTATTCAAATTTGAAATAGAGTGCCAGCTTCTTGTTAATGTTCAACTTTGATACGTCAGCATTCTTTTCCTCTGCTTCTAATATATTTGCTCTATTTTTATTGAAAAACTATTCTTATTCTTTTATCTCCAAATTCTACAAGATTAACTGTGTTCTATGAGAGCAAGCTATTAAATGAAATTCTATAACAAAAATCTAATTTTATTAAAATATAGAAATCAAGACACAGGTATTACAAACTGAACTAAGAAAGCTGTCAACCATCTAAAAGTATTTTAAAAGCCCATCCAAAGATTTGAAAATCAATGTGAGAGAGCACCTTGGTTCTCAAATGACCCTTTTCATGACGATCTGTTTCAAAGAAATTCAGTGTTAAAAACATCTATGCTTGTACATTCCTCAAAATTCATTCATTTTCTTACAAATAAAAGTAAAGAGACTTCAAGTTCTGACCAAGATATCCTATTAAACTTTCCCTCCCAAATCAAAATAAACAAAACAAAACAAAAAATCTAAGAAAGCTGGAAATGTTTAAAAGCTCAAAAACATCTGATAACATGGAACAGCAACTACAGCAGGCAGGACTTGCATGGTTACCATCCATGGAATACTGAAATATTGTACTATAAGCACTTTCTTCACCATTGGCTCTGCTAGAGGACTTTGACAAACTCTTTGCACACAGTCCAAAGAGTACTGATATTCACATGGGCTGAGGAGGCAGAACTTATATTTAGGGATGACATAGCATATGGGACTGGAGGACCAAAACTTCAAGAATGAGGAGGCCTCAGTCAGTGAGCCCATATTCTGTGAATAGTTTTACCTTCAGCCTGTAAAAGTCTATAGGTTTCAAAAAAGTGTCTTTCATGCTATCAAAAAATTTTAAATGCTATTAACTAGAAGTAAATTTCCAAAGACAGCAAAGAACATAAAATGGAAAGAGAGCCATAGGAATGGACTGTAAAACTACTAGAATTAATGTATATCAGAAAATATTAGAAAAGGCAGAAAATGTCCTCCCAAAATAAGCAGATACAAAAGAATCAAATGCATTTTAGAGCTAAAAATATTTTTTTAAGCTACAGTTAACTCTTAAAAAATACAGGCTTGAATTTCATGGGTCCAATTATAGGCAGATTTTCTTCAATAATGTACTGGAAATATTTTTTGAGATGTGACAATTTGAAAAGACTTGCAGGCAGGTAAACAATATAACTTAAATTTTAAAACTTAAGGAAAAGTTAGGTGTCTCAAGAATGCATAAAATGTGTGTGTGTATGTGTATCATACAAAATATATGTTTGTGAACAGTATATGTTATAAATAAGGCCTCTGGCCAAAAAGAAGCTACTAGTAGTTCAGTCTGGTGAGAGTTAAAATGATACACAACTTTTGCAAGGAGAGATAAGAAAGCTATCCTCAGCGATCAATGCAAAGAAATAGAGGAAAATAACAGAATGGGAAAGACTAGAGATCTCTTGAAGAAAATTAGGGATACCAAGGGAACATTTCATGCAAAGATGGGTACAATAAAGGACAGAAATGGTATGGACCTAACAGAAGCAGAAGATGTTAAGAAGAGGTGGCAAGTATAACAGAAGAACTGTACAAAACAGATATTCATGACCCAAATAATCATGAAGGTGTGATCACTCACACTCACCTAGAGCCAGACATCTTGGAATGGGAAGTCAAGTGGGCCTTAGGAATCATCGCTACGAACAAAGCTAGTGGAGGTGAGGGAATTCCAGTTGGGTTACTTCAAATCCTAAAAGATAATGCTGTGAAAGTGCTGCACACAATATACCAGCAAGTTTGGAAAACTCAGCAGTGGCCACAGGACTGGAAAAAGTCAGTTTTCTTTCCAATCCCAAAGAAAGGCAATGCCAAAGAATGCTCAAACTACCACACAACTGCACTCATCTCATACGCTAGTAAAGTAATGCTCAAAATTCTCCAAACCAGACTTCAACAATGCGTGAACCATGAAATTTCACATGTTCAAGCTGGTTTTAGAAAAGGCAGAGGAACCAGAGATCAAATTGCCAATATCCACTGGATCATCGAAAAAGCAAGAGAGTTCCAGAAAAACATCTATTTCTGCTTTATTAACTATGCCAAAGCCTTTGGCTGTGAGGATCACAATCAACTGTGGACAATTCTGAAAGAGATGGGAATACCAGAGGACCTGACCTGCCTCTTGAGAAATCTGTATGCAGGTAGGAATCAACAGTTAGAACTGGACATGGAACAACAGACTGGCTCCAAATAGAAAAAAGGAGTATGTTAAGGCTGCATATTGTCACCCTGTTTATTTAACTTCTATGCAGAGTACATCATGAGAAATGCTGGGCTGGAAGAATCACAAGATGGAATAAAGATTGCTGGGAGAAATATCAATCACCTCAGATATGCAGATGGCACCACCTTTATGGCAGAAAGTGAAGAGGAACTAAAAAGCCTCTTGATGAAAGTGAAAGAGGACAGTGAAAAAGTTTTCTTAATGCTCAACATTCAGAAAACTAAGATCATGGTATCCAGTCCCATCACTTCATGTCAAATAAATGGGGAAACAGTGGAAACAGTGGCTGACTTTATTTTTGCGGGCTCCAAAATCACTGCAGATGGTGACTGCAGCCATGAAATTAAAAGACACTTGTTCCTTGGAAAGAAAGTTATGAGTAACCTGGACAGCATATTAAAAAGCAGAGACATTACTTTGCCAACAAAGGTCCATCTAGTCAAGGCTATTGTTTTTCCAGTGGTCATGCATGGATGTGAGAGTTGGACTATAAGGAAAGCTGAGCGCTGAAGAATCGATGCTTTTGAACTGTTGTAATGGAGAAGACTCTTGAGAGTCCCTTGGACTGCAAGGAGATCCAACTAGTCCATTCTAAAGAAGATCAGTCCTGGGTGTTCATTGGAAGGACTGATGTTAAAGTTGAACCTCCGATAGTTTGGCCACCTAATGTGAAGAGCTGACTTATTTGAATACACCTCGATGCTGGGAAAGATTGAGGGCAGGAGGAGAAGGGGACAACAGTGGATGAGATGGTTGGATAGCATCATCGACTCAATGGAGATGAGTTTGGGTAAACTCTGGGAGTTGGTGAAGGGCTGGGAGGCTTGGCATGCTGCGGTTCATGGGGTCACAAAGAGTTGGACAGGACTGCATGACTGAACTGAACTGAACTTTGGACCAAATGAGGAGGCAATGTCCTAATCCCTACACTGTTCAAGGGTCATCTGCATAAGTTAAGTATGAGCTTAAGTACAGAAGAATAGACTAGCAAATTGAGACTGGGATAAATAAAATTACACAGATTGAAACACAAAGAGAAAGAATGAGAAAATATAAACAGCGTATGAAAGACATATGGGATGCTATGACATTGTAAAAAGCTCTAACATGTATTTAATTGGTCTCCCAAAAAGGAAATGGGGAAGTAGAACTATTTGAAGGAATTAAATAACTAATAATTTTCTATAACTAATGAAAGACATCAAAATATACATTTAAGAATGTACCAAAATTATATGGTGATACAGCAAAACCTGTTCTATCAAGGACATTTATACCAATGGCTCAGAGGTTAAAGCATCTGCCTGGAATGCAAGAGACCTGGGTTCGATCCCTGGGTTGGGAAGATCCCCTGGTCGCAAAGAGTCGGACACAACTGAGTCACTTAACTTTCACTTTAAGCATACTTCAGGAAATAACACTTTTAACAAAACTCAATTTAAAAAATAGAAAAAATCAATTAAGAGCTGGTTCTTTGAAAAAATAAACAAGGTTGATAAAACTGTAGCCAGGCTCATCAAGAAAAAAAGAGAGCTCAAATAAATAGAATCAGAAATGAAACTGGAAAAGTTAGAATCAATACCACAGAAATACAAAGTATCATAACAAATGAATATGAATGATTATAACCTAATAAAAAGCATCACCAAGAAGTGGAAAAATTCATAGAAATGTAGATATACTAAGATTGAATCAGGAAGAGACAGAAAATATGAACACACCATTTACAAGAATTAAATTGAAGCAGTGATTTATAAACTTTCCACAAACAAAAGTTCAGGAGCAGACAGTTTCATAGGTGAATTCTACCAAATATTTAAAAAGCAGTTGGTACTTAACATACTCAAACTATTCTACAAAACTGAAGAGGAAGGAAAGCTCCTGAATTAATTCACTGAAATATTTAAACCAGACACCACAAAAAAGTAAAACTACAGGCCAATTTCAGTGATAAAAACAGGTACAATAATGCTCAACAAAAACGCCACATTTGAGTATTTTTTAAAAGAAAACAAAAGCGCTAATTCAAATTCAAAAAGATATATTCATCCCTTTGTTCATTGCAGCATTGTTTATAATAGCCAAATTGTGGAAGCAACCTAAGTGTCCCCCAGTATGTGAGTGGATACAGAATATGTGGGGGATATGCACATACCCTCAAAACACAGGTATATTTCTCAGGAATAAGAAAGAATGAAATCTTGCATTTGTGACAAAATAGGAGGATCTAGAGGATATTATGCTAAGTGAAGTAAGTCTCACAAAAAAAGACAAATACTGTATGATTTCATTTATATGTGAAATTTTTAAAACCAACAACACATAGACACAGAGAACAGACTGGTAGTTGCTGGGGTGGAGAGTCAGAGGATGAGTGAGAGAGGTAGGGGAAATTAAGAGTTACAAACCTACAGTAACAAAATAAATGAGTCATTTGGATGAAATACACAGCATAGAAAATATGGCCAATTATACTGTATTATCTATGTATGGTGGCAGATGGTAACCGGACATATGGTGATCATTTTGTAATGAATAGAGAAATATTGAATCACTATGTTGTGTACCTGAAACTAACAGAGTGTTGTAGGTCAATTATACTTCCATTTTTTTTTTAATGTAAACAATGGGAGGAAATGTATCAAAGTGTTAATGGAGTGGAAGAAAAGCTATTGGTTTCTGGGGATGTGAGTAAAATACAAACATTTTTGAAGATTCTGTAGGGAGGAGGCTTTAATTAATTACAAAAGCTTGTGATTTACTCTAAAGCTTTAATTCATAATGGACAAGTAAAATGTTTCTATCATCCTGGGATAGAATATTACAAGAATATTTTAGGAATTATTTTTTTTTTAATTCATGATGTTAGGAACTATTGAAATAAACAGTCAAAATGATATGTTTATGTAAATGGAAATTTTGTTGGGTTAGCCAGATATTTTATATATATTAAATTATTATAATGCTAGGAAATTAGAGTTAGGCATATTGCACAGCATTCAAAATTTGGAAATATGTAATTTGGAGCAATATGCTTTTTGAGTTTTTGCATAGTGGAAGATGCTGATTTTCCTATTTTATATTTGACTGAAATGGTGATTGACTTTTTTTTTTCCAACTATGAAACGCAAAATAAAATATCTAATGAAAGAGTCCAGTCTCCTTTCTAAACAGTAAGCATCTCTTGGGAGCACAGAAAATGCAGTAGACTCATGATGTGTATGGTTATTGTGAACTGACCGACTTAGATAGAGGAGATGTAGGCAAATCGCTGGGTTTGTATTTCTGACTAGTACTAAGCGGTAAAGAAAATGATCTGAAATATGTTTTATGTACCATTTGCTGTACTTTCTGAAAACAATACTATAAACAATTCTTTAGTTCAGTTCAGTTTGGTCACTCAATCGTGTCCAACTCTTTGTGACCCCCTGAACCACAGCACGCCAGGACTCCCTGTCCATTACCAACTCCTGGAGTCCATTCAAACCCATGTCCAAAAGTCAGGGATGCCATCCACTATCTCATCCTCTGTTGCCCCCTTCTCCTCCTGCCCTCAATCTTTCTCAGCATCAGGGTCTTTTCAAATGAGTCAGCTCTTCGCATCAGGTGGCCAAAGTATTGGAGTTTCAGCTTCAGCATCAGTCCTTCCAATGAACACCCAGGACTGATCTTCTTTAGGACAGACTGTTGGATCTCCCTGCAGTCCAAGGGACTCTCAAGAGTCTTCTCCAACACCACAGTTCAAAAACATCAATTCTTTGGCATTCAGTTTTCTTCACAGCCCAACTCTCACATCCATACATGACCAGTGGAAAAACTATAGCCTTGACTAGAATGGACCTTTGTTGGCAAAGTAATGTCTCTGCTTTTTAATGTGCTGCCTAGTTTGGTTATAACTTTCCTTCCAAAGAGTAAGCGTCTTTTAATTGCATGGCTGCAGTCACCATCTGCAGTGATTTTGGAGAATCCCAAAATAAAGTCTGACACTGTTTCCACTGTTTCCCCATCTATTTGCCATGAAGAGATGAGACCAGATGCCATGATCTTAGTTTTCTGAATGTTGAGCTTTAAGCCAACTATTTGGAACCATTCTGTTATTCCATGTCCAGTTTTAACTGTTGCTTCCTGACCTGCATAAAGGTTTCTCAAGAGGCAGGTCAGGTGGTCTGGTATTCCCATCTCTTTCAGAATTTTCCACAGTTTATTGTGATCCAGGCACTCGAAGGTTTTGGCATAGTGTAAAGCAGAAATAGATGTTTTTCTGGAACTCTCTTGCTTTTTCCATGATCCAGTGGCTGTTGGCAATTTGATCTCTGGTTCCTCTGCCTTTTCTAAAACCAGCTGGAACATCTGGAAGTTCACAGTTCTCATATTGGTGAAGCCTGGCTTGGAGAATTTTGAGCATTACTTTACTAGCATGTGAAATGAGTGCAATTGTGAGGTAGTTTGAGCATTTTTTGGCATTGCTTTTCTTTGGGTTTAGAATGACAACTAATATTTTCCAGTCCTGTGTCCACTGCTGAGTTTTCCAAATTTGCTGGCATATAGAGTGCAGCACTTTCAGAGCATCATCTTTCAGGATTTGAACTAGCTCAACTGGAATTCCATCACCTCCACTAGCTTTGTTCATAGTGATGCTTTCTAAGGCCCACTTGACTTCACATACTAGAATGTCTGGCTCTAGGAGAGTGATCACACCTTCGTGATTATCTGGGTCATGAAGATATTTTTTGTACAGTTCTTCTGTGTATTCTTGCCACCTCTTCTTAATATCTTCTACTTCTGTTAGGTCCCTACCATTTCTGTCCTTTCAGAGATGTTTCCAAGTCACGAATATTAAAGGATGTTCCAGATCTGTGAATTGCTTATGGGATTTTTTTTAAATAAACATAATTTAACTTACTTTTATTTATATTGGTTCAGATTATTACTTTAAACATTCTGTTTGTTCTCTATCACCCTCAAAATTTAGGATTTTTCCCTCTAAGTTATACAATTATTTGTAAATACTGTTTTTACAAAATTCTGTCTTGACCCAGTATTGTAGACTCTGGCTAGAAATCTGTCCCAGGCTTTCCTGGTGGCACAGCGGTAAAAGAATCCACCTGCCAATGCAGGAAATGCAGGAGACACAGGATAAATCCCTGGGGCGAGAAGACCCCTTAGAGAAAGAAATGGCAACCCACTCCAGTATTCTTGCCTGAAAAATTCCACTGATAGAGGAGCCTGACAGGCTGTAGCCTGTGGGGTCAGAGTGGTACACTACTGGGTGGCTGAGCATGCATGTGAGAGACCTGTGAGTTTCCATTTTTGAGCAGCGGATTAAGTCCGCAAGCCAACCTCTTCCCTTGTAGAGTTCTTACTTTCCAGGCAAGAAAGTTCCAGGTGGCTATTGTGCACCCACCCTAATAGCCTCAGGGGAAGGAACCAGACAATTAGGGACAGACCCTTGGCCAGGAACCTGTGAAACTTCTCAAATTAGCCAATCCACAGGGAGCAAAATCTAGCTAACTTCCCGTACTTGAATACCATACATGGGCAGCCCTGCTAAACTTCAAACTTGTGACACTGTCCCCAGGTGCAACCCCTCCTGTGGCTATGCTAACAGTCTTCCCTCCTTTAGAAGGATAAGTAACAAAGGATTCTGCCTTTCATTCACCCAAGTGTCAGTGTGTTGTATGTCCTAGTATTAAAGAACCCTTAAACCTTGTAAAACATTATTCAATAAATATATAAGAGTATATGCCACAATCATAAGAGGCAAAAGTCACTGACTTCCTCAAGCATGCATCATTTTGTCTATCACCTATCTATATTTCTATCATCCATCTATTATCAATCATCTAACATATATATCCCATGGAAAAGAAATGCAAAAAAGCAAAATGGCTGCCAGGGGAGGCCTTACAAATAGCTGTGAAAAGAAGAGAAGTGAAAAGCAAAGGAGAAAAGGAAAGATATAAGCATCTGAATGCAGAGTTCCAAAGACTAGCAAGAGGAGATAAGAAAGCCTTCCTCAGCAATCAATGGAAAGAAATAGAGGAAAACAACAGAATGGGAAAGACTAGAGATCTCTTCAAGAAAATTAGAGGTATCAAGGGACCATTTCATGCAAAGATGGGCTCGATAAAGGACAGAAATGGTCTGGACCTAACAGAAGAAGAAGATATTATAAAGAGGTGGCAGAATAACCAGAAGAACTGTACAAAAGAGATCTTCATGACCAAGTTAATCACGATGGTGTGATCACTCACCTAGAGCCAGACATCCTGGAATGTGAAGTCAAGTGGGCCTTAGAAAGCATCACTACGAACAAAGCTAGTGGAGGTGATGAAATTCCAGTTGAGCTATTTCAAAACCTGAAAGATGATGCTATGAAAGTGCTGCACTCAATATGCCAGCAAATTTGGAAAATGCAGCAGTGGTCACAGGACTGGAAAAGGACAGTTTTCATTCCAAACCCAAAGAAAGGCAATGCCAAAGAATGCTCAAACTACTGCACAGTTGCACTCATCTCACACACTAGTAAAGTAATGCTCAAAATTCTCCAAGCCAGGCTTCACCAATATGAGAACTGTGAACTTCCAGATGTTCCAGCTGGTTTTAGAAAAGCCAGAGGAACCAGAGAACAAAATGCCAACAGCGGCTGGATCATGGAAAAAGCAAGAGAGTTCCAGAAAAACATCTATTTCTGCTTTATTGACTATACCAAAGCCTTTGACTGTGTGGATCACAATAAACTGTGGAAAATTCTGAGAGAGATGGGAATGCCAGACCACCTGACCTGCTTCTTGAGAAACCTTTATGCAGGTCAGGAAGCAACTCTTAGAACTGGACATGGAACAACAGACTGGTTCCAAAGAGGAAAAGGAGTATGTCAAGACTGTGTATTGTCACCCTGTTTATTTAACTTCTATGCAGAGTACATCATGAAAAACGCTGGGCTGGAAGAAGCACAAGCTGGAATCAAGATTGCCGGGAAAAATACCAATAACCTTACATATGCAGATGATACCACCCTTATGGCAGAAAGTGAAGAAGATCTAAAAAAAAAAAAGAAAAGAAAAAAGCCTCGTGATGAAAGTGAAAGAAGAGAGTGAAAAAGTTGGCTTAAAGCTCAACATTCAGAAAACGAAGATCATGGCATCGGGTCCCATCACTATATGGTAAATAGATGAGGAAACAGTGGAAACAGTGTCAGACTTTATTTTTCTGGGCTCCAAAATCACTGCAGATGGTGACTGCAGCCATGAAATTAAAAGTCGCTTATTCCTTGGAAGAATGTTATGACCAACCTAGATAGCATACTCAAAAGCAGGGACATTACTTTGCCAACAAAGGTCCATCTAGTCAAGGCTATGGTTTTTCCAGTGGTCATGTATGGATGTGAGAGATGGACTGTGAAGAAGGCTGAGTGCTGAAGAATTGATGCTTTTGAACTGTGGTGTTGGAGAAGACTCTTGAGAGTCCCTTGGACTGCAAGGAAATCCAACCAATCCATTCTAAAGGCGATCAGCCCTGGGATTTCTTTGGAAGGAATGATGCTGAAGCTAAAATCCAGTACTTTGGCCACCTCATGCGAAGAGTTGACTCATTGGAAAAGACTCTGATGCTGGGAGGGATTGGGGGCAGGAGGAGAAGGGGACAACAGAGGATGAGATGGGTGGATGGCATCACCGACTCGATGGACATGAGTTTGCGTGAACTCCGGGAGTTGGAGATGGACAGGGAGGCCTTGCATGCTGCGATTCATGGGGTCTCAAAGAGTCAGACAGGACTAAGTGATTGAACTGAACTGAACACAACATATATATAAACCATTACATAAAAAACATTTAATTTTTAAATAAAATTCATGTTTGTTGTTATCTTAAGAAACATGTGCCTGCCTCAAAGTTGTAAAATATTTATTCTCTATTTTTCTAGGTATATCAAAGTTTCCCAGTTTATTTTTCGGTCTGTGACTCATTTAAAGTTAACTTTTGTATATAAAGATGGATCATGTTTATTTTTACCCTTATTTATCTTATTTATATACAGCTGTACTGTTACCGTTAGTCAAAAAGTCTTCCATTTCTCTCAGTAAGCTGCCATCATAACTTTTTAAAAGATCAATTTGCTCTGCATACTTGAGCCTGTTTGTGTGCTTTCCATTTTGTTCAGTGACCTTCATGTGCGTCCTTTCATGGATACTGAACGAACATGAGAACACTGGCTTAAATTAGGTCTTAGCATCTATAATGTGAGCCTTCATTATTTCTCTTCCATTAAAAAAATAACAATAAGAAGTAAAAAATCCTCCTTTCAGTATTCTAGGTTGCTAGCTTTTCTAGACAAATTATAGAATTATTCATTATTAAATAAATGCAAGTCTAAATCACAATGAGGTATCACCTCACCAGTCAGTATAGCCATTATCAAAACATCTAGAAACAATAATTGGTGGAAAAGGTGTGAAGGAAAGGGGAACCCTCCTACACTGTTGGTGGGAATGTAAACTGGTACAGCCACTATGGAGAACATTTGGAGATTCTTCAAAAAAACTAAAAATGGAGCTACTACATGATCCAGCAATCCCACTACTGGGAATTAATCCCAGATAAAACCACAGTTCAAAAGACATGCACTCTGATACTCATTGCAGTACTGTTTACAATAGCCAGGAATAGAAGGAAACTAAATGTCCATCAGCAGAGGAATAGATAAAGAAGATGTGGTGAATATATAATACAATGGAATATTACTCAGCTCTAAAAGGAATTAGTAATGTTTTCAGAGACATGGATGGACCTAGAGGATCTCAGAGAGAGTGAAATAAGTCAGAAAGAGAAGAACAAATATTGCATACTCTTGCTTCTATGGGGAATCTTTCTTTTTCTCCTTTGCTTTTCCCTTCTCTTCTTTTCGCAGCTATTTGTAAGGCCTCCCCAGACAGCCATTTTGCTTTTTTGCATTTCTTTTCCATGGGGACGGTCTTGATCCCTGTCTCCTGTACAATGTCATGAACCTACATTCATAGTTCATCAGGAACTCTATCAGATCTAGGCCCTTAAATCTGTTTCTCACTTCCACTATATACTCATAAGGGATTTGATTTATATCATACCTGAATGGTCTAGTGGTTTTCCCTACTTTCTTCAATTAAAGTCTGAAATTGGCAATAAGGAGTTCATGATCTGAACCACAGTCAGGTCCCAGCTTGTTTTTGCTGACTGTATAGAGCTTCTCCATCTTTGGCTGCAAAGAATATAATCAATGTGATTTTGGTGATTACCATCTGGTGATGTCCATGTGTAGAGTCTTTTCCCATAGCAAGAAGAGATAAGAAAGCCTTCCTCAGTGATCAATGTAAAGAAATAGAGGAAAACAACAGAATGGGAAAGACTGGAGATCTCTTCAAGAAAATTAGGGATAGCAGGGGAACATTTCATGCAAAGATGGGCTCGATAAAGGACAGAAATGGTCTGGACCTAACAGAAGCAGAAGATATTAAGAAGAGATGGCAAGAATACACAGAGGAACTGTACAAAAAAGATCTTCATGACCAAGATAATCACAATGGTGTGATCACTGACCTTGAGCAGGACATCCTGGAATGTGAAGTCAAGTGGGCCTTAGAAAGCATCACTATGAACAAAGCTAGTGGAGGTGATGGAATTCCAGTTGAACTCTTTCAAACACTGAAAGATGATGCTGTGAAAGTGCTGCACTCAATATGCCAGCAAATTTGGAAAACTCAGCAATGGTCACAGGACTGGAAAAGGTCAGTTTTCATTCCAAACCCAAAGAAAGGCAATGCCAAAGAATGCTCTAACTACCACATAATTTCACTCATCTCACACACTAGTAAAGTAATGCTCAAAATTCTCCAAGCCAGGCTTCAGCAATACGAGAACTGTGAACTTCCAGAGGTTCAAGCTGGTTTTAGAAAAGGCAGAGGAACCAGAGATCAAATTTCCAACATCTGCTGGATCATCAAAAAAGCAAGAGAGTTCCAGAAGCCTTTGACTGTGTGGATCACAATAAACATTGGAAAATTCTGAAAGAGATGGGAATACCAGACCACCTGACCTACCTCTTGAGAAACCTATATGCAGGTCAGGAAGCAACTCTTAGAACTGGACATGGAACAACAGACTGGTTCCAAATAGGAAAAGGAGTACATCAAGGCTGTATATTGTCACCCTGTTTATTTAACTTCTATGCAGAGTACATCATGAGAAATGCTGGGCTGGAAGAAGCACAAGCTGGAATCAAGACTGCAGGGAGAAATCTCAGTCACCTCAGATATGCAGATGATACCACCCTGAAGAAGAACTTTAAAAAAAAAAAAAAAAAAGCCTCTTGATGAAAGTGAAAGTGGAGAGTGAAAAAGTGGGCTTAAAGCTCAACATTCAGAAAACGAAGATCATGGCATCTTGTCCCATCACTATATGGCAAATAGATGGGGAAACAGTGGAAACATTGTCAGACTTTATCTTTTTGGGCTCCAAAATCACTGCAGATGGTGATTGCAGCCATGATATTAAAAGATGCTTACTCCTTAGAAGCAAAGTTATGACCAACCTAGATAGCATATTGAAAAGCAGAGACATTACTTTGCCAACAAAGTTCCATCTAGTCAAGGCTCTGGTTTTTCCAGTAATCATGTATGGATGTGAGAATTGGACAGTGAAGAAAGCTCGGCAGTGAAGAATTGATGTTTTTGAACCGTGGTGTTTGAAAAGACTCTTGAGAGTCCCTTGGACTGCACAGAGATCCAACTAGTCCATTCTAAAGCAGATCAGTCCTGGGTGTTCTTTAGAAGGAATGATGCTAAAGCTGAAACTCCAATTCTTTGGCCACCTGATGCAAAGAGTTGACTCATTGGAAAAGACCCTGATGCTGGGAGGGATTGGGGGTAGGAGGAAAAGGGGACGACAGAGGATGGGATGGCTGGCTGGCATCACTGACTTGATGGACGTGAGTTTGGTTAAATTCTGGGAGTTGATAATGGACAGGGAGGCCTGGCATGATGCAGTTCATGGGATCCCAAGGAGTCAGACACGACTGGGTGATTGAAGTAAACTGAACTGAGGGTGAATCTAGTAAAAAGGTACAGAGAAACGTATTGGGAAAGCATAAACAGAGTCACAGATGTAGAAAATAAACATTGTTACCAAATGGGGAAGGGAGTGTGGGAAAAATTGGGAGAGTAGATAGAATTGACATATATACACTGCTATGTATAAAATAGATAATCAATAAAAGCCTACTGTTCATCATGGGGAACCCTATTTAATGACCTGTGGTGACCTTTATGAAGGAAATCTAATAAAAGAGATTGTGTATATATACATATACATGGATACTGAGCTGACTTGATAAACATTGGCTTAAATTAGGTCTTAGCATCTATTGTGTGATCCTTCATTTTTTTCTCTTCCATTGTAAAAATAAGAAAAAAAAATCTCCTTTGGGTATTCTAGGTTGCTAGCTTTCTATACAAATTATAGAAATATTCATTATTAAAGAAATGTACATCTGGGATGTTAGGTCCATGAATCAAGGTAAATTGGGCCGTTGAACAGGAGATGGGAAGAGTGAACATTGACACTGGAGGACTAAGTCAACTAAAATAGATGGAATGGGCAAATTTAATTCAATGACCATTTTATCTACTACTGTATGCAAGAATGCTTTAGAGAAATGGAGTAGCCTTTATTGTCAACAAGAGTCCAAAATTCAGTACTTGTGTATAATGTCAAAAATGACAGCATGATCATGGTTCCTTTCCAAATTAAACAATCCAACATCACAGTCTGTGCCCCAACAACTAATGCTGGAAAAGCTGAAGTCAAACAGTCTCTGCAGACCTACAAGACCTTCCAGAACTAACAGAAAAATGAGATGTCCTTTTCATCACGGGGACTGGGATGCAAAAGTAGGAAGTCAAGAGATAACTGGAGTAACAGGCAACTTTGGCCTTGGAGTACAAAATGTAGCAGGACAAAGGCTAACAACATTTTGCCAAGAGAATGCACTGGTCATAGCAAGCACCCTCTTCCAACAACACAAGAGAAGAATTTACACATGGACATCACCAAATGGTCAATACCAAAATCAGATTGATTATATTCTTTGTTACCGAAGATGGAGAAGCTCTACAGAGTCAGCAAAAACAAGACTTGAACCTGACCATGGCTCAGATCATGAGCTCCTTATTACACAATTAAGATTTAAACTGATAAAAGTATGGAAAACCACTATGCTATTCATGTATGATAGCTAAATCAAGTCACTTATGATTATACAGTGGAAGTGACAAATAGATTCAAGGGATTAGATCTGTTAGAGTGCCTGAAGAACTGTGGGCAGAGGTTTGTAACACTGTACAGGAGGCAGTGACCAAAATGATCCAAAAGAAAAAGAACCCCAAGAAGGCAAAATGGCTGTCTGAGGAGACTTTACAAAAAGCTGAGGAAAGAAGAGATGCCAAAGGCAAAGGAGAAAGGGAAAGATATACCCAACTGAATGTACACTTCTAAAGAATAGTTAGGAGAAACAAAGAGGTCTTCCTGAATGAACCATTCAAAAAAATAGGGGAACACAATAGAATAGGAAATACTAGAGATCTCTTCAAGAAAATTGGAGATACCAAGGGAATATTTCATGCATATATGGGAGTAATAAAGGACAGAAAATGCAAGGACCTAAAAGGAGCTGAAGAGATTAAGAAGAGGTGGCAAGAATACACAGAATAACTGTGCAAAAAAGGTCTTAATGACCTGGAGAACCACGATAGTGGTTCACTCACTAGAGCCAGATATCCTGGAATGTGAAGTAAAGTGAGTCTTGGGAGCATTCTTACAGACAAAGCTGGTAGAAGTAATGTGATTCTAGTTGAGCTATTTCAAATCCGAAAAAATGATTCTGTTGAAGTGCTGCACTCATTATACCAGCAAATTTGGAAAATTCAGGAGTAGCCACAGGACTGGAAAAGGTTCGTTTTCATTTCAATCCCAAAGAAGGGCAATGCCAAAGAATGTTCACACTATCATAAAATTGTGCTTGTTTCACATGTTAGCAAGGTAATGCTCAAAAATCTTCAAGCATGTCTTCAAGAGTAGATGAACCAAGCACTTGCAGATGTACAAGCTGTATTAGGAAAAGGCAGAGAAACCAGAGATCACATGGCCAAAATCCTATGGATCATAGAAAAAGCAAGAGAATTCCAGAAAAATATCTACTTCTGCTTCATTGACTACTCTAAGGCTTTTGACTGTGTGGATCACAACAGACTATGGAAAATTGTTAAGGAGATGGGAATATCAGACCACTTTACCTGTCTCTTGAGAAACCTGTATGCAAGTCAAGAAACAACAATTAGAACAAGTCATGGAACAAAGAACTGGTTCAAAAGTGAAAACGGAGTACATCAAGGTTGTATATTGTCACCCTGCTTATTAACTTGCATGCAGAGCACATCAAGCAAAATGCCGATCTGCATTAATCAGAAGCTGGAATCAAGACTGCCAGGAGAAACATCAACAGCCTCAGATATGCAAATAATACCAACATAATGGCAGAGCGCAAAGAGGAACTAAACAGAGTCTTGATGAGGGAGAAAGAGCTGTATAAATACCTGGCTTAAAACTCAGCATTCAAACAATGAAGATTATGGCATCCAGTCCCATCACTTCATGGCATATAGATGGGAAACAATGGAAACAGTGACAAACTTTATTTTCTGGGACTCCAAATCAAGACAGACAGTAGCTGCAGTAATGATATTAAAAGAAGCATGCTGCATAGAAGAAAAGCCATGAGAAACATAGACAGCAAAACAGAGATATTATTTTGCCAACAAAGGTTTATGCAGTCAAAGTTATGGTTTGTCCAGTAGTCATATATGGAAGTGAATTTTGGACCATAAAGAAGCCTGAGCACCAAAGAATTGGATGCTTTCAAACTGTGGTGATGGAGAAGACTCTTGAGAGTCCCTTGGACTGCAAGGAAATGAAACTAGTCCATCCTAAAGGAAATCAACCCTGAATATTCATTGGAAGGACTGATGCTGAAGCTGAAGCTCCAATATTTTGGCCACCTTGTGTGAAGAGCCAACTCATTTGAAAAGACCCTGATGCTGGTAAAGATTGAAGGTAGGAGGAGAAGGGGATGACAGAGGATGAGAAGGTTGTATGGCATCAGGTCCTCAATGGACATGATTTTGAGCAAATTCTAGGAGATATTGAAGGACAGGGAAGTCTGGCATTCTGCAGTCCATGTGGTCACAAAGAGGTCAGACATGAATTAGCAACTGAACTAAACCGATGATCAGTGATGCTGAGCACCTTTCCATATACATTTCTATGATTATTTGTATGCCTTTTTTTAGAGGATGTCTATTCAATCCTTTTATAATTTCTTAATCATATTTTAGTCTTCTTATTAAGTTTACAAGGTTTTTGTACATTTTGGTCTTTAAATATGTATCAGATATATTATTTAAAAAATCTTACTCCATTCCATAGATTTAGTCAGTTCAGTTCAGTTGCTCAGTCATGTCCAATTCTTTGTGACTCCATGAACCACAGCACTCCAGGCTTCCCCGTCAGTCAATAATTCCCAGAGCTTGCTCAAACTCATATCCATTAAGTTGGTGATGCCATCCAACAATCTCATCCTCTGTCGTCCCCTTCTCCTCCTGCCCTCCATCTTTACCAGGATCAGGGTCTTTTCAAATGAGTCAGCTCTTTGCATAGGGTGGCCAAAGTATTGGAGCTTCAGGTTCAGCATCAGTCCTTCCAATGAATATTCAGGACTGATTTCCTTTAGGATTGACTGGTTTCATTTCCTTGCAGTCCAAGGGACTCTCAAGAGACTTCTGCAACACCACAGTTCAAAAGCATCAATTCTTCAGCACTCAGTTTTCTTTACGGTCCAATTCTCACATCCATACATGCCTACCGGAAAAACTTTTCTTCCAAGAAGGCAGCATGTTTTAATTTCATGGCTGGAATCACTATCTGCAGTGATTTGGGAGCCCATTAAAATAAAGTTTGTCACTGTTTGCATTGTTTCCCCATCTATTTGCCATGAAGTGATGGGACTGGATGACATGATCATCATTTTCTGAATGTTGAGTTTTAAGCCTGCTTTTTCACTCTCCTCTTTTACTTTCATCAAGAGGCTCTTTAGTTCCTCTTTGCTTTCTGCCATAAGGGTTGTGTCATCTGCATAGCTGAGGTTATTGCTATTTCTCCCGGCAATCTTGATTACAGCTTGTGCTTCATCCAGCCCAGTATTTCACATGATGTACTCTGCATATAAGTTAAATAAGCAGGGTGACAATATACAGCCTTGATGTACTCCTTTCTCAATTTGGAAACAGTCCATTGTTCCATGACAGGTTGTTAACTGTTGTTTCTAGACCTGCATACAGATTTTTCAGGAGACAGGTAAGGTGGTCTCATATTCCCATCTCTTTAAGAATTTTCCATAGATTACCTTTTCCATAGAATATTCCATAGATAGTCCATACAATATTACATAGATTACCTTTTCATTTTGTTGGCAGTTTCTTTTGAATGGAACTCTTTTTAGTTTGATATATTCGCACACATTTATTTTGTTTTTTATTACCTTGGCATCAAATCCAATAAATCATTGTCAAGATTACCGATTTTTTTCTTCTCCTACGAATTGTGTGGCTTTGGGGCTTCTGTTCAAGTCTCAATCCATTTTGATTTTTGTGAATTTTCTAAGATTGGTTCCAGTTGCTCTTCACTGATACCACATTTTCATGTTAAGTTTTATACAAATGTATAATAGCTACTTTAAAATATTTGCTGAATTCACCAACTCTGCCCACTTGGACTTTTTTTTTTATTTTAAACTAGGCCACAATTTCCTATATTTGTGGACCTTTCTCATTTTTCTTCCTTTTTTTTTTTTTTTCCATGTCTGCTTTTTTTTTTTTTTTTTGAAAATTGGGCACTGCTGAGATTAGATTGCAGCTGTTCTATATTCTGTTATATTCCTTTCAAAATACTTTCTTGCTGATGTTGCAGTTGCAGTAAGCAATCAACTTGCTGGAGGCAAACTGCAAATATTGTGTGCCTTCTGACATGCAGCTGCTCTTCTCTCTCCTCTATTACTATGATTTCCTTCTGCAGTCTTTCAATCAGGCCTACAGTGACTCTCCATTGATTATGCATAATTTGGCTTTCAGCCCAAGATTTTTTGAGAGAACTGGCTCTTCTCTCTCTGTGGTTTTCTTGAATGCATAGATTCTGCACTTATTTTTATTTTTATTATTTTATTTTTTTTTAGATTCTGCACTTATTTTTAGCTGCTTTACTGGCCTCATATATACTTTACTCTGATGCATCAGTCATAGAAAGTGTTAACTTTAACCACTTGTACTTCTAATGCTAAGGAATAGACTCAGCTGAAAGTATAAAAAATGACAATAGCAAAAAAAAAAAAAAAAAAGGCAAGGAAACACATCTAACCTTACTGAGATCTAAGTTTCAAGAGCATATCCTCTCTTGCCTCTGCTTGCATTAACATGGGTCCTCTTGCATATATATTAATATCTTGTGTCTGTGTTTGTTTAAATTTGTATTAAAATAAAATAAGAAAAATTTATTTTCTCTTTATATTCATGTTTAAATGAACACATATTTCAAATATGTATCCCTATTTATTTTACCTACATGCCATAGGAATTTTAAAAATACATAAATATGGGAAAGATGGATGTTTAACTAGAAGGGTGATGGTGATGTCAACTCTTCAGATGAGGACACCTGGTAGCAAGAACAGGTTCCAATATTTTATTTTAAGATATCTACAGTGAATCAGAGAGGCAATATCACCTAAGCAGTTAAGTACATAGTCTTGGAGCTCAGGGGTGAGATTTGTGTTAGAAAATAAGTCTGTAACTGATGCAGGCTATAGACAGTTCACCCACGCCTGGGCAGCCTCACTGGCCATTCATCTTCTGTCTGCTCTGCTTGGCAGTGCCCAAAACATTAGGCTTGTTTCTGCGAAGGTGTGAGAGAGCAGAGGTTTCCTTTTCTCTTTCACTATATCTCTTTCTCTTTCCCTCTCTGACCCTCTTCTCTCACATCCCTCATCCCCAAATCTGCTTCATTTCACTTTGAGCAGTCCTCCAAGCCCCTCTTCCTCACCTTTTCTGTATCTTCTTTTCTCTCCTTTTTACTTTTTTTCTTAAGTTTATGGTAAGCCAGCATTTTCTACTTCTTTCTATTGATTTTGCTTAAGATTTTATGTCCAGCTGTCATTTTATCTGTCACATACTTCTTTTTTTCTCCCCTTTCTCCTACAAGCATCTATTTTTTTCTTCCTTCTTCCACAGCTGACTGTGTCTAGTCTTTTCTCTCAAAAAAAAAAAATTTAACTTTCTTCAGTCTTAAATACAATATATTTTACTTTTCTAATCCTAATTTTTAAAAGCAGATGAATTGAATGTTTACAGTTCCTCCAAGGAAACAGTTAACACCATTCTGCCTTGGGAGTTTTCCTGCAGTCTATGAATGATGATTAAAGTCATCAGGAAGAAGCCTTCAACTGGTATCCTTGGGTGTTAATTTCACCATTGCTTATTTTATTCCAGTCTGTTATCCCACACATTTTCCCATTGGTTATGTTACTTGTCCCCTTTTTACCTCCTTTGGAGGTTCTCCAATTACATGTGAAGGCGGGTCTAAAGCATTTCACAGTGCTGCTTTGATTAAAATGTGAAAACCCTACAGAGAAAAAATAATTGACTGCTAAGTTCCTGAGTCACTGACACAGTTGATGGTTACTTCCTTAAATTAAATCTTCTTGGTTCTGTAACAACAAATGTAAATACCTATCTTCTGTCTTAAAAATTTTTTTATTTTTATTTTATCTTTTTTAGTCTTGTTTTTATTTTATTCTATGTGCATATACATCTTTTACTCTTATTTGGACAGGTACTTTCCACTTAGTGGACATATAGCAAATGAATGTGGTTTGCAAGATAACCAGTATGTTGCTAGTACAAAGAAAAATAGATCATGGTCCTGTCCTTAAAATGCACCTAGTGTTTGAAGAATCTTGTAATAGGAGTATAGGCATGACGTATAGAGTCAACAAACAACAACTGCAACACATTCTATCTTAAATAAAATCTTGGTTACATTTCAGGAAATATGAGCAGTATTTTAGAGATCAGGGGAATAAACTTGGTTACCATCTCTATGCCAACAATGTCATACATACCCTTATTCAGACTAATTTATAGATCATTCAGTTAAACAATACCATTCAGAGTTGGGATACATCATTATTTACTTGACAGTTAACATATATTATTTTATACAAATCTATTATTTTATACAACATCTAAAGTTATGCCAAACAAAGAACAAACTATTTCTCAAAGAAATCTATGAGTATAAAGTAAAGAGCAAAAAATGGCTGAGCATTTGGGAGATTAATGTTGTACATATTCTTGTTTGTGTTGCTATTTTATAAAGAGTGCTTCTAGAGGCCATGATGTCTTGCAATAATTACTATATCATTTATGTTGAATAAAAATAATTCTAGAAAGCTGATTTGGAGTTAAATATACTTTTTAAATGAATGACATACCCTGTCTTCTAAGAGAAAAACAAACCAAACAAAAATCTCAAAATACATACAAAATGTTGTTAGATTTTTAATTAAAACTTTTTCTCAATGTTGTGTGGACAGTTTAAGAGGGAAGAAAAAAAAAAGATCCATATTTTTTCCCATATACTTCCATTCTGTTTCTCCTTTTGTTTGTTTCTACCTCCCAGGATGCTTATTGATGTAAGTGTTTCCCTAAAGGTCTCACATGTATCCAAGATTGAGTTAGGGCCTGAAATAAATACTGCATCAATTTTAGTGCTAGGAAACACATATTTTGTTGGAGGCAATGGATTCAATTTTTTATAAAATAGTATGTGACATGGTACATGGTTGCAAGGGATTTTGGTTTGTTAGTTAGCATTATTGGCTCAGTTGTGTCCACTCTTTGTGACCCTATAGACAATAGCCAGCCTGGCTCCTCTGGCTGTGGGGTTCTTCAGGCAAAAATACTGCAGTAGGCAGCCATTTCCTTCTCCAGGGTATCTTCCTGACCCAGGGATTGAACCTGGATCTCCTGCATTGCAGGTGGATTTTTTTTTTTACCATCTGAGCCACCAGGGAAGCTCAGGATTTTAAAATGCTGTAACTCATTTACCTTCAAGACAACCCAAAGAATTAAGTTCAGAATAATCAGGGAATACCTAGATTTTTTTTTTTTTTGCTTTCATTTCAAGTATTATATCTTTATGGACTCTTTATACTGAAAATTAAAACCCATGTCTGTGTTAATATTTTGAGCTGGTTTGGATATGAATTCAGCATGCATATACAGATATCTTTATCAACAAAAGAATAGTTGGAAGCTAGCAGAACCCTTTAAGATCAGTTAATAGACATGTTAAACATGGAAGATAAGAATAAGTACCAAGATTTCAATAGTTTAAGTCTTAAGACATTAAATAAAATAGTATTGTACTTACTTTAAAACTCTCTAAATAGCAGCATTAACTATATACCCATAAAATAATTCAGTAAATTACCACAAAACCAAACCTCTGAGATTCTGGAGCTAACACGTACATATGGAAAATAGAAAAATCAAAGCAAACAAGAAATTGAATTTTAAAAATTCAGGTAAAACAATGTTTCCAAAACAGTTGGGAGTAGTATAAAAATAATCAGTTCCAGAGGGGAGAGGCAGCAGGTGAATGGGAGATTATTTAGAAAGCTGTATTCCAGTAGGACTGAGGAGGAAAGCAAAATAAATGGAAAAGGAAGTCATCAAGTCTCTAATAGCTGGGAAAACTAACAACCCAGGATGCCCCTGTGACTCGTTAGAGTAACAAGAGGAAATGAAAACCTGTGTAGAGACAGTCCAGTCAACATTTTTAATCCATGGAAATTAAAACTGGAGAGAATATTGCTAAATAAATTCACTGAAAATCTTGACTTAACCACTTTAGATTTTAATATCTTCAATTTTATTACACCTGTTTCCCCTATCATCTAACACTTACATAAAGAAGGAAAGCAAGAAAAAATTATGAAAATAACATTTATAGACCAAACAATCTCACAATATATATTTTGCTGGAAGCCTTAAGTTTTTTCAATGCTTCTAGTCATTTTATGTATTCATCTAATGGCCACTATTCCTAAATTGAAGCTATTTCAAGTCACCATGTATCATCAGACCTGTTGTGATTGTGTTAATGACAGAAACCTTCAGTGAAATATCCTTAATTTTAAATAAATCATTGGTATCTCATTTTCTTCCATTTCTAAAATCAATTATTTATACATTTCTTTCAATTTCTTCAAAATACGTAACATACCTATCATCCTTTGGTCTATTTTTTTTTCCTTTATCCTTAGCCTAATTATCCTGCGCTTTGATTTTAATTTGCATAAGTTCCAAGTGCATTTTGACATATCAAGAGTGCTAAAAGTATGTTTGATTTAATGGTGTATGAACTGGATTATAAGCCACATAATAGTTGACTTCATGTAAATAAAAATCTTACTCTGATATATCTCCATAATGCTTAGCCTTGTTTCTCTTTTATAATCACTTAAAATTGAATGAATTAATAAGGTAACTGTGATTTTACTAACTAAATACATGTATTGCATATATATAAATGTACTCAGTTTCAGGAGTTTGCATATTTACAGATGTATGTCTGCATAGGATAAATACATTTAGAAAAATATAAACAACAAAAACAAAAGAAGAGCCACCAAGATGGCAAATGCATCTCAGAACTTTTAAAATTAGTCTAAAGCTTGAACAAATTCACTTTACTCAAATTAACTAGGTTAGGCCAACACTTTCCAATCCAAATCCCCACCCTCAACCTCCTATCTCCAACTGCTTCCTCTGCCTGAGTCAAGAGCTTTGATTCTTACTCATCTCTTGACAATTTCATTTGGATTTCTTACAACTGACCTAGTTTGTTTTCTTCTATTCTACACTCCTTCACAGTTCCTATATATCATACTTTCCCCTGTAATTCCATTATTAATCTCACCTGAAAGTTTTTTTGAATGTTTATTAGACTTTGCACTACTGTGAGAAAAATAATATCAAAAACAAATTAAATGACAAATAGCTTGGAAATGTGTAAACAAATGTATTTACAGTGAAATAAATTATATAATTGTGAATATATTTTCCGACAGAAACACATCAATAGATGGGAGTAATGAACATGTGTTTCATCAAGAACACAGCCAGCTCTCTGCAGTGATAGCAAAAGCTTCTCTTTGACTCTGTTACTGGACTTGTTAGACAATAGAAAATGGTACCACAGATGGAATTTCTTTTCCCTCACAGGATATGTGATTTTAATGAGACTTGAAAACTTTCAACTTCTTGGTGAATGTAATTATAATTTTTCTTATTTATTCACTTGTATTCAACTCTGATTCAGATAACTTCTCTTGTCCTTCTGATACTTTTCTTGATGATACATTATGGTCATACTATATATTTAAAACATTTCTTAATCTATATTCTTGTTTGCTTTTCCTAACACATTGCAATAAATATATTACAATATAATTTTGAACCATTATATTATTAAGCAATTTGCTGAAATATAATCTCATATTTAGTAAGTTATGAACAACACTCAGATGTTCTCATTTTTGGTTTGGGAGTTTTAAAATACTGCATTATTTTTCTCATTAAAATATTTCAGATTGCTCTTCTATTGATTATTGTGAAGATCTGCTGGAGGAGGGCATGGAAACCGACTCCAGTATTCTCGCCTAGAGAATCCCATGGGCAGAGGAGCCCAGCATCTACAGTCATGGGGTCACAAAGACTCAGACATGACTGAGTGAGTAACACTTTCACTTTTCACTATATTGATTACTGCAACTTAAATATTGGCTTGTTCCTCATTTTATTTCCTTTACTGAATTATAGCTGGAATCTTCATATAACATTTTTTGTTCAATAATTATGGCTGGGCCTAAAAGAGAGCTAAATAAATGTACCAGATCAGTTCTGTTCAGTAGCTCAGTTGTGTCCGACTCTTTGCAGCCCCATGAATCGCAGCACGCCAGGCCTCCCTGTCCATCACCAACTCCCGGAGTTCACTCAGACTCACATCCATCGAGTCCGTGATGCCATCCAGCCATCTCATCCTCTGTCGTCCCCTTCTCCTGCTGCCCCCAATCCCTCCCAGCATCAGAGTCTTTTCCAATGAGTCAACTTTTCTCATGAGGTGGCCAAAGTACTGGAGTTTCAGCTTTAGCATCATTCCCTCCAAAGAAATCCAAGGGCTGATCTCTTTCAGAATGGACTAGTTGGATCTCCTTGCAGTCCAAGGGACTCTCAAGAGTCTTCTCCAACACCACAGTTGAAAAGTATCAATTCTTTGGTGCTCAGCTTTCTTCACAGTTCAACTCTCACATCCATACATGACCACTGGAAAAACCATAGCCTTGACTAGACAGACCTTTGTTGGTAAAGTAATTTCTCTGCTTTTCAATATGCTATCTATGTTGGTCATAACTCTCCTTCCAAGGAGTAAGCATCTTTTAATTTCATGGCTGCAGTCACCATCTGCAGTGATTTTGGAGCCCCCAAAAATAAAGTCTGACACTGTTTCCACTGTTTCCCCATCTATTTCCCATGAAGTGATAGGACCAGATGCCATGATCTTCATTTTCTGAATGTTGAGCTTTAAGTCAACTTTTTCACTCTCCACTTTCACTTTCATCAAGAGGCTTTTTAGTTCCTCTTCACTTTCTGCCATAAGGGTGGTGTCATCTGCATATCTGAGGTTATTGGTATTTCTCCCAGCAATCTTGATCCCAGCTTGTGTTTCTTCCAGCCCAGCATTTCTCATTATGTGCTCTGCATAGAAGTTAAATAATACCAGAAGAGCAAATGTGATCTTGTTGCCATGGTAGGCTAACATGAAATATAATGTTTTAAATAACAGAATTATATGATTTATTAATTCAAGATTTTCATACCTTGCATGCAGAATGTATTAAATTCTGTCATCTTGGCATTCATGTACATTTTGTGCTTTTCTGTTTGCTTTCTTTCTAGAAGAGTTCCTGGAACATAGCTGGAACACAATAAATATTTGCTGTACATCCATGGCTGATTCATGTGAATGTATGGCAAAAAACCACAACAATATTGTAAAGTGATTAGCCTCCAATTAAAATAAATAAATAAATAAATAAACATATGATAAAAAAAGAAATGTGCTTCTGTTTCTCTTACAATGGAACTTAAAAATAAATTAATATGTCTAAAGGCATCTGATTTAAAAATTCTTAGATGCTTGTTTTTATGAGTTCTATTGCTAATCAGAAATGAGCAGGAAGATGATATTTATAAACATACTATGAATTCAGTTAGAAATCAAACTAATATTCCTCTGATACATACTTTGAAAAAGAAAAGTGGAAGATTATCAATAGCCTATTAAACTTGCTCAAACAAATGTTCCTTTTCAATGGATTTATATGAACAAAACACTTCTGTTTGAAAATCATAATATTACAACTCAGTAATCAATATTTCATTCTCTGTATTGGAACTCAAAAAGAATACACTCCTTTGGAATATATTTAAAAAAAAAATAACAAACTATCTTGTAAGGAAATATACACCATTCACCACTAACAGAAAATGTTCATTCTAAGGATTCACATTGCTTTGCAAGGAAAAAAGAAAGAAGGTAAAAAGTGGTATTAATATTAAGTCACTTGAAATATATTTTATAGGCAACTTTATTTCCTAATTTACATAACATTCAAAGACTTTGTAAATGAAATGTAAACATTTCAGAAAAATATAACATATAGAAAAGATAATATTTTCCTCTATAAGACATCAATTACAGAGAAAATAAACATTTTACAGGAAGGTAGGTATATGATTCTTGAGATCATTTGGTGGGGGAGAGAATTTCTTCAAACCACCAGATATGAGATTGATAGGTCAATGGGTATCATTTTGGCTCAACCATGTTGAGTTTTGGTAAATCATAATGAATTGGATAAGAAGATCATTGTATTATGCCTAGTACAATTTCAATAATGTTAAATTATTAATGGTCTCCTGAATAAAATACCATCATAATGGTACTTATTTTAGAGACCTCAGATATACAGATGACACCATCCTTAT
Source organism: Capra hircus (assembly GCF_001704415.2). NCBI lineage: Eukaryota > Metazoa > Chordata > Mammalia > Artiodactyla > Bovidae > Capra > Capra hircus. The sequence continues at coordinate 12,568,242 of NC_030823.1, read as the reverse complement.
GGCAGAAAGTGAAGAGGGGCTAAAGAACCTCTTGATGAAAGTGAAAGAGGAGAGTGGAAAATGTGGCTTAAAACTCAACATTCAATAAACAAAGATCAAGGTATCCGGTCTCCATCACTTCATGGCAAATAGATGGGGAAACAATGGAAACAGTGACAGATTTTATTTGCTTGGGCTTCAAAATCAAAAGACACTTGCTCCCTGGGTGAAAAGCTATGACAAACAAGACAGCATATTAAAAAAGCAGAGACATACTTTGCTGAAAAAGATCCAGCTAGCCACAGCTATGGTTTTTCCAGTAGTTGTGCATATGGATGTTAGCGTAGGACCATAAAGAAAGCTGACACTGAAGAATTGATGCTTTTGAACTGTGGTGTTGGAGAAGACTTTGAGAGTCCCTTGGACTGCAAGGAGATCCAACCAGTACATCCTAAAGGAAATCAGTCCTGAATATTCATTGGAAGGACTGATGCTGAAGCTGAAAATCCAATAATTTGGCCACCTAATGTGAAGAGCTGATTTATTTGAAAAGACCCTGATGCTGGGAAAGATTGAGGGCAGGAGGAGAAGGGGACGACAGAGGATGAGACGGTTGGATGGCATCACCAACTCAATAGACATGGGTTTGGGTAAACTCTGGGAGTTGGTGATGGACAGGGAGGCCTGGTGTGCTGCTGTTCATGGGGTCGCCCCACTGAGTGACTGAACTGAATTGAACTGAATACAGATTAATTTTAAAATACATAGGAAATATTTACCTTTATACAACTCTTTTTATTGTGAAAAGTGTAAGTAAAGTCACTCAGTCATATCTGACTTTTTGCGACCCCATGGACTGTAGCCTATGAGACTCCTCTGTCCATAGTATTTTCCAGGCAAGAGTACTGGAGTGGGTTGTCATTTCCTTCTCCAGGGGATCTTCCCAACCCAGGGATCGAACCTGGATCTCCATAATTGCAGACAGACGCTTTACTGTCTGAGCCACCAGGGAAACTCTTTATTATAAAATATTCATATAAAAGAATGTATAAAATAATTATACCTTTTTTTAGTAATGAAAATATACAAACTCTCACTTTAATAAAGACATAAAGCATTAAGACAAAATGATTCTTCATATGCTTCTCAGCAAAAGCCTTCTCACTAAAGCTACTATGGTTTTGATTTATTGATACATTGACTGTGTTTTGCATTTTCATTTTAGAGCTTAGTCATTTCAGCATATATCACTAATTACTAGAGTTTAGTTTGGTCTGTTTGAAATTAGTGTGAATGTAGTTATATTGTATATCTGTCATATTGTATGTCTATCTTTAAATTAAGATTGTACCTCACCCAGGTTATTGTATTTAGCTACATAATTCTTTTATTTTCCAGGATATATTGTATGTCACTATACAAATTAATACAATTTAATTCCCTGTTGTTATACCTTGTTCTTACCAGTTTTCAGCTCTTCTTAACAAGGCACTTATGCATACTCTTGGCACTATCTTCTGTATATATGCATTCAGTTCAGTTCAGTCACGCAATCGTGTTTGACTCCTTGCGACCCCATGAATCACAGCATTCCAAGCCTCCCTGTCCATTACCAACTCCTGGAGTTTACCCAAACTCAAGTCCATCGAGTTGGTGAGGCCATCCAGCCATCTCATCCTCTGTCATCACCTTCTCTTCCTGCCCCCAATCCCTCCCAGCATCAGGGTTTTTTTCAAATGAGTCAACCCTTCACATGAGGTCGAAAAGTATTGGGAGTTTCAGCTTCAGCATCAGTCCTTCCAATGAACACCTAGGACTGATCTTGCTTAGGATGGACTGGTTGAATCTTCTTGCAGTCCAAGGGACTCTCAAGAGTCTTCTCCAACACAACAGTTCAAAAGCACCAATTCTTCGGTGCTCACCTTTCTTCACAGTCCAACTCTAACATCTATACATGACTATTGGAAAAAGCATAGCCTTGACTAGACGGACCTTTGTTGGCAAAGGAATGTCTCTGCTTTTCAATATGCTATCTATGTTGGTCATAGCTTTCATGCCAAGGAGTAAGCATCTTTTAATTTCATAGCTGCAGTCACCATCTGCAATGATTTTGGAGCCCCCCAAAATAAAGTCTGACACTGTTTCCACTGTTTCCCCATCTGTTTCCCATGAAATGATGGGACCAGATGCCATGATCTTAGTTTTCTGAATGTTGAGCTTTAAGCCAACTTTTTCACTCTCCTCTTTCACTTTCGTCAAGAAGCTTTCTAGTTCCTCTTCATTTTCTGCCATAAAGGTGGTGTCATCTGCATATCTGAGGTTACTGATATTTCTCCCGGCAATCTTGATTCCAGCTTGTGCTTCTCCCTGCCCAGCGTTTCTCATGATGTACACTGCATATAAGTTAAATAAGCAGGGTGACAATATACAGCCTTAACATACTCCTTTTCCTATTTGGAACCAGTCTGTTGTTCCATGTCCAGTTCTAACTGTTGCTTCCTGACCTGCATACAAGTTTCTCAAGAGACAGGTCAGGTTGCCTGGTATTCCCATCTCTTTCAGAATTTTCCACAGTTTATTGTGATCCACAGAGTCAAAGACTTTGGCATAGTCAATAAAGCAGAAATAGATGCTTTTCTGGAACTCTCTTGCTTTTTTGATGATCCAGCAGATGTTGTCAATTAGGTATATTAGCTTGATTTTATTTAAAATGTATGAAAAATTAAAAGTATTTTGCTAGTAGTTTCTCAAATTTTGAAAACTGCTTTCTTTTGACAATAGCTTGAGGCAGCTTCTTTTTTTATTTTTGCTTTAAAAAGTCTCCTTTTCATATGATCTACTTAATTAAAATTATATAAAGCATTTGTTTATTAAAATAAATGTCTTAGTATTAGCAAAACAAGCTACCATTGTATGAGAGTTTGGAAACCATTCAAACATTACCTAGTAAGTCATTTAAAAAGCAGATATAGCATCATATTAGCATTCTGTGTACCAATCAATATCAAATCTCCATTGTAAACAGTATTTTGAGAAAAAAATATTTTTTGGAGATTTTTATGAGATTGATAATATTTCATTTTAATGCTTTCATTATTTAATTTATTAACAAATGTCTCTGTGCAATTTTTCAAATCCTCATCTACTGAGATGCAAATTAATAAAAATTGGTAATTCATTTATTTCAAAGTAATAATAATCCTAATAAGTTTGAAGGGTAGCAGTGAGGAGATATCCCATGTCCAAGGTAAGAGAAACCCAAATAAGACATTAGGTGTTGCAAGAGGGCATCAGAGGGCAGACACACTGAAACCATAATCACAGAAAACTAGTCAATCTAATCACAAGGACCACAGCCTTGTCTAATAAGCCATGCCCTGTGGGGCCACCCAAGATGAACGGGTCATGGTGGAGAGGTCTGACAGAATGCGGTCCACTGGAGAAGGAAATGGCAAACCACTTCAGTATTCTTGCCTTGAGAACCCCATGAACAATATGAAAAGGCAAAATGGTAGGATACTAAAAGAGGAACTCCCCAGGTCGGTAGGTGTCCAGTATACTACTGGAGATCAGTGGAGAAATAACTCCAGAAAGAATGAAGGGATGGATCCAAAGCAAAAACAATACCCAGCTGTTGATGTGACTGGTGATAGAAGCAAGGTCTGATGCTGTAAAGAGCAATATTGCATAGGAACCTGGAATGTTAGGTCTATGAATCAAGGCAAATCGGAAGTAGTCAAACAGGAGATGGCAAGAGTGAACATCGACATTCTAGGAATCAGCAAACTAAAATGGACTGGAATGGGTGAACTTAACTCAGATGTCCATTATATGTACTACTGTGGGCAGGAATCACTTAGAAGAAATGGAATAGCCATCATGGTCAACAAAAGAGTCCAAAATGCAGTACTTGCATGCAATCTCAAAAATGACAGAATGATCTCTGTTCGTTTCCAAGGCAAACCATTCAATATCACAGTAATCCAAGTCTATGCCCCAACCAGTAATGCTGAAGAAGCTGAAGTTGAACAGTTCTATGAAGACCTACAAGACCTTTTATAACTAACACCCCAAAAAAGTTGTCCTTTCCATTATAGGGGACTGGAATGCAAAAGTAGGAAATGAAAAAACACCTGGAGTAACAGGCAGATTTGGCTTGGAATACAGAATGAAGCAGGGCAAAGACTCATAGAGGTGTGCCAAAAGAAAGCAAACTGGTCATAGCAAACACCCTCTTCCAACAACACAAGAGAAGACTCTACACATGGACATCACCAGATGGTCAACACCAAAACCAGATTGATTGTATTCTTTGCAGTCAAAGAGGGAGAAGCTCTATACAGTCAGCAAAAACAAGACCAAAAGATGACTGTGGCTCAAAACATGAACTCCTTATTGCCAAATTCAGACTTAAATTGAAGAAAGTGGGGGAAACCACTAGACCATTCAGGTATAACCTAAATCAAATCCCTTATGATTATACAGTGGAAGTGAGAAATTGATTCAAGGGACTAGATCTGATAGAGTGCCTGATGAACTATGGACGGAGGTTCATGATGTTGTACAGGAGACAGGGATCAAGACCATCCCCAAGGAAATGAAATGCAAAAAACCAAAATGGCTATCTGGGAGTACTTACAAATAGCTGTGAAAAGAAGAGAAGCAAAAAGCAAAGGAGAAAAGAAAAGATATAATCATCTGAATGCAGAGTTCCAAAGAATAGCAATGAGAGATAAGAAAGCCTTCCTTAGTGATCAATGCAAAGAAATACAACAGAATGGGAAAGACTAGAAATCTCTTCAAGAAAATTAGAGATACCAAGGGAATATTTCATGCAAAGATGGGCACAATAAAGGACAGAAATGGTATGGACCTAACAGAAGCAGAAGATATTAAGAAGAGGTGGCAAGAATACACAGGAGAACTGTACAAAAAAGAACTTCACGACCAAGATAAACACAATGGTGTGATAACTAGCCTAGCCAGACATCCTGTAATATGAATTCAAATGGGCCTTAGAAAGCATCACTATGAAAAAAGCTAGTGGAGGTGATGGAATTCCAGTTGAGCTCTTTCAAACGCTTAAAGATGACGCTATGAAAGTGCTGTACTCAATATGCCAGCAAATTTGGAAAACTCAGCAGTGGCCACAGGACTGGAAAAGATCAGTTTTCATTCTAATCCCAAAGAAAAGCAATGCCAAAGAATGCTCAAACTACTGCACAATTGCACTCATCTCACACGCTAGTAAAGTAATGCTCAAAATTCTCCAAGCCAGACTTCAGCAATACATGAGCCGTGAGCTTCCTGATGTTCAAGCTGGTTTTAGAAAAGGCAGAGGAACCAGAGATCAAATTGCCAACATCCACTGGATCATGGAAAAAGAAAGAGTTCCAGAAAAACATCTATTTCTGCTTTATTCACTATGCCAAAGCCTTTGACTGTGTGGGTCACAATAAACTGTGGAAAATTCTGAAAGAGATGGGAATACCAGGCCACCTAACCTGTCTCTTGAGAAACCTGTATGCAGGTCAGGAAGCAACACTTAGAACTGGACATGGAACAACAGACTGGCTCCAAATAGGAAAAGGAGTACGTCAAGTCTGTATATTGTCACCCTGCTTATTTAACTTATATGCAGAGTACATCATGAGAAATGCTGGGCTAGAAGAAGCACAAGCTGGAATCAAGATGGCTGGGAGAAATATCAGTAACCTCGGATATGCAGATGCCAACACGCTTATGGCAGAAAGTGAAGAAGAACTAAAAAGCTTCTTGATGAAAGTGAAAGAGGAGAGTGAAAAAGTTGGCTTCAAGCTCAACATTCAGAAAACTAAGATCATGGCATCTGGTCCCATCATTTAATGGCAAATAGATGGGGAAACAGTCAGACTTTATTTTTGTGGGCTCTGAAATCACAGCAGATGGTGATTGCAGCCATGAAATTAAAAGACGCTTACTCTTTGGAAGAAAAGTTATGACCAACCTAGATAGCATATTCAAAAGCAGAGACATTACTTTGCCAACAAAGGTCCGTCTAGTCAAGGCTATGGTTTTTCCAGTAGTCATGTATGGATGTGAGAGAGTTGGACTGTGAAGAAAGGTGAGCACTGAAGAATTGATGCTTTTGAACTGTTGTGTTGGAGAAGACTCTTGAGAGACCCTTGGACTGCACGGAGATCCATCCAGTCCATTCTGAAGCAGATAAGTGTTGGGCGTTCTTTGGAAGGAATGATGCTAAAGTTGAAACTCCAATACTTTGGCCACCTCATGCGAAGAGTTGACTCATTGGAAAAGACCCTGATGCTGGGAGGGGTTGGGGGCAGGAAGAGACGGGGACAACAGAGGATGAGATGGCTGAATGGTATCACCAACTCGATGGATGTGAGTTTGAGTGAACTCCAGGAGTTGGTGATGGACAGGGAGGCCTGGCCTGCTGCAGTTCATGGGGTTGCAAAGAGTCGGACATGACTCAGTGACTGAACTGAACTGAACTGAACTGAACTGAACTGAACTGAATAGGTTTGATTGAACAGCATTTTAATTCTAAATAAAAATATATATTTTGGCTTCTAATGATCAGAATCAAAGTTGCCTTTTGCATCATAGATTGATTATATATGTTATTTGTGGTCATGTGAGGTTTAAATTTATATAGCTTAACTTAGTTGATATGTTAATATTGTCTTTTGAATTTCAATTGCATTCTTCATTTATTCTTCTTATATCAATAAATGGGAATATGCTATATAAAGCCTTTGATAAAGCATCCAGAGAACAATTTATTTAAATATTGGTTTTGTAATATAAACATTTCTACTTTCATTAACAAAATAGCAGTGAATTTAGATTTTTGCCAATATTTTCAGTTAGTGTTTTATTACAAATTAGAACTCATTAAATTATTTTTATCAATATTTTAAGAAATGAGTTCGTTTATTTAGATTTATGGCAAAAGACCCAAAATACAGAAATTAACTTGTATATGCAAATATTATCTGCAATTTTTATTTGATCTATAAATAAGGTAAATTTTATCTGCTCTTATATGTATGTAAAACTTTGTTTTCTCTTCTTTTTTACTTTAATATTATCCCAAAGGAAATAGATAAGAAAAATGAGAGCTATGTTTATTCAACTATTTACAAGGGCTTCTGATAGACACAGAAATAAATTTTTTTTGCCTAAGTTCACAAAAGTAGCAAGTAATATAATTAACCAGATTCACAAGGGTATGAACTAAGTTCTATTTCAGTGTAATAATAATTTTTTTTTTTTTTGGTGATTTCAAGTGATTTGTAACTTTACTATCCAGACTCTAGTATTTGAAGACCCTTTTGAAAATAACCACAGCCTGATCCAAGTTCATACCTTATAATTCATGTATAGCTCAGTAATCTTCTAAGACTATTCTAATCCCAGTTTTATAAATCTTCCAAAAATGCTAGTTTGTTGCTTATCCTGTCAACAATGCAGGAGACCCTGGTTGGATCTCTGGGTCAGGATGATCCTCTAGAAAAGGGAATGGCAAAACACTTCAGTATTCTTGCCTGGAGAATTCCATAGACAGAGGAGCCTGGCAGTCCATGGGGTTGCAAAGAATCAGACACCACTGAGCAACTAATACTTTCACTTACTTTTTCACTAAGTTTCTGGCACTTTAGACTATTTCTTACTACTTTCCATCCAAATATAACCCTCTTCAAGTTCATGTTCAGTATCAAATATTTATAATTATTTTGTCTTAAGTATATCCATATTGATTTCATATTATGAACTTCAATTGGTATTTTGAATGTTGCTTTAATATTTTTATTTAGTACTGACATTATTAGGTTAATAGGTTTTATAAATTTTCTCTGGTTCATTTTCTAGTATCTATCAGTAAATAATATGATTACATAAAAAGAACAAGCAAATGTTGGCATGTATATAAATAATTTTAAGATAATTTGTGTTTAGATGAAACATTTATAGATTAGTTTATGTGTTGTTGGTGGTGTTTATTTGCAAAGTTGTGTCTATCTCTTTGCAACACCATGGACTGTAGCCCACCAGACTCCTCTCTTCATGGGATTCACCAGACAAGAATACTTCAGTCAGTTGTCATTTCCTTCTCCAAACGATCTGCCCAACCCAGGAATTAAACCCATGGCTCCTATATTGCAGCAAGATATTTTACCACTGAGCCACCAGGGAAGCTCATTCATATTTAAGTGCATTTTAAATAATTTTAAAAGTTAAAAATGATATATTTGAGATAAAAAAATCTGCCTGCAAATGCAAAAGACATAGGATATGTGGGTGTGATCCCTGGGTTGGGAAGATCCTCCAGAAGGAGGGCATGACAACCCACTCCAGTTATCTTGCCTGGAGAATCCCATGGACAGAGGAGCCTACTGGGCTACAGTCCAGTGGATTGCAAAGAGTAGGACACAGCTGAAGCACTGAACATGTACTTATGTACAATCTTCTGAAATTATTGGTATGTAACTGAACTACTGCCAAGAGAAATAACAATAGTAAGTCCTCTCCTCTGGTTAGAAGTGTTGTATGTAAAAATATTGAATATGACATGAATAAGATATTATATACATCTATTAAATTTATATTATTGGTTTATAAAGAGTAAATATCAGTTAGACAATTACATGCTTTATTTTGCTAAAGAGAAATTATTTTCATATAAAAAAGAATTCAAGTATTATAATAATTACAATAGTAATGACTGGTAAGCTGTACAGAGAAATTAAAATGAGAAAAATGCATGAGAGAAATGAGTATACATTTGCAATAAATCTCAGCCTGATACTTCAAACAGAGATAGAGTCTTATTTTAGAGGGTGCAGACAGTGCGTAGAACTTTTGCCAATATGCAAGACAGATCAAGTCAACCTTCATAATTCATTTTTTTGATGAACCCCTCATAAATATGTTATGCTTTGCAGGTACAGATAAAATTTTAGTGAGGTCATTATTTGAGCTAACTATGAAGAGTAGATTTTTTTTCTTTTTTATCTGAAAACATAAAATATTTTCTGCATGTTTTGCTGAAATAAAGCAAGTTGTTATTTATAGTAAGACTTAAATGTCTCATTTTAGAAAGCCTGCCCACAGCAACTAAGACCTAGTGCAGCCAAAAACAAAATAAAAATCTTAAAAGAAGTCTCATTTTATTATATATATATATGTATTCCTATATGTATATACATAGATAAACATCAAATTATTATCAAAATCTTTATTTCCTTAAGATGTTCAGGTTTGGAAGACCAGTCTTTTTTTTATATTTTAGGAATTCCTGTGGTGTTTTTAATATGTAAGATAATCTATATTCAAGTTTTTAATTTTATATTCTTTTTAAACAGGATAATTAATATTAAACTACTCTTGCTTTTTTGGAAATATATTTGCTATAATATAGTATGAGCCTAGAGCAACAATATTGTTCAGTGAATATAGAAAATGTGGAGACTATTAAAGTAATTTAATTGGAGTTAGAACAGTCAGTTTAGGTCACTTATATTTTTAAAGTATATTGCACTGTGTTAAGTTTTCTTATTAAATTCTACCTTGAAATAGTTCTCCCATACTAAGAGCTTGAAATGGTCTTAATTTATCCAGAATTAAATACAGAATCTGGGACAGAGAAAACACTTAATAATTTTTTTTTTGATTGAATGAATTAATGATCTGCTTTTTCCAAAGTCAAATTGCCAATGTACGTTGGATCATAGAAAAAGCAAGACAGGATGAGATGGTTGGATGACATCACTGAGTCAGAGGACTTGAGTTTGAACAAACTGCGAGATGGTGATAGTGAAGTCCTGGCATGCTGCAGACCATGGGTTTGCAAAGAGTCAGACAGGACTTTGCAACCAAATAACACCACCTGGATTTCTAGGCCAAGGCTGGCTGTCACTGAGGAGGGAATTTGATCAAAAGTGACCTGTTCAACCACTGTAAGCTTAGGTGACAGCAATTGGCTCAGAGGTGGGCAGTATGGAGACCCAGAAAATAACCTTGCAAAACACATATTCTCTGCAGTCATGACAATTATCTTTTAAATCCAATTATAATTTAAAATGAAAATCATCTTGTAATTGACACTTATAGAAATTATCATTCTAAATGCAGTTTGTTCTTTGAAATGAATATGTAACATGAAACTGAATGTTGATATTAGAAAAAGACCAAGAGAGTTACCTATAAAAGTTTCAAATATAATGGCATTTAACTGTGTTAGTCTGGGAGCTTCCCTGATGGCTCTCAGTGCTAAAGAATCTTCCCGCCAATGCAGGAGATGCCAGTTCGATACCTGGTCTTGGGAAGATCCCACATGCTATGGGGCAGCTAAACCCAGGCACCACAACTCCTGAGCCTATGCTCAAGAGCCCATGAGCCACAACTCCTGAGCCCACGTGCCACAACTGTTAAAGCCTGTATGTCCTAAAGCCCGTTCTCTACAACAAGAGAAGCCACTACAGTGAGAAGCCTGCGCAGTGCAATGAAGAGTACCCCCACTCATGCAACTAGAAGAAAGCCAGTGCAGCAATGAGGTTCCAGTACTGCCAATAAATAAATAAATGAAATTATTAATTGAAAAAATGCCCCCAAACCTATGATAATCTGATTTATCTACATAAATTGCAGAAATGACACAATTAAAAAAAAAAGAAAAGAAAAAAACCTAGACCTTGTCAATCACCTGGAAACACTTACAATTGACTTTGGGATGTTTTATTTAGTACACAAATTGCATATATTCCATCCATTGTATCAGTTAGTGTTTAATCAGAGAAACTGAACTAGTAAGAGAACATATTGAAGGCTGTTTCCCAGGGAGTCGGCTTACATAGGGGTGGAGACCATTAAACCCATCCAGATTCTGAAAAGCAGGCCATTAGGAAGGAAAAATCACAAGCAAATTGGAACCTCACCGGATGGCTGAAGCTGTTGGACACTGTAATCAAGATGCGAAGATCTGGAACCAGCTGGAATTCAACAAACAAGGGGAAGAGCTGTCATCCACAGGTTGAACTCTTCAGCTTTGTTTAAAACCTTCTAACTAATTAAGTTAGGCACACAGAAACATATCACTAAAAGTCCACTAATGGGGGAATCTCAATTCATCTATAACACCCCTTCATAGGATCACTAGATTAGTGTTTTTAAACTAGGGGACCAAAATCTAGCCAAAATGACATATTAAAAAGCCATCACATCTATCCATCACTTATATTGAATGCTCAGTTGCTCCATCATGTCTGATTCTTTGTGGCCATGACTATAGCCCACCAGGCTCCTCTGTCCTAGGAAATTTTCTGGCAATAATACTTGAGTGGGTTGCCATTTCCTGCTTATAATTATTTTGCCATTTCCTGCTTATAATTATTTCTCATATTGTTGTTGCTGTCCAATGCCCGATCATACCCAGCTCTTTGTGACCCCATGGACTGCAGCATGCCAGGCCTCCCTGTCTCTTGCCATCTCTTGAAGTTTGCCCTAGTTCACGTCCATTGCAGTGGTGATGCCATCCAGCCATTTCATTCTCTGATGTCCTCTGCCCTCAATATTTCCCAGCATCAGGGACTTTCTCAATGAGTTGGCTGTTTGCATCAGTGGCAAAAATACTGGAGTTTCAGCTTCAGCATCAGTCCTTCCAGTGAATATTCAGGGTTGATTTACCTTAAGATTGATTGGCTTTATCTCTTGGCTGTCCAAGGGACTCTCAGGAACCTTTTCTAGAACCACAGTTCGAAGGTATCAATTCTTTGGCTCTCTGCCTTCTTTGCGGTCCAACTTTCACAACCACGAGTGACCACTGGGAAGATCATAGCCTTAACTATATGATACTTTGTTGGCAGAGTAACATCTCTGCTTTTCAACACACTGTCTAGGTTTGTCATAGCTTTCCTGCCAACAAGCAATCATCTTCTGATTTCGTTGCTGCAGTCAGCATCTGCAGTGAGTTTAGAATCCAAGAAGTGGAAATCTGTCACTACCTTCACATTTTCCTCTTCTATTTGCCATGAAATAAAGGAGCCAGATGCCATGATCTTAATTTTTTTAATATTCAGTTTTAAGCTGGCTCTTTCACTCAACTCCTTCACCCTCATCAAGAGACTCTAGTTTCTCTGCTTTCTGCCATTAGAGTCGTATCATCCACATATCTGAGGTTGTTGATGTTTCTCCCACCTATCTTGATTCCAACTTGTAACTCATCCAGCTGGGCATTTCTCACGATATGCTCAGCATATAGGTGCCTCTTTCTCAATCCTGAGCCAATCAGTTGTTCCATACAGGGTTCTAACAGTAGCTTCTTGACTTGCATACAGATTTCTCAGGAGACAGGTCAGCTTGTCTGGTATTCCCATCTCTTTAAGAGCTTTCCACAGTTTATTATGATGCACATAGCCAAAGGCTAGCCAAAGGCTTTAGCATAGTCAATGAAACATACGTAAATGTTTTCCTGTTGCTTGCTTTCAGTATGATCCAGCAAACAGTTGGCAGTTTGACCTCTGGTTCCTCTGCCTTTTCTCAACCCAGTTTGTATGTCTGGAAGTTCTTGGTTCACATAATGTTGAAGCCTAGCATGCAAGATTTTAAGCATGAGCTTACTAGCATGGGAGATGAGTACAATTGTCCAGTGGTTTGAACATTCTTTAGTTTACTACCCTTCCTAAAAATTGAGATAAGGAATTAACTCCTGTGGCTACTGCTGGGTCTTCCCACTTTGCTGACATATTGACTGCAACACTTTGATAACACCATCCTTTAGGGTTTTGAATAGCTCTACTGGAATTCCATCGCCTCCACTAGCTTTATTGACAGCAGTGCTTTCTAAGGCCCACTTGACTTCACATTCCAGAATGTAGTTATCTGTTGCAGTTATCTGGTTCATTAAGATCTTTTTTGTACAGTTCTTCTACGTATTTTTTTTCCATCTCATTTTGATCTCTGCTGCATCTCCTAGGTCTCTACTGTTTTCTGTCCTTTATTGTGTCTGTCTTTGGACAAAATGTTCCCTTACTTATATTATTGCAGTCCTAAAAAATACAAAATTCTATCCTGATTTTACATGGCTTATTCATGGCAACATTTTTCAACATAAAATTATTTATAATGTCTCAAGAATACCAATGGATATACTGTTACTTTACTAACCATTTTCTTAATATTGGGCATAAGTAGCTTTTAACTTTTCCTTATCATAAGCAATACCATTCTGAATATAACTGCATGAAAACCTTATCAACTTTCTCATTCTCCAATAAAATAGGAAAGTGTTATTGGTGCAGAGATTATGGTCACTCGAGTTTAACCTTCAATATTATTTTAATTAATTATAAATTACATATTACATAGTCTGTGAACATATAGACTTTCTCTTCTCCACATCTCCTTCTCTGTACTTAATCAAGCAAGTCTCACATTGGTCATAGTTATGTGCTCTTTGGGCTTATGGTATTAATAAGTATAGTTTTCATTAAGTTCAGTTCAGTTCAGTCACTCAGTCGTGCCCGACTCTTTGATTGGGAAGGTCTAAATGGATGCAAATTATTTATTATATATACTATTAGCGAATTTGTTCCTCTCCTGTAATCTCTCTTTGAAGTGCTCATGTAGCTTTATATTTCTATTTTTCCTCTTGAAACTACATGCAACCAAGTCAACTACTGCAGAAAGTTACGTGTAGGCATCTGATAGGAGAATGTCTGAGCCCTCGGAAAGCTCCTTTTTCAGTCATTGTTATTATTTTAATTTTTTCTATGTTTTAAAAATGTTATTGCAGTATAGTTGCTTCACAATGTTGTGTTATCTTCTGTTGTACAAAGTGAATCAGCTGTATGTATACCTCTATCACTTCTTTTTTGGATTTCCTTCCCATTTAGGTCATCACAGAGCATTGAGTAGAGTTCCTTGTGCTATACAGTAGGTTCTCATTATTTATTTTATACATAGTATCAATAGTGCAAATATGTCAATCCCAATCTCCTAATTCATCCCACCCCACGATCCCCCCAGCATCCATATGTTTGTTCTCTGTCTGTATGTCTATATCTGTTTTATAAATAAGATCATCTATACCAAAGCTTTCAGATTCTATATATATGCAATATTATAGAATATTTGTTTTTCTCTTTGTGACTTAACTTCACTTTGTATGACAGTCTCTACATCCATTCACATCTCTCCAAATGATCCAATTTCATTCCTTTATATGGCTGAATAATATCCCATTGTATATATGTACCACATCTTCTTGCAAGTTGCTTAGAATGCCAAGAAGGATCAGTTTGATTTCTAAGAAGTAGTCCTTAAGGTTAAAATAGTCCTACTTTTGCTCTTAGGAGGAACTACTTTGTCCTGGGCAAGCTTTATATATTTTCTCCAAACATTAGAATGTAAAGAATTCAAGAGCCAAGGTTTAACCTAGGTTTTTAAATCGAAGTGAAAAAGAGAGCCACTAAGGTAAGAGAACTAGTCCCCATGGCTCATAAAGACCCAAACATCTTTCAAGTAATGAGTTTACATAATAACTAGAACTAAAAAAATCGGATTAAATAAAGAACCCTGTATAACTACAGCATGATGGTCATACATCCGACAGGATTCTAAATGTTCATAGCTGTTAAATGCCTGAATACTTAGGAATCTAGGAGCCTGACTGACACATGAAAAATCTTAGTCTAGTTTGGATTACAGACAGTTTTATGCCCTGGAGTCTATAGAGGATCACTCAAATCTTTAAATTAAAGGCAATGTTAAATGTTTTAAATAAAAATCTCCTATAAAGGGTTATGTGCATCAGAAGCGAGGTCCAGCCAAAATATGCGTTTCTCTTGCAAAATTCAAATGTGTGTATCTTACTTGGATTTCAATTGGGACACTTGTAATAATCAAGTAAAAACTATAATTAAAATATTATATTCCCCTATATGGAGATGGAGAAATATCAATAACCTCAGATATGCAGATGACACCACCCTTATGGCAGAAAGTGAAGAGGAACTAAAAAGCCTCTTGACAAAAGTGAAAGAGGAGAGTGAGAAAGTTGGCTTAAAGCTCAACATTCAGAAAATGAAGATCATGGCATCTGATCCCATCACTGCATGGGAAATAGATGGGGAAACAGTAGAAACAGAGTCAGACTTTTATTTTGGGGGGCTCCAAAATCAATGCAGATGGTTATTGCAGCCATGAAATTAAAAGACACTTACTCCTTGGTAGGAAAGTTATGACCAACCTAGATAGCATATTCAAAAGCAGAGACATTGCTTTACCAACAAAGGTCCGTCTAGTCAAGGCTATGGTTTTTCCAGTGGTCATGTATGGATGTGAGAGTTGGACTGTGAAGAAAACTGAAAGCCAAAGAATTGATGCTTTTTTTTTTTTTAAATTTTAAAATCTTTAATTCTTACATGCGTTCCCAAACATGAACCCCCCTCCCTCCTCCCTCCCCACAACATCTCTCTGGGTCATCCCCATGCACCAGCCCCAAGCATGCTGCACCCTACGTCAGACATGGAATGGCGATTCAATTCTTACATGACAGTATACATGTTAGAATTCCCATTCTCCCAAATCATCCCACCCTCTCCCTCTCCCTCTGAGTCCAAAAGTCCGTTATACACATCTGTGTCTTTTTCCCTGTCTTGCATACAGCAATCCCACTGCTGGGCATACACACCGAGAAAACCAGAATTGAAAGAGACACATGTACCCCAATGTTCATCGTAGCACTGTTTATAATAGCCAGGACATGGAAACAACCTAGATGTCCATCAGCAGATGAATGGATAAGAAAGCTGTGGTACATATACACAATGGAGTATTACTCAGCCATTAAAAATAATTCATTTGAATCAGTTCTGATGAGATGGATGAAACTGGAGCCAATTATACAGAGTGAAGTAAGCCAGAAAGAAAAAACCAATACAGTATACTAACACATATATATGGAATTTAGAAAGATGGCAATGATGACCCTGAATTGATGCTTTTGAACTGTGGTGTTGGAGAAGACTCTTGAGAGTCCCTTGGACTGCAAGGAGATCCATCCAGTCCATTCTAAAGTTCAGCCCTGGGTGTTCTTTGGAAGGAATGATGCTAAAGCTGAAACTCCAGTACTTTGGCCATCTCATGCGAAGAGTTAACTCACTGGAAAAGACTCTGATGCTGGGAGGGATTGGGGGCAGGAAGAAAAGGGGATGACAGAGGATGAGATGGCTGGATGGTGTCACCGACTCAATGGGCATAAGTTTGAGTGAATTCCAGGAGTTGGTGATGGACAGGGAGGCCTGGCATGCTGCAATTCATGGGCTCACAAAGAATCGGATATGACTGAGCGACTGAACTGAACTGAAATGATATGGAGATGCCATGTTGGCACATGTATGTGGATGATTTTTTGATGGTTAATATGTGGATGTATAGGTAAATATAGACATCTAGCTATACATATTATTATATGTATTTTATTATATTACATTATTCTATAAAATATTTTCAATGGGCTTCCATGGTGGCTCAGGGAAGAATTCGACCGCAATGAAGAAGACCTGAGTTCGATCCCTGAGTTGGGAAGATTTCCTGGAGGAGGGCATGGCAATCCACTCCTCTATTCTTGCCTGGAGAATCCCCAAGCACAGAAGAACCTTATAGGCTACAGTCCATGGGTTCACAAAGAATATGACACTACTGAGCAACTAAACACACACAAAATATTAAATATACATGTCTACAATCCAGTGATTTCATTCTGAATTTACTGAAACCCATGCATATGTATCGCTCACCTAGATCCGGACATCCTGGAATATGAAGTCAAGTGGGTCTAAGAAAGTATCACCACAAAAAAAGCTAGTCTAGGTGATGGAATTCCAGTTGAGCTGTTTCAAATCCTTGAAAGATGATGATGTGAAAGTGCTGCACTCAATATGCCAGCAAATTTGGAAAACTCAGCAGTGGCCACAGGACTGGAAAGTATCAGTATCCATTCCAATTCCAAAGAAAGGCAAAGCCAAAGAATGCGCAAACTACCGCACAATTACACTCATCTCACATGCTAGTAAAGTAATGCTCAAAATTCTCTAAGCCAGGCTTCAGCAATACGTGAACCATGAACTTCCAGATGTTCAAGCTCATTTTAGAAAAGGCAGAGGAACCAGAGATCAAATTCCCAACATCCACTGGATAATGGAAAAAAGAAGAGACTTCCAGAAAAACATCTATTTCTACTTTATTGACTATGCTAAAGCCTTTGAGTGTGTGGATCACAATAAACTGTGGAAAATTCAGAAAGAGATAGGCATGCCAGAACACCTGATCTGCCTCTTGAGAAACCTGTATGCAGGTCAGGAAGCAACAGTTAGAACTAGACATGGAGCAACAGACTGGTTCCAAACAGGAAAAGAAGTACGCCAAGACTGTACATTGTCACCCTGCTAATTTAACTTACATGCAGAGTACATCATGAGAAACACTGGGCTGGAAGAAGCACAAGCTGGAATCAAAATTGCTGTGAGAAATATCAATCACCTCAGATATGCAGATGACACCACCTTTATGGCAAAAAGTGAAGAGGAACTAAAGAGCCTGTTGATGAAAGTGAAAGAGGAGAGTGAAAAGTTTATATTAAAAAAAAAAATTGGCTTAACGCTCAATACTCAGAAAACTAAGATCATGGCATCTGGTCCATCACTTCATGGGAAATAGATGGGGAAACAGTGGAAACAGTGTCAGACTTTATTTTGGGGGGCTCCAAAATCACTGCAGATGGTTACTGCAGCCATGAAATTAAAAGATGTTTTCTCCTTGGAAGGAAAGTTGTGAACAACCTAGATAGCATATTAAAAAGCAGAGTCATTACTTTGCCAACAAAGATCCATCTAGTCAAGGCTATGGTTTTTCCAGTGGTCATGTATGGATGTGAGAGTTGGACTGTGAAGAAAGGTGAGCGCCGAAAAATTGGTGCTTTTGAACTGTGGTGTTGGAGAAGACTCTTGAGAGTCCCTTGGACTGCAAGGAGATTCAGCCAGACCATCCTAAAGGAGATCAGTCCTGGGTGTTCATTGGAAGGACTGATGCTGAAGCTGAAACTCCAATACTTTGGCCACCTCATGCGAAGAGTTTACTCATTGGAAAAGACCCTGACTCTGGGTGGAACTGGGGGCAGGAAGAGAAGGGGACGCCAGAGGATGAGATGGCTGGATGGCATCACCGACTTGATGTACATGAATGTGAGTAAACTCCGGAAGTGGTGATGAACAGAGCGGCTGGGTGTGCTGCAATTCATGGGGTCACATAGAGTCGGACGTGACTGAGGGACTGACCTGAACTGAATATACCTAAACAACTTTGCTAATTTTTTTAATGTGAAATCTACAGTTTTTAATATCAATGTTTGCTCATGTATTGCTATGATTGAATAAAACTATATTCTTTAAATTGCTCTTCTAATAACTATTCATCTACAAATATGTTATTTTATTAATAAATATCCATCTTCTGTTAATGCATTCCTAACAGAGCAATAATAACATAAATGTGGCAGGAATCAATACTTACAAAATAGATTGTTACAGATCCTGTTACTCCTTCATTCACTGAAAACACAGTTATTAATACTAAGCATGTACTAAGTGCATTTCTTGGTTCCAGTTACAGAGTGGTTAGTAAAAGTGGAAAGAAAACAAAAACTATCCCAGTATACATTCTAGGTTTGTCTTAGCTGAAGAAATCCTCTCCTTTTTTTTTTTTTTTTTTTTTTTTTTTTTTTTTTTTTTTTTTTTACCAAGAGACTGACAGGTCCATTCAGGATTCAATGAGGCTTTCCCTGGGGAGTGAATCATGCTTGACCTAAGGATCTCTCCTTTCATGCTCAATTCCCAGCCTCCCCTGCAATGAACAGTTGTGTGCAATGAGACTTAAAGGGGAGCCAAGTAGGGAACTTCTGGCAAAATCTTTCCTTGCTGATAAAGAAAGCTCTATTATTCTTTCCTGGTGTTGGTTCTCTTATTTGAAATATATTGGAGCTTCAACAGCTAAATTTAAACCATAAGAAGAAAGATAAGAAAATGTCATTGAGTTCAGCTAAGACCTTCATTGTTTGAGGGACTGAACTAACTATAGAGCCACATATTGAAATATTTGTTTATATAAGTAAAACAATGTGTCCACTGTAACTATTAGCCCAGTATTCCATTGTATCCAATCAAATCAAATTCTTATTGCTGCAGTGGTAAAATACTAGATTTATCATTAATTTGCTTTAGCTTTTGGATAAAGCAATGTAGTAAAATGCAGATTTAAAACAGGTGAATCTGTCATCAAAATGTCATTATTTTCAAAATAATTTGTTGTACCAGTGTGTAACTACTAGTTATTTTATACCTAATGATGAATGTTACACAGAAAAATCTATAGATTTTTTTTGAGGTTCTGTGCATGTGTTTTCTCCAGAAGAATTTTAACTTGTTTCTGAGAGGTAGTGAGCCTGGGTATATAAACACTCAGATTAGATTTGATCTGAGTTTTAGCCCTTAAGAGAGTTGAACTTGATTCCGTTAACCAGTGGTGTATCATTTTCAAGTTTCATACCAAAGGCTTGCTGAGCTATCAAACTTGTACCCAACTTTCAGAGGGACCTTAAATTATAATTTTTCCTCCCCTGACCTATGATTCATGTGAGTTTTGTCCTGCAGCTCAGCTGTGCCCTCAAATCATCAAATCGACAGTGAGGAAAAAGAAAAATCTGAAATTTTGAGCCAACTTCTCTCAGCTTCTCTCGTTCCCTATTCCATTTGCACAATTTATCACTGATTTTGCAAATGTCAGGTTAATTTTAATATTTGTTCAGGTTTATTAGTCATCATCTAGAAGATAATTATTCTAAAACACTAATTTACTATGCCAAAGAAAAGCTACCCTGAATTAATATTAAATATTGTGGCAGAGGGAAATATATGCAGAAATTTGACCTGAGCACGTAGATTTGAACTAAAAAAATAGAAAAGCTGAAAAGAAACCTTGTGGTATTCTTCATGCAGAATTTAACTTTTTCCTTACCTAAACTTTGATTACTTTTCTAAGGATAGTACATTTAATAGGTAATTTGTAATCATATTTCTATCCAAGTGTATAATAATTACATATCTTGAAACAAAACTTTGCTTAGAATCCAGTTTTCATGCTTGTTATTTCAATAAAATGGATTTGGGCCAAATAACTCCTGTAGGTCAATAAGATATTTTTAGGTCTTATATTTTAGGTCTATTTTTAGATCAACAGGTATCACTTTAGTATCCCATATCAGCATTATGTATTCACACACAGAGTCTTTATATTACTTCAAGTTCTTATTCATAAGGTAAAAAATATTTTCTCCTTTTATATAAACAGCATAATATTCTGGAAAGATTCACTTTAAATTACTCTATTTTAGTGTCAGGACCATTCAATAGAGACTGTGTAACTTGTAAAAATCATCATAACCATTTAGCATTTTAAAAAGATATATATTTTGCTATCCTCATAGTTTGCTATCAAAATGAAACATTAAATATTAATTATAGTAAGGAATAGAAAACAAGATTGATTGTAATAATTATAATGATACTCAATTTTTATTCATTTTTAAACTTATTTATTTTGGCCACACCACATGGCTTGTGAGATCTTAGTTCTTCAACTAGGCCCTCAGCAATGAGAGAGTGGAGCCCAAATCCCTGGACCTCCAGGGAATTCCCATCACTTTGTATATTTTAAAACAAATAATGTTCAAGTATGTATCCATAGTATGAAACTAGACTATACATATGGATGTGTATATTTGTGAATATACACATATATATTACGGATATTTCTTTAAACTAACTGCTATCAATAGAGATCACAGTTTGGGGGTGAGGAGGGGAGGTGGGCAATCCTGGATCCATGAATGTAACCATACATGGAGAAATTCAGAATCTAGATATGGGGAGATTATTCTAAGTATCTGGATGCATTCCAAATATAATCACAGGTATCTTTATGAGAGGGAGACAGAAAGAAAAAGAGAAAGCAACTTGAGGACAAAGGCAGAGATAGGAGTGAGGGGTCACACCTGAGGGAGGCATGAAATGAATTCTTCTCTGGAGCCTCCAAAGAAACAGCCCTCTGACACTCTGACTGTAGCTTCCTGAGTCTTGTTTCACACTCTGGCTTCTAGAATTTTAAGACAAAATTTATCTCGTGTTTTCACCTACAATGTTTATGGCAATTTTTCACAGTGCCAATAGAAAACTGATACAGGTGGTGTCTTCATTCAAGAACAATTTAACTTTTGAGTTAGGCTCCAGAGGACAGGTAAAATAATCAAATTCAGATAACAGAGTATAACACATGATAGACTGGAATATATAACTAATAGCATTAAAACTTGTGTATTAGGGTTATTCAGAGAAACAGAAACAAAATGATGTGTACATGGAAAATGAAAGTCACTCAGTCCTGTCCAACTCTTTGCAAACCCATGGACTATACAGTCCATGGAATTCTCCAGGTCAGAATACTGGAGTGGGTAGCCTTTCCTTTCTCCAGGGGATCTTCCTAACCCAGAGACTGAACCCAGATCTCCCCATTGCAGGCAGATTATTTACCAGCTGAGCCACAAGGGAAGCCCAAGAATACTGGAGTGGGTAACCTATCCCTTCTCCAGTGGATCTTCCTGATACAGGAATTGAACCAGGGTCTCCTGCATTGCAGGTGGATTCTTTACCAACTGAGCGATCAGGGAAACCTTACGTACATAAAAAGGGATCTATTTTAAGGAATTGGCCCATGCAATTATGGAAGCTGGCAAGTCTACTACCCACAGGGTGGACCAGCAGGCTGGAGGCCTATGGAAGAGCTAATGTTGCAGTTCTTGACTAAAAATCATCTGCTGGAAAATCCCCTTCTGTTCCAGATAAGTAAGTCTTTTGTGCTATTTAAACCTTCAGCTGATTGTGTGAGGCCCACCTACACCATGGGAAGCAATCTGCTTTACTCAAAGTCTACCTATTTTAATTTAATCTCATTCAAAAATATCAGAGACACATCCAGAATAATGTTTAGCTCAGTGTCTGGAAACTGTGGCCCAGGCAAAACTCAGGCACTTATATTTTCTTTGTACTACAGAGATAGAACTTGACAAGTTTCACATATAATTATTGTTCTACATCTTAACCTTAGCCTCTGAGATGTGACTCCATTAATAGCAAAAAAATCATGTTTCTTGGCATCCCCTTGTGGAACTTGGGTTTGCTAATTCAAATAGTATATATGCATGCAAATAATATCTTCATTATGACCCTTAGCTTCATCACTTATCAAGTATATGACCCTTGTTAATCCATGTAGATTACCTGAAATTCAGTATCATATTCTAATAAGAGGATAATAATAGCCACCTGAATTAGTTACAGATTTTTAGCTTGTAAGTAACAGAGCACATCTAGCCTATAAAGGGTTGGAAAGTGTTAGAAGATTTGTTGGACAATTTTATGTATTCAGGACTCAAGAAACACACTGAACAATTAAGCTTCATAAAAGGTCATGTAGTACAGATTAAACAGGAAAAATTAACGGTCATCCCCTGTAAAATGCCTACGATGAAATGCTTAAATAATTTTCAATTTAAGAGTACAGAGAATCTTCCTCAAGATGACAAAGAACATCTACATAAAAACCTACAGCTGTGAAAGATAGCATGTCACTGGAATCTGCTTGGCACTTCCTTTTTGTTGCTAGTTTCTATATTCTTTACTGTGTTTAATTTGCATAAAAATAATGAGCATTATTGAAACCATTGGTTACGTGTGAAAATACAATTTTAACATGTTCACAATAAACAAAATGAAACAAAAACCTGTCTTGCGCAGTAGCAAGGAAAAGACATGAAAAGATAAATGCTCTGTGAGTTCTCAAGACCACTCTGAGATACAATTAAATTCCTAGAAGGACTCAGAATTCAGAAAAGCTGTCAACCTGTGCTTAAAGTCAACTATTGTGAAAGGACTAAAATCAAGAATAAGAAAAAATACAGGGGTCAAGATCCAAAAGCAATGAGGCACAAAAGCTCAACTGTCTTCTCCTTGTAGAATCATACAAATACTGTTTAATTCTCCTAGCAGTAAAGTGTGACAACATGACGGAGCACTGCCAACCAAGGGAACCTCATGGGAGCCTTGGTGTCCAGCAATAAGTTAGGGGTCAGTTACCCTGACATAGCTATCCAGTCATGTGACTTTCCATCTCCAGCTTCTCCCAAGGTCAAACTGGACCCAAGGTCCCAACCCCAGATCATACCACTAAGCATAATTTATCCAGTATGACCCAAGTATCCCCTCCATAAATCACATTCTTAGCTTAAAATATCTGGTGTGGTCCAGGGCCTCAGGTAAACAGACACTATTAATTGGAAATAATCAAAGGCTTAAAGGTTATATCTCAGGATATGAAGAAGTAACAAAACTTTTTTCTGGAATGTGCAGAGTTAGGGAAACTCAAACCTGCTGAGATAACTCTTTGTTGCACAAGAGAAAACTCCAAATAGCATGAACTATTTATAGTATCCAGGAGGTCTAACACAGTCTAATAGCTAAAAAAAAGAAAAACAAATATTAGTGATAATTCCCTTCTTCTTTTCTGGGAAATAAGCTTATTTATAAATTAAACTACTCTGTTGAGCCAAACAATGGCAGTTTGACCTTGGTTGCCACACTAATGGCCATGAGATATCTTGAGACTCATTAGCATTATCTTACCTTTCCAGACCATCTGGCATTTGATAGGACAAGGTACAAAAAGAACAACCAAAATGATTTTTCTGTACTATGAGGTCACTCTGGCATGAAAGTCTATTCTATTTTCATGTTTCTGCACACATACTAAATACAGATATCCATGATAAAATTTATTCTTATAATGATGAGAAATAAGTTACTTACTGATAGTAGAACCAGGAGATGTAGGGAAAGTTTTTAGTGTGGCAGTGAAAATTCAACAAACTGTCAATCATCAGTGATGTTATACTTTTTGTTTAACAAAAATGTTAAAGGGCAAAAAGTTAACAAAGGTCACCTTGAAAAATTATTTAATGGTTTAAAAATCATACATGATGTCTTTTCTTTCTCCAATTTACATATAGGAAATCATAAATATAAATATATTAGAAAAATACATTCAACAGTTATTTGTGAAATTTTAGAATAAACCAGCTAGTTGTCAAGAAGCTCTAGAGGATGGTATTACTATGAGAAATGCTGTGTTTTTCCATTATATTTGAGTGTCCTGAAATGTAATTTCATCAAGGGAGAGCATGTTCTCCAACCTTACTGAGACAGTAACTTATACAAATTACAGTTTCTTGGTATTCCCATTTGTAGAGTCTTTTTCCTTTCAGAATGACCACTGTTTTCATGAGTACTTTGTACAAAAAGCTCTGTCTGGCTAAATAGAGATTCTGGTTTATAGTCATTCTGATGCTGGGAAAGATTGAAGGCAGGAGAAGGGGACGACAGAGGATGAGATCGTTGGATGGCATCACCGACTCGATGGACATGGGTTTGGGTGGACTCTGGGAGTTGGTGATGGACAGGGAGGCCTGGCGTGCTGCAGTTCATGGGGTTACAAAGAGTCGGACACGACTAAGCGACTGAACTGAACTGAAATATTTAGAGTCACTGGTAGCAGGAACTCATTATGGGCGTTAATATGAGACACAAGGGTCTATAGACACCTAGCCCCATCAGCCCATTGATTCACATTTCTCTCAAATAACCTGTGTTTCATTACTTTCAGTGTTGTTCATTTCACATTTCTGACAACTATCCAAGACACTTTTCACTACTCAAGAGTCCCCATACATCCCTACCTCTTACTACTTCCCCATATCCACAAGCAGATTATTGAGAGTGCACTCTTATAGCTCTGCTACTAAAAATACTTTTCTCCATAATTGTCTTTCAGGATCATGTGAAAGTGGAGATATATCAGATAAAATGTATTCACAGTCTATTTTCATCTCCGCTACCAGTCTATCTGGAAAATTGACCCAAATACTTTCCTTTCTTTTAGTTATTCATAGAAAAGTGTCTACCATTCATATGATTAGAAGGAGAGTTACTACTCTATGTAGGAAGTAGATGGAATTGGAGCCTTGATCATTATGTAATTTACTTGATCTTCTGGACTGGGGTTCCATCCCTGGCTTGGGAAGATCCCCTGGAGAAGGGAATGGCTATTCACTCCAGTATTCTTGCCTAGAGAATTCCATGGATAGAAGAGCCTGGGGCTGCAGTCCATGGGGTTGCTAAGAGTTATATGCAATTGAGTGACTAACACATTCTCTGGTTTCTCTGGTGTCTCAGATGGCAAAGAAACTGCCTTCAGTGCAGGAGACCCAGGTTTGATCCCTGAGTTGGGAAGATCCCTTGGAGAAGGAAATGGCAACCCACTCCAGTAACCCTGCCTGGAGAATTCCATAGACAGAAAGTGAAAATGAAAGCGAAATTTGCTCAGTCATGTCCAACTCTTTACTACCCCTTGGACTATACAGTCCACGGAATTCTCCAGGCCAGAATACTGGAGTGTGGAGCCATTCCCTTCTCCAGGAGACCTTCCCAACCCAAGACTCAAACCCAGGTCTTCTGCATTGCAGGCGGATTCTTTACCAACTGAGCCGCCAGGGAAGCCCTCCATGGACAGAGGAGCCTATCACTCACTCACTCTCTAGATGTTATTAAATTTTATCCTGGAACAACTTTGTCATAATTATATTAATGTTATTGTTTAATCACAAATTCCTTACCTAAATTTATGACTTAAGAGAACAATCATTTATTTTACTGACGCACCTGTGAGTAGTTGAAAGTCTGATGATCTACCTGGGTTTAGCTTTGAGTTCAAGTTCCAAATTGGGTCTATGTGTCCTGTGTCCTCCTTGACTCAGTGAACTAGCTCTAGCAGGTTTTTCTCTTGACAATGATAACAAGAGATCAATTATGGGGTTGCATGTACTTGGCATTTTTCAATTGATAGATGAAGTCTGCATTTACTTCCCTTGAATCTTGGCTGGTCTGTAACTGCTTGGATTGTTAAAACACAGAGGTGCCCCTGGGCCTTACTCAAGCCTACTCTTTCAAACAACTAGCAGATTTTAACTTAGGCTCTTAGAGATCTGAGCCACTTTGTAAAACATTCAACCACCTTCCATGAGAGACTATATGAAAAGACTGAGATCACATGGAAAGAGAAGGAGTCTTCAGTAACACCAACCTATAGTTCTCTGCATAACAGCATCATGCATGTGAATCAAGTCTTCCCTTTCTTCTCAAACCAGACCTGCACAGCACAGATGCCAGGTGAATCTCACCAGGTAACCCCAGTCATGGCGCACTGAGCAGAAGCCTCTCCCATCCAAGCCCTCCCCAAATTTCTGAACCACAAAATATGAGATATAGTGAAGGTGTTGATATTTTAAGTTACTCTAAGAGGGTAAGGGAGAGAGGTAGGTAGTTTTAGGAGTTCTATTCCACAGGTCAGAGAACCAAGACTTGTGCCAATCACTAAGTATGTTTCTCCTAGTTATATACTTGATGACTGGACAATTATCCCCAGGGTCCACTATGAATTACGCTTTAGACCAAACCTCCAATTATAATCTAACTTCCCTAGGCACAACTATAGAAGACTTCTTGAGTTTCTTATTAGAGTCAACTTAGTAACATTGTCTAAATTTTTCAAAATGTTAGTGTATTCCTCTCCCTCCTGTGTACTGTGACAAGATAAAATGGTTTACAAGCCCTTTGGAGAAAAATCAAAATGATATCTGTTGTCTATTTTCACAATAGCATTTCAAGCTCCTTTCTCTAGAGAAAGATACCTTCTCTGAAATCAGTAGCTCTGGGAATTTTGTGTCTTACAGTCAGAAAGGTGGTAGTAACTAGCATTACTATTCTGCTCACCAGTTCTTATGGTTATTTTTGTGATGACATCAAAGTCAGCAACATTCTGGTGTCTGTCCCACTTTGTAACTCCTAAAATGTTATGATATGTTAGATATTGTTGCAGACCCCTATAGGTCTAGGCATCCTGAATTTCAGTCTCCCATTGCTGCACAATACGGTGATTTTTCTGCTTCCTATATCTAATATATATAATGATGCCACCAGGCTTCCACTGAACTGGAATCACATTATCCTCATCCATACTAAAGAGCCTGGTTCCATGGAAGCATTTTTCCATCATTAAATGTAGTTGTGGTGCTGGTTAAAACTCTTGAGAGTCCCTTGGACTGCAAGGAGATCAAATCAGTCAATACTAACAAATTAACCCCAAATATTCATTGAAAAGACCGATGCTGAAGCTGAATACTCTAATGATGCTGAAGTCTAATGACAGTCAGACTGAGGCTGAAGCTCTAATACTTTGGCCTAATACTGATGCAAGAGCCAACTCACTGTAATAAAGAATCCTGATGCTAGAAAGATTGAGGGTAGAAGAAGAGGGTGGCATAGGAAGAGGTGGTTGGATGGCATCACCAGCTCAATGGACATGAATCTGAGCAAACTCCAGGAGATAGTGAAGGACAGGGAGGCCTCCCATGCTGTAGTACATGGGGTCACAAAGAGTCAGACATGACTTAATGTGTGAACAACAACAACAGCCATCACTGAGCCATGAAGATGCCTGAGTGGCCTTCATCAGGGTAGTAATGACTGACTAAATGAAGGAACATACTCAAGTGGTGGATATTTACATCTTGCAAACTAAATTAAATTTAACATCTCTGTTTCCTTGAGCTTTTTTATCTTTTCTCAATATTACAATAGAATGTTCCATCATTACTACCTCATGTAACTACAGCTATTATCCTGTTCAAGCTTTAATGAACCATCTCAGCAAACTCTTGGGACTGTACCCTTGCCAGACCTAGAATCCCAAGCTGTGACTGAGTTCACCCATATCAATCAATTATTTTCCTACAGCCTCATACTTCTTGTGCTCCCAGCCTAAGATCCTTAAGATATACACATGTATCTGGAACCAGATTACCTAGGTATTTGCAAAATGGCTTCAATCTCTACCATTTATATGGATTTCAGTAACTCAATTAGCATGTGTCCCATTTTAGTGACATGTAAAAGCATAATTATGAAGAAGTTCCTAACACATAGTGATAGAAATAGGAAAATTAACTAAAAAAAGAAAGCACAAGTAAAGGGTTTAAAATGTGGCTTTCAAATAGTAAACAACTGTTTTGGTTGAATTGTGATACCCAAAAAGATATATTGAAGGCCTAACCCCTATAACTGAGAATGGAGCCTTATTTGGGAATAAGAAGCCTCTGTAGATGTAATCAGGTTGAGTCCTAATACAATGACTAGTGTCCTTATTAGAAGAAGAAACCTGGATAGAGAAGCAGAGATGCACTGAGAAGAGAACATTATGTAAAGACACAGAGGAGGCAGAAAGGACACATCAACAAGACTAGGAGTACCAAGTACTGTTGGCAACTATCAGAAGCCAAGTGAGGACCACTCTCAAAACTTCAGGGAGAGCATGGAAGTGTCAACACCTTTACTGCAGACTTCTGGCTTCCAAATCTGGGAAAGAATAAATTTCTGTTGTTGTAACGTACCTCATTTGTTTTACTTTGTTATGGCAACCTTCAGAAACTAAGATAATATCCAAAGGTTAATCACTAATTTTTGTGAATAAAGAAAGCATATTTAAGGATATGGGGTAAATTCTTTGTCCTTATTAAACCATTATATATTGAAATACAACAATTAGTCTATAATAATATCCTTAAGGGAATTTTTTTTTTCATATAGCTAAACCCAAACCCCAAATATATGCTATGTAATAACAACATATTAAACTATAGTTGACTTTTGTTAAATGGGATTCCATGCTAGGTACTATACTGAGTAGTCTACATATATTACATGGCTGTTTCTTACAACACACAAGGATGTCCTTATTTTAAAAATGAGGAAACTTTGGGTCGAAGAGGATATTCAGGTTATCACATCATGGAAGTAACAGAAATGTTTCCTGGAATTCTGCCTCACTCTTGTAGCCAAAACTTTCTATAATAGCGAGGAAATCTCCTGAAGTATCAAGGAAGATACGAAACTTAATAATGGTGTATTACATGCCAGGCACTGACCATATGCTTCTCAAAAGTATCATCATAATTTATAACTATTACCCACCCCTTGCAAAAACAAAAACGAACAAGAAAAAGCTTGAGAAAGGTCAGAAAACTAGTATCACTTCAAATATACAGATTAGAAAATGAAGTTAAGTGGATGCTAATTTCCTTAAGAAAATGTGATTAATAGGCGACTGAGCGAAATAGAAATTTAAGAAGAAAATGAGATAAGATGTACAGGAAATGCTGCAGCTTTCCCTATGCAATCCTTTGTTATTGGTCCCATGACATTAATTACTGTTTTCCTAATGTTCATTGTATGAGCTTTCCTGGTGGCTCAGTGATAAAGAATCCATCTGCTAATGCAGGAGACACAGCTTTGATCCCTGGGTGAGAAAGATCCTCTGGAGAAGGAAACAGCAACTCACTCCAATATTCTTGCCTGGGAAATCCCATGGACTGAGGAGCCTGATGGGCTATAGTCCATTGGGTCACAAAAGAGTTGGACATGATTTAGCGAGTAAACAACAACAAAAGTGCCCATTGTACTTCAACATGTTTATGCAGTTTAAATGGAACATTCCATGAAGGTAAATAACACACCTCTAGCAGATGGGCCAGCAATGCATCTGCGCTTCTACACTGCTCTGATACTGACACTCAAAAACAAATTGCTTCATTCAAATACACCGAATGTTTTAGGAATTTGACTCAACTGAAATATATGGCAATTAGGATTTTACAGTAAAAGTAATAGTAAGTTTATTTGTCTATCAAGAGCAAAGTCTTTGTTGTTATTGTTTTAGTTTGTATTTTTAAATTAATTTATTTATTTTACTTTACAATATTGTATTGGTTTTGCAATACCATACATTGACTAGAATCCATTATGAGTGTACATATGTTCCCCATCCTGAACCCCCCTCCCACCTCTCTCACCATCCCATCCCTCTGGGTCATCCCAGTGCACCAGCCCTGAGCACCCTGTATCATGCATCAAACCTGGACTGGCGATCCATTTCATATATGATAATATACATGTTTCAATGCCATTCTTCCATATCATCCTGCACTAGCCCTCTCCCACAGCATCCAAAAGACTGTTCTATACATCTGTGTCTCTTTTGCTGTTTTGCATACAGGGTTATCATTACCATCTTTCTAAATTCCATATATATGTGTGTCAGTATACTGTATTGGTGTTTTTATTTCTGGCTTACTTCACTCTCTATAATAGGCTCCAGTTTCAACCACCTCATTAGAACTGATTCAAATGTATTCTTTTTAATGGCTGAGTAATATTCCATTGTGTATATGTACCACAGCTTTCTTATCCATTCATCTGCTGATGGACATCTAGGTTGTTTCCATGTCCTGGCTATTATAAACAGTGCTGCGATGAACACTGGGGCACACATGTCTCTTTCAATTCTGGCTTCCTCAGTGTGTATGCCCACCAGTGGGATTGCTGGGTCATAGGGCAGTTCTATTTGTAATTTTTTAAGGAATCTCCACACTGTTCTCCATAGTGGCTGTACTAGTTTGCATTCCCACCAACAGTGGAAGAGTGTTCCCTTTTCTCCATACCCTCTACAGCATTTATTGCTTATAGACTTTTGGATCACAGCCATTCTGACTGGCATTGAAATGTTACCTCATTGTGGTTTTTATTTGCATTTCCCTGATAATGAGTGATGTTGAGCATCTTTTCATGTGTTTGTTAGCCATCTATATGTCTTTTTTGGAGAAATGTCTATTTAGTTCTTTGGCCCATTTTTTGATTGGGTCATTTATTTTTTATTTATTTTTTTATTGAGCTGCAGGAGTTGCTTGTATGTTTTTGAGGTTAGTTGTTTGTCAGTTGCTTCATTTGCTATTATTTTCTCCCATTCCAAAGGCTGTCTTTTCACCTTGCTTATAGATTCCTTTGTTGTGCAGAAGCTTTTATTTTTAATTAGGTCCATTTGCTTATTTTTACTTTTATTTCCAATATTCTGGGAGGTGGGTCATAGAGGATCCTGCTGTGATTTATGTCAAAGAGTGTTCTGCCAATGTTCTCCACTAGGAGTTTTATATTTTCTGGTCTTACATTTAGATCTTTAATCCATTTTGAGTTTATTTTTGTATATGGTGTTAGAAAGTGTTCTAGTTTCATTCTTTTACAAGTGGTTGACCAGTTTTCCCAGCACCACTTTTTAAAGAGATTGTCTTTTCTCCACAGTATATTCTTGCCACCACCATCAATTGGTTAGAATATCATTGTTTGACATTTGACACTGCCTCACACAATACAGATTTTTCACCTTTCTGGCATTCATTTTCTACTTTTCAGTAGTAATACTCAGTTGTCAACAATCAGAAACACCCCCACCAGTTTCCAAATATCACTCAAGGAGGCAGTACCATCCCTAGCTGAAAATCACTGAGGCAGAATATGACAAAATAGGTTGATGATGGATTATGAAGTTGTATGTAGCTAAATCCTACAGTCAACATTGCAGCATGTATACCCAGGGCCAAATGTGAGTCCTCAGTAACCACCACTTTCTTGATTAAAGAGAATGCACCAAAAAAAAAAAAAAAGAGGAAAAAAAATAGGAGAATGAACAGCCAAACAAATTGAAATTTCCTTTCAGCTAAGGGCAAGCGTGTGACCCAAATCTGCCGATAAAGGTACATGCAGATGTCCCTGGAGCTTTCTTCCCTTCAAGAAAACAAAAAATAAAGCTTCATAAGGAAAAGTATACTTCAACTACTTGCTATGATAGTACAAAGATCAAGGTACAGCAGATATCTGATGTGATTATAATCATGAAGTTGACCTGCTAAATATGCAGAAACATAGACATGAGAAATCTGCCTTTCTGATAACATAAACTCATTTACTACTCTTTCAGTTTCTTCCGGTTAATGTCATTTGAATAGAGTTTTCTTGCAAGCAGGGCTATGTGATTCTATCAGATATATTGTTCAATAACCTATATATAGTTTTTATGATCTATGCGAAGTTATGTCACAAATAGGAGACACTGTAATCAATAATATAGATGGTCAAGCTATATATCAGAATGTAGAAAACATATCATTTCCATTTGAGAATAGGGAAACAGAGATAAGGATAATAATTGGTAGACTGATTAAGAGAAGTAATTAAATAATTTACTGGAGCTTATGGAATGATTTTTATAAGAGATAGATTGAATTGAATTTTTAGAATAAGGTGCAAGGGTAGAAGGAATTGGGCTGTGAATAAAAAAAGGGTGATTAGTATAGAAATATTTTTAGGGGAAAATAAAACCTCTTAGCTACTGATGAAGAAGGGTAGTTTTAGTTGGAGTAAGTATATTAAAAATGTAGACAGAGAGAAATAGGTGATCAATGGGATATTTCTTAAATGAAATTTTAGAGATATTAAATATGGGAGAATTTGAATGATTAAGAATTTATTTGATTTTATAAATAATTTTAACAAATTTGTGCATAAAGATATGCATGTTTAAGACCCTCACCTTATGATTAAATTATAAACTTTTCAGTTTTTCTTCTGCTGCAGCCAGTAATTAGTGTAACAACTTTAAAATCTCTATATTATATCTTTAAAATATTTTTATCTCAACATGGTAAATCAGTAGCACTGATTTTAGATAAAAATTTAAAATATTAAATAATTTTATTTTCTAAGGAAATGTGGAAGTATGAAAGTGAGTAGGAACCAAATGCAAATCCAAGAAAGCAGACAGGTTCCCATGAGCATAAGGTACCCCATTATCAATTTGCTATTGTCAAAATGCACTTTTTTGCATCTCGTTTTCATCTTTACACTTACTTTAAATTTTCAATAAGAATGAGATATTTGATCTTTAAAGAGAAAAGTAAAGCATCACTAGTATAAAAGGAGACAGGAAAAACAAACATGACTCTACAGTGTTCTTTAAAATTGGTAGTCTTTCTGGAAATATTTCATATAGTAGGTGTATCTCATGGAAAATGCTTGTGATTATTTTTTAAAAAGTCTTCCAAGCTAATCTAACAGAAAATGTTAAACTAAAAATATCAAATTTATAATTCATTTCAATAACTTTTATTTGTAAAATAATAAATCTAGGAGAGAAAATTCTATGTGTCAAATTTATGAGAATTTGACTGTGTTACTTAAAATGCATTAGATCCCTGAGTTTTACATATGCAACTTTAACTATTCTATACTTCTTGGGAATGTACTGATAAAGTGGAAGAAGATTTATTCAAAACAAAAGAATAAATTAAACATATTGTCAGAAAAAATAGAAGATATCTGTAAATTATAACATCTATAGACAGCTATGTTTGCAACATCCCTTTCACCATGCCATGATATTTACTAACCATGCTTCTGCTATTTGTTCTTATTACAGACCCAGATGGCCCAGGTTGATCTTTAATCTTCTAGGATCAAAATAAACTATTGTCCTCTCCAGAGTTTAACAAAGGTTGCCCAACTTTATGGTTTAAGA
This sequence comes from Capra hircus, assembly GCF_001704415.2. NCBI lineage: Eukaryota > Metazoa > Chordata > Mammalia > Artiodactyla > Bovidae > Capra > Capra hircus. Next base: position 12,534,582 of record NC_030823.1, on the reverse strand, counting down.
CACTACAAATAAATCTGTTTCACACTGCAATTTAGACAAAGGCTGGATATAAAGATTAGAATTTTCCCGGATCTTCCAAGCTGCTCAGATTTAAATACCCTCATTGTTGGACCATCCTCTTTTACTTTCTGTAGGGTCTTCTAGCTTGAGCCACTAAGGTAATACATATATATTTATCTCTCTGCTTAATATTTTCTTGTAGGATAGCTGTATCCCTAATGGAGTGCTTTTAATGGGACAGTGGATTGCATACACATTCTGGAATAAAAAATAATAATAATAATGCTTCCTCTTTTTTCCTTCCACAGTACTGAGTCACTTAATGCACTGCTTCCACTTGGTTTCTATTTCTATTGGCTTCTACTGCAATTAAATGTGATTCTAGATTCAATTTTAGAAATAGTGTCTGGTAGAGGCTTAGCAGCCATATAGTAAACTATAATCCTGGTTTCAACTATTTGGTGCTATATAACAAATTTTATTTGAAATAACAAAATTCAGATCAATTCAATCACATAGTCGTGTCCAACTCTTTATGAACCTATGGACTGCACCATGACAGGGTTCCTTGTCCATCACCAACTCCCGGACCTTGCACAAAATCATGTCCATCAAGTTGGTGATGCCCTCCAACCATTTCATCCTCTGTTATCCCCTTCTGCCCCTGCCTTCAATCTTTCACAGTATCAGGTTCTTTTCCAAAGAATCAGTTCTTTGGATCAAGTGGCCCAAATATTGGAACTTCGGCTTCGGCTTCAGCATCAGTCCTTCCAGTGAATATTCAGGACTGATTTCCTTTAGGATGGACTAGTTGGATCTCCTGGTTGTCAAAGGGACTCTCAAGAGTCTTCTCCAAAACCGCAGTTCAAAAACATCAATTTTTTGGTGCTCATCTTTCTTTATGATTCAACTCTCAAATCCATACATGACTATTGGAAAAACCATAGCTTTGACTAAATGGACCTTTGTTGGGTAGGTGATGTCTCTCCTGTTTAATACGCTGTCTAGATTTGTCATAGCTTTCCTTTCAAAGAGTAACTTTCTTTTAATTTCATGGCTGTATTCACCATCTGCAGTGATTTTGGAGCCCAAGAAAAGAAAGTCTCTCACTGTTTCCATTGTTACCCCACCTATTTGTGATGAAGGACTAGATGCCATGATCTTTGTTTTTTGAATGTTGAGTATCAAGGCAGATTTTTTTCACTTTCATCAAGAGGCTCTTTAATTCCTCTTTGCTTTATGCCATAAGCGGGGGATGGGGGGGGTGGGGAAGGCTGTCAAGTGCAATCTGGTTATTGATATTTCTCCCAGCAATCTTGATTCCAGCTTGTGCTTCATCCAGCCCAACATTTTGCATGATGTATACTGCATAGAAGTGAAATAAGCAGGGTAACAATATATAGCCTTGACATACTCCTTTCCCAGTTTGGAACCAGTCCATTGTTCAATGTCCAGTTCTAACTGTTACTTCTTGATCTGCATCATATTTCTCAGGAGGCAGGTAAGGTGGTCTGATACTCCCATCTCTTTAAGAATTTTCCAGTTTGTTGTGATCGACACAGTCAAAGATCTTGGAGTAGTCAACATGCAGAAGTATATTCTTTTCTGGAACTCCCTTGCTTTCTCTATGATCCAACAGATGTTGGCAATTTGATCTCTAGTTCATCTGCCTTTTCTAAATCCAGCTTGAACATCTGGAAGTTCTCGGGTCATGTACTATTGAAGCCTGGCTTGGAGAATTTTGAGCATTACTTTACCAGCGTGTGAGATGAGTGCAATTGTGTGGTAGTTTGAGCATTCTTTGGCATTGCCTTTCTTTGGGATTGGAATGAAAACTGACCTTTTCCAGTCCCATGACCACTGCTGAATTTTCCAACTTTGCTGGTATATTGAGTGCAGCACTTTCACAGCATCATCTTTTGGGATTTGAAATAGCTCAACTGGAATTCTATCACCTCCACTAGCTTTGTTCATAGTGATACTTCCTAAGGCCCACTTGACTTCACATTCCAGGATGTCTGGCTCTAGGTGAGTGATCACACCATCATGGTTACCACGGTCATTACGATTTTTTTAAAATAATTCTTCTGCGTATTTCTGGCACCTCTTCTTAGTATTTTCTGCCTCTGCTAGGTTCATACCATTCCTGTCCTGTATTGAGCCCATCTTTGCATGAAATTTTCGCTTGGTATCTCTAATTTTCTTGAAGAGATCTCTAGTCTTTCCGATTCTAATGTGTCCTCTATTTCTTTGCATTGATCACTGAGGAAGGCTTTCTTATCTCTCCTTGCTATTCTTTGGGACTCTGAATTCAGATGAGTATATCATTCCTTTTATCCTTTGCCTTTAGCTTCTTTGCTTTTCTTAACTACATGTAAGGCCTCCTCAGACAACCATTTGCCTTTTTGCATTTCTTTTTCTTGGGAATGGTCTTGATCACCACTTCCTGTACAATGTTATGAACCTCCATCCATAATTCTTCAGGCACTCTATCAGATCTAATCCCTTGAATCTATTTGTCACTTCCACTGTTTAATCATAAGGGATTTGCTTTAGGTCATACCTAAATGGTCTAGTAGTTTTCCCTACTTTCTTCAATTTAAATCTGAATTTTGCAAAAAGGAGTTCATGATCTGAGCCACAGTCAACTCCCAGTCTTGTTTTTGCTCACTGAATAGAACTTCTCCATCTTTGGCTGCAAAGAATATAATCAGTCTGATTTCAGTATTGATGACCTGGTGATGTCCATGTATAGTGTCATCTCTTGTGTTGTTGGAAGAAGGTGTTTGCTATGACCAGTGCATTCTCTTGGCATAACTCTGTTAGCCTTTGCCCTGCTTCATTTTATACTCCAAGGCCAAGCTTACCTGTTATTCCAGGCATTTCTTGACTTTCTACATTTGCATTCCAGTCCCCTATGATGAAAAGGACATCTTTTTATTGGTGTTAGTACTAGAAGGTCTTGTAGGTCATCATAGAACCATTCAACTGCAGCATCTTCAGCGTTACTGATTGAGGCATAGACTTGGATTACTGTGATATTGAATTGGTTCCCTTGGAAACAAACAGAGATCACTCTGTCATTTTTGAGACTGCACCCACGTGCTGCATTTTGGACTCTTTGTTGACTATGATGGCTGCTCCATTACTTCTAAGGGATTCTTGCCCACAGTAGTACATATAATGGTCATCTGAATTAAATTCACTCATTCCAGTCCATTTTAGTTCACTGATTCTTAAAATGTCCATTCACTCTTGCCATATCCTGTTTGAACACTTCCAATTTACCTTGATTCATGGATCTAACATTCCTTGTCCTATGCAATATTGTTCTTTACAGCATTGGACTTTACTTCATTACCAGTCCCATCCACAACTGGGTGTTGTTTTTGCTTTGGCTCTGTCTATTCATTCTTTTTGGAATTATTTCTCCACTGATCTCCAGTAGCATATTGGGCACCTATCAACCTGAGGAGTTCATCTTCCAGTGTCATATATTTTTGCCTTTTCATACTGTTTGTGGGCTTCTCAAGGCAAGACTAATGAAGTGGTTTTCCATTCCCTTCTCCAATGGACCACGTTTTGTCAGAACTTTCCACCATGACCCATCTTTCTTGGGTGGCCCTACATGGCATGGCTTATAGTTTCACTGAGTTAGACAATGCTGTGATCCACATGATCAGTTTGATTATCAAATAACAGACTTATTTTAGGAATAATTTTTAAAATATTAAGCAAGTAGAATTCCTGATTTATAGACAGCTCTGTTGTTTGGGGCATTATTTTAGTAATGCTCTGAACTGTACTTAATTGTACATATGTGATGGCATTACACTGATTTATTCAATAAATTTTTGCTAAAGGTTTGTCATGTTTAGGTGCTATGTAAAATATGAAGAACAAACAATGAGCATTGCTGAAATATTCAAATGAAAATAATAATATCCTAATACATATTACTTAATAAATAGGCTGGTAGGAGAATAAATGACCAGCTGAATTCAAAATTATTGTACAAATGAATAAAACAGAACAGAGGACCAGAGGATTTAGAAAAGTCACACAGAGAAGAGAGAATAACTCATATTGTTGATATTCAAAATTCTTTTTCCTTTTTACTTAGGCAAATGGACCTATGCTTTTTGATGATATATTATTTCCTCAATTTTTATCTAATTCATATTTAGTGTGGAGAAATTCCTTGAAGAAAATTTTTATTCCTTTAATATTTTTTCAGTGTGAACAAGCCATTTTAATTAGCTATTAATGGGCAAATGTATGCAAAGAATTCTTGGGACTAGAGAAAAATTAGCAGCTGGGGAAATAATGTGCATGAAAAACCTAATGTCAGACAAAGAGTAAGTTCACAGTAGAAGTTTACAGGAATTGTCTTCCTTTTCTGGAGCTCCTACTTCCTACATCACTGCTTTTACCATTAAAATGATAACATAGTCTGCTGCAGTTTCTAACTCCATACATTTTGCTTATAAGTTTTTAATTTCCATTAAGATTAATGCTATCTATTTACTATAATGCATTCATACTTTTTTTCACTGAGGTTGATTTTTATAAGTCTCTCGCTTATGACCAATAACTGCATATGCTTGGCATTGCACTCACAATAGAGACAAAATGCTTATCTAACTCAACAAACACATCACTTTGTCTATACCATGCAGTTGTAAATAAGAAAATTAAGAACATAAGAAAACTGGGGGGAAAAAACAAAAGATTACAAGAAATTTTAAACTTTCTAATAAATATCTCTATTGGAAATTGACTTGCATTTATGGATTTGTTCATAATTGTCTTTTATGAGAAAGTACAAAAATAGCTGCCATGCCCACCAGGATTACAACAAAAACTCTTCCACGTACATGTGCCATAATGTATCATGCTGACAGGTTTTATATGGAGTGACCTATCAAAAATATGATTTATAACTGATGATGCTAAATTTTATACATTATAAAATTTTTATTTTTACATGCTAAAATATGTAAAGACCAAAAGATATTTATCAAAACATAGTATGGAAAAAATTTTAAAAAAAACTAATAAAAGTTTGAAGGGAAAGCAGAAGGTGAGATTAAAAGTAAAAATTGAGATACAAAGTAAGGAAGTAAGAGTGATGATCAGCTTTGGCCTCAGTATTTAACCAAAATTTAGCTTTCAGTTTATTTTTCAACTTTAACCTTGGACACTGAAAGAATAAAACAGCTAAACAAAGTCTGTTGCTGTTGTGATGCTAAGTCATGCCTGATTCTTTGCAACCCCATGTATTGCAGCATACCAGGTTCCCCTGTCCTTCACTATCTCCCAGAATTTGCTCTGATTCACATCAATTTAGTTGATAAAGTATCTAACCATTTCATCCTTTGCCTCCCTCTTCTTTTGCCCTCAATCTTTCCCAACATCAGGGTCTTTTCCAGTGCATCAGCTCTTCGCTTCAGGTGGTCTAAATATTGGAGCTTCGGCATCAGTCCTTGCAATGAATATTCAGGGTTGATTTCCTCCAAGACTGACTGGCTGGATCTCCTTGCAGTCCAAGGGACTCTCAAGAGTCTTCTCCAGCACCACAGTTCTAAAGCATCAATTCTTCGGTGCTCATCTTTTTTTATGGTCCAACTCTCACATCCATACATGACTATTGGAAAAATCACAGCTTTGACGGTATGGAACTGTGTTGGCAAAGTGATGTCATCAAATTCCACATTGATGTTATTTTTTATAATCTCAAATATTTGCATAATCAAGTAATTTATTATAAAAGTGTCATATGACAGTAGTACAAACAAGATATTTTATCTGGATTTATTTAAAATAGTGAATAATCACTTTCAAATATTCTTGAGCATTAAAGATGTGCTTAGAGCTACATGATGGAATAGCCAACAACGACATTTTACAGGATGTAAAAAAATACCTTTTCATTGTATTTTTCAAATAACAATACCAATATATGAGCATTTACTAATGGTTGATTGCAGAGAAAACAATTCCTCTGTTGGAACCTGCTAAATAAGTGATCACACTAATGTTCCATGAGGCTGTAAGGATTTCTTTTGTGATGCTGTTACTAAATACATGTAACAATGCTAAATATATGTTTACTTAGTATTTTGTTTATGATGTATAGGACCTGGAGGAGCCACTGAACATTCGAGAAAGCTAAAAATGATTGTCTTGAGTTACAATGCAAATTCTGGGAAGCTGAGAATTAAACTATATAACAATACAAGTGTAATAAAAGTAATTCTGAAATTTTAGAATCAAATTTGGTTTGATTTACTTTTATATTATAGTTTCTTTACACTGCATTTAATTTTAGCCCTGACTTTATTTCAGATTACGTACACTTGCCCTAGAAAACAGTAAAGTAAGAGAACCAGATAGTTCAGAAGAGCAGAATCTGTGAAAGAAGATATAAGAAGAAACAGTAAATCTAATATATACTGACAGGGATGATGAAAGATCCAAGTTAAAAAGTTGTGCTGAATTCTGAAACATCTGGATTATTGTCCCATCCCCATGATGCATAACTATAGATGTAATGCTGATTTTGACTGCAGACGCTTTGCCCCCTGAACTCCATAGGGTCCCTTTTAGAGAAACAACAAAATCAGTGTCAGATTGTTTTTTGCTAGGAGACACTTACTTTTCTACTGTTTTGGTGTCAAAAAAAAAAAAAAAATTGGCCGCTTATAAAATGTGTTGGAGAGTATAACTCCTAGGATATTGTATGTATTTCACAAGATATTTTCCACTGCTTCAAGTTCAGACTGCATTTCAGTCTTTCTTAATCCAAGCTCAAATTTCCTTTACACATAAAAATCCTTCCAACTATTAGAAAGTGTTTGACCTGTTTTTTCTTATTTAGTTTCATTGGTCACTGACTATAGTCAAAGTTCTTTAGTAAACATAAATCTCATAAATCCTTAATTTTTTGCTTCCCACATCCATCTAATATTCTGCCCCTCAAATTAATGGCAGCCCCAAGAAAGGCAATTGAAAATAAGAAGCGTCAATGTGTTTGTCACATAAGGCACTTTACTCTCTTAAGTTCTGAAACCAGTTGTAAATTCTGCAGTGTCCCTTTTCACTTCTGCTTCTAAACTAGACTTCTCCTACCCTTACCCCAGGTCATCTCTTTGTTGTACTACAAATTAATAAACTGAATCTTCCCAAACAAATCCATGAAATTGTAGTTTCTCACTTGCCACATATGATAATATTTCCAAATGTTTGTCAGTGGATTACACTGATTTCTATCTTTCCAATATCCGTTGTCTCTTTTTTCATCACCAATATACAAAGTCACTGAGGCATGTTTTTGTCAACAGCTCATCTCTACGTTCACATCTTTATAGAATTTAGCATATCTAAAACAAGAAGTTATCAAGATATTTACAGGCTTCCCTCGACATGATAATAAGTTCCTTCTCTTGCAGCAACACGGGGCAGGTGAAAAGGTTGGCGGAGGATCCTTTATATGTTTAATCATTCAGGGATACAGGCTGACCAGGGCTCTGCCACCACCCTCAACACACAGCTTCAAGTCTTTGCTAGATAATGTGCATTGCTGTTAGCCAGAAGGAGAAATAACATAATAGAGCATACGTGGGACTTTTAGGAGCTGGACTGGAAAGAATTCACATGATATCAGTGTACATGCCCCATTGGCTAGAACTCAGCATCATGGATATTCTTAATTACACAACAGACTGGGAAATGCTAGTTCTATGCAGAAAGAAGAAGAGAAATTAGGTTGTGGGAAAATTTTAACACTGAAGAACATTAGGAAAACTTTTTGCTGTAAGAGGTAGATGCTACACAGATTTCAGAAAAGCATTAGAAAGTTTTGCCATAACTTCCCTGGTGGCTCAGATGGTAAAGCGTCTGTCTACAATGCAGGAGACCTGGGTTCAATCCCTGGGTCGGGAAGATCCGCTGGAGAAGGAAATGGCAATCCACTCCAGTGCTATTGCCTGGAAAATCCCATGGACAGAGGAGCCTGATAAGTTACAGTCCATGGGGTCGCAAAGAGTCAGACACGACTGAGCGACTTCACAAACATCTTTAGACTCCTGGAAATGATGCAGTGTACTTTTAAAAACTTTTGAGGAAACTATAAGCAAGGTGAAAAGATAGCCTTCTGAATGGGAGAAAATAATAGCAAATGAAGCAACTGACAAACAACTAATCTCAAAAATATACAAGCAACTCCTGAAGCTCAATTCCAGAAAAGTAAACGACCCAGTCAAAAAATGGGCCAAAGAATTAAATAGACTTTTCTCCAAAGAAGACATACAGATGGCTAACAAACACATGAAAAGATGCTCAACATCACTCATTATCAGAGAAATGCAAATCAAAACCACAATGACGTACCATTTCACACCAGTCAGAATGGCTGCGATCCAAAAGTCTATAAGCAATAAATGCTGGAGAGGGTGAGGAGAAAAGGGAACCCTCCTACACTGTTGGTGGGAATGCAAACTAGTACAGCCACTATGGAGAACAGTGTGGAGATTCCTTAAAAAATTGCAGATAGAACTGCCCTATGATCCAGCAATCCCACTGCTGGGCATACACACTGAGAAAATAAGCATTGAAAGAGACATGTGTGCCCCAATATTCATCGCAGCACTGTTTATAATAGCCAGAATATGGAAGCAATCTAGATGTCCATCAGCAGATAAATGGATAAGAAAGCTGTGGTGCATATACACAATGGAATATTACTCAGTCATTAAAAAGAATACATTTGAATCAGTTCTAATGAGGTGGATGAAACTGGAGCCTATTATACAGAGTAAAGTAAGCCAGAAAGAAAAACACCAGTATAGTATACTAATGCATATATATGGAATTTAGAAAGATGGTAAGGATAACCCTGTATTGAGACAGCAAAAGAGACACAGATATATAGAACAGTCTTTTGGACTCTGTGGGAGAGGGAGAGGGTAGGATGATTTGGGAGAATGGCATTGAAACATGTATAATATCATATGTGAAACGAATTGCCAGTCCAGGTTCGATGCATGATACTGGATGCTTGGGGCTGGTGCACTGGGATGACCCAGAGGGATGGAATGGGGAGAGAGGAGGGAGGGTGGTTCAGGATGGGGATCATGTGTATACCCATGGTAGATTCATGTTGATGTATGGCAAAACCAATACAATATTGTAAATTAATTAACCTCCAATTAAAAGAAATGAATTTATATTAAAAATTAAAAAAATAAAAACTTTTGATAAGAATAACAAAAGGTTAATAGACCATCTATTCAAGGCTATGGTTTTTCCAGTAGTTATGTATGGATGTGACAGTTGGACTGTGAAGAAAGCTGAGCGCGAAGAATTGATGCTTTTGAACTGTGGTGTTGGAGAAGACTCTTGAGAGTCCTTTGGACTGCAGGAAGATCCAAACAGTCCATCCTAAAGGAGATCAGTCCTGGGTGTTCTTTGGAAGGAATGATGCTAAAGCTGAAACTCCAGTATTTTGGCCACCTCATGCGAAGAGTTGACTCATTGGAAAAGACTCTGATGCTGGGAGGGATTGGGGGCAGGAGGAGAAGGGGACGACCGAGGATGAGATGGCTGGATGGCATCACTGACTTTGTGGACGTGAGTTTGAGTGAACTCCGGGAGTTGGTGATGGACAGGGAGGCCTGGCATGCTGCGATTCATGGGGTCGCAAAGAGTCGGACAGGACTGAGCAACTCAATTGAACTGAACTGAATATTAAACAATAGGAAAAAGATAAAATGTAGGCAAATGACACACTCAGATAGCCTCCAAATTTAAATCTTCATTCATAGTCATTCAAATACTGACAAATACAGGCTTTGTCATCCTCAACTTGATACAATGTGGTTTCATTCAGTTGATGAAATTATAAAGAATTTTGGTGGATTCCTGTCTTGATAGACACAAATCTCCCTCTGCTTCTTAAAGTATGTCATGCAATATCTAATTATGGATACTACTATATATCCATTTTGAGATGAGCATTTTCTGTCGTGAAAATAAATCATAAAATTGATTAAAGACCCAGATTACATGCAAACTGCTAAAGCTTAAATCTCTTCAAATTTCAAGCTATTACTAAAACTAATGTTAGTTTTGCTGTTAAAATTTACTTTTGAGTAAATTTAAGGCATCTTTTAGAAATTCTATTTGTGACCTTTGTATGTATTTCATGTTTTTCAGAAATAGTCATTGAGTTTTACATACAAATATAATGAAAGATACTGTGTATTTGTATTTATTTTATAGTCATTCTCTGTGAAATATAAATTCCAAGACAATAAAGTAAACCAAAATATTTGGCACATGTTAAAAATATTTTTCTTTTTTTTTCCTGGAGAGAACATTTGTACCCTTCAGTATATTCTCAAAAGTGTTCAAGAAGCCAAAATAGCTAAATAACACTGATTGATATGTTTGACAGGATTTGGCTTTTTAGTTGGGCTTCCCTGGTGGCTCAGAGGTTAAAGCGTCTGCCTCCAGTGTGGGAGACCCGGGTTCGATCCCTGGGTCGGGAAGATCCCCTGGAGAAGGAAATGGCTACCCACTCCGCTATTCTTGCCTGGAGAATCCGATGGACAGAGGAGCCTGGCAGGCTACAGTCCACAGGGTAGCAAAGAGTCGGACACGACTGAGCGACTTCACTTCACTTCAGTGGCTCAGTAATGCACTAATCTTTGTGACCCCACGGACTGCAGCACGCCAGACTTGCCTGTCCATCACCAACTCCTGGAGCTTGCTCAAACTCATGTCCATTGAGTCAGTGATACTATCCAACTATCTCATCCTCTGTCACCCCCTTCTCCTGCCTTCAATCTTTCCCAGCATCAGGGTCTTTTCCAATGAGTTAGCTCTTCACATCCAATACTCTTTGCAAAGTTTTGGAGCTTCACCTTCAGCACCAGTCCTTCCAATGAATATTCAGGACTGATTTCTTTTAGGAGTGACTGGTTTGATCTCCTTGCAGTTCAAGGGACTCTCGAGAGTCTTCTCCAACAGCACAGTTCAAAAGCATCAATTCTTCGGTGTTCAGCTTTCTTTATGGTTCAACTCGCACATTTATACATAACTAACTAGAAAAACCATAGCTTTGACTACACAGACATTTGTTGGCAAAGTAATGTCTCTGCTTTTTAATATGCTGTCTAGGCTGGACATAGCTTTTCTTCCAAGGAGCAAGAGTCTTTTAATTTCATGGCTACAGTCACCATCTGCAGTGATTTTGAAGCCCAAGAAAATAAAGTCTCACTGTTTCCATTGTTTCCCATATATTTGCCATGAAATGATGGGACCAGATGCCATGATCTTTGTTTTTTGAATGTTGAGTTTTAAGCCAGCTTTTTCACTCTCCTCATTCACTTTCATCAAGAGTTCTTTAGTTCCTCTTTGCTTTCTGCCATAAGTGTGGTGTCATCTGCATATCTGAGGGTTTTTTTTTTTAATATTTCTCCCTGCAATCTAGATTCCAGCTTATGTTTCATCCAGTCTGGAATTTCACATGATGTACTCTACATATAATTAAATAAGCAAGGTGACAATATACAGCCTTGGTGTACTCCTTTCTCAATTCGGTTTTTAACTAAATTTTATTAAAACAAAATTATTTTCAAGGAAAGATTTACCTGTGCACAACTGCATCATTTTCTTTACACATAAAGCAGATGGAATGAATTTAACATGGCAAATATTATATATATTTAATTTCTATGAATTTCAGTGCTTTGTCTTCCTAGATCATATCCTGTTATCTCACATTGACCAAATTTTAACTCAGGTAAGTTTTCTTGATCTCATGTCTACTTCTGCACCCTTGTACCATCTCTTATCATTTTGCATTTTCTCAGGGTTTGACAATTACAGGATCTTTTGACCTTTAATAACCCCTCTTAAAAAATCCTTCCCATGCTTAGTCATGTTCCGGCATTCCTTCTTACAAGTGCCATTCTCTTCTATGTATCAGGGCACATTCATTTTTCTGCTCTGCAATTTGCTTTCAATGGCTGTCTTGTCAAGTCCTCTACGGTTTCTGACCAAATGCCTCTATACTGTGTGTTCTTCCTGAGTAGCTGTCCAAAGCCCTGGTATTCCTTCCGCTCCTTCTTTGCATTCCTGCTGTCCCCTCACCTTCTAGAGCTGCCCTGCTTTTCCTTATGGGATTTTTAGGATCTTCACTGGAAGGTGCATCCTGATATCCGATCTGGCACTGATCCCTTCTCCTAATACTTGGAAAGTATATCTCAGAATCTATGCCTTTGAGGAGAAAGACGATATTCCTAGTAAACAAATAGAATGTGGAACCAAAGGTAAAAACATTGGCTTTAATCATCTGTAATTGATATCTTCCTAAGTTAAAAACAACATTGTCCTTAATACACTTAAATATCACTGAAAACATGTTCTTTGAAGGCATGGAGATAAAATTAGAAAAGAGCTCTAGGCTTTCATTAACTTCCCATTCATTGTGTTGAGAAGGGAACAGCTACCTACTTCAGTATTCTGGCCTGGAAAATAATTAAATACAAGTATATGTTTCTGAGATTCTGCTACTAAAACAAATGAGAATTTAAGATATTTTCACATATTTTTTAATTTGAAAGCTGTTGAATCATGTACATATTTATTGATTACCAGGACAAACATACTTGATTGAACACTATAAATTTCTGTAATTTTTAAACTTAAAATTTAAGGAATAATAAGATATGATAAAAATAAACAATATTTATGTGGAATGACAATAACATTAGTAGGTATTACTGTTCATATACTTTATAAATGTTTACTGGATAATTATGAAGAATTTAGCAAGTGACAGCATTAGTTAAATGGACTATTTATATTCAAATATATTGTTATGTAACTATAGTAATAATATAAAACTTAAAGATATTTATGTTAATAATATTTTATTTTTCCACACTATTTTCAAATACACAAGTGATTCTTTCTTATAGCTCTGTGCTATAACTATTTTAAAGTAATATCATTTAAGGTCATTTTTCAAAAACATTGATTTTATATTACAGCATGTAAATATTTCTGCATAGCAATTTTGTAATTATTTTTAGAATTTTCTATAAAAATGCTCCAATAACCAAAAACAATTTAGAGTGTAAATGTACAAAGGGGTCATAATATTTCTGATATGATAACATAGAAGTGGGGGCTCCCCTGGTGGCTCAGATAGTAAAGAATCTGCCTATAAGGCAGGAGACTTGGGTTAGATCCCTGGGTTGGGAAGATCCCCTGGAGAAGGGATCTTCTACTTCTATCCACTCTAGTATTCTTGCCTGAAAAATCCTATGGACAGAGGAGCCTGGGTGGCTACAGTAGATGGGGTTGCAAAGAGTTGGACCTGACTGAGCAATTAACATAACAACTCAACTCATAAAAGTAGTTGGTAGCAAATTTGTAAAACTTTTATTAGGGCTATGATATATATTTAATGACTATAAGCTATTTAACTCCTAAATCTTAATTGTGTATTTATGCTCATTGTCAGTATGAATATATAGTTAAAATCCCCAAATTCCCTTTTTTTTCCTTTATATATAAGCAATTATATTCATTATGGGCTATTACAAAATTTAAGCATAAAGGGAAAAATAATTCATGTTATTGCCAACCCTTAATAATCACTATTTAATATTGTGGTAGACTGAGTTTTGTCCAAAAACTAGGCCAAAATCTAAACACCTGGACTCTCTGAATGTGACTTCATTTGGAATAAGGGTTTTTGAAGATATAATTTTAAAAAAGGGTGTCATGATTAAATCATGCTGGAGAAAGGTGACCAATAAATTTATGACCAGTATCCTTATAAGAAGCAGAAGAGGACAAAGACACAGACACACACAGAAAAAGAAGCCCTGTGAAGATGGAGGAAGAGGTCTGAATTATGTTGATACAAACCTCGGAACACCAGGAGTCACCAGAGGCTGGAGCAAGGAAGGATTCTCCCCTAGGGCCTCCAGAAGGAATCTGGCCTCACCAACACCATGCTTTTGAATATTGGTCTTTAAAACTGCAAGAAATTGTATCTTGTTTTAAACAGCCTGTTTATGCTATACACTATGGGGGCTTTGGAGTATCAGTACACTCAATATTTTAGAATATCACATATTTGAATTATAGTATATCTTTCAAATTTTGTAGAGCTAGGACCTTATTGGTGTCTTTGAATTTGAAATGTCATTTCCATTCTAGGAACGTTCTTGTCTATGCCTTTATTAAATTATTTTTTCCATTTTTTTTTCTTTCCTTTTTCTCTATGTAGTTGATATAAAAATAATTTCTTGGACCTTATCATTCTTTTCAGATTTTAGCATCTAACACACAAATGTATCTTATAGTCAACATTCTGTGATAATTACCTGCTAACATTTTAAATATTTTCTTAATATAACAGTACATTTTCCAACCAGTGGAGTCTTAGATTAAATGTATCATGGCATATAGATTAACAACCTTTAGATTTGACTAATTTAAAAAATATATTCTAATTTTCCTTAATATTTTTCTTAGTCTCTGAATTCAAATCTTTTCTAAGTTTTCTATTTATGCTTTAAATTTTATCATCTGTGTTTACTTTCTGCTCTTTTGCCTTCTAAATTTTTTTTATTTGTACTTTTAATGGTGGTCTTCTCCTGTAATGCATGTTATATATTTTCTGTTTCTTTGTTTATTTTTACATATTTATTTTGTAATCTCACGTTAGAAGTTGGAGAAAGATCTCACCTTCAGTATGAAACATTTAGCTTGGCTGTAAATTGATATTAATCTCAAATGGAATTTCTGTGTACATCACTGAAACTTACTACAAGAAGACTCTCAAGTAAGGAGAGGGAGGTGATGGCTGATTTTATATATTTTCTCTTTGTCTGATTAAATAACCCCCAGAGAATCCTTTTCCCCCCGACCTAGAGGTTTAAGAGGCATCCCAGGTTGTGCTAGTAAAGTACTTGTGTGCCAGTACAGGAGACATAAAACACGCAGGTTTAATCCCTGGGTCATAAAGATTCCCTGGAGAAGGGCATGGCAACTCACTCCAGTATTCTTGCCTGGAAAATTCCATAGACAGAGGAGCCTGGCACGCTACAATCTATACCATCACACAGAGCTGGATACAACTGAAGTGACTTAGCATGCATGAACACAGAGATTTAAAGATGTTTGCTAGGATTTTGGCAACTGAGCCAGCAACATACTAGCTTTCACTACTTCCTATTTATTGCTTACACCTCCTTTTCAGCAAAATCTCTCATTCTTTCCTGCAGATGTGATCAGTAGCCCTAAATCCAATAATACTGTCTTTTTACCTTTCTGATTAATAAACCTCTAATCATCTCAGTGAAACATTATTATGAAGGCTTGTTATCTGTTGGGGTTTAATGATTTCTTACTCAGTGACTGATTTTGTTTTCAAGATTTCCCTGCCGTACACATGAATTCAACCATACATTGTACCAGAGATTGGTAATGTTTTTCTGGTACATTTCAGCAGACTTGCTTTTAATTAATGACCCTCCTTGCTTTCAGTTTCCTAGAACTACCCTGTAATTCATCATTTGTTTATTTTCTTGTACAGTCATGGGTGCTTATGTGTTGTACTTACATCTCAAATTTAGTTTGGATTCATGCTGAGTTGCTCAGTCATGTTGGACTCTGTGACCCCATGGAGGGGTCAGCCTGACAGGCTCCTCTGTTCATGGTATTCTCCAGGCAAGAATACTGGAGTGGGTTTCTATTTCCTTCTCCAGGGGATCTTTCCGATCAAGGGATTGAATCTGCATCTCCAATATCACAGGTGGATTTTTTTTTTTTTTTACCACTGAACCATTGAGATCATTTTTAATCAAGTTGTAGAAAGATTATATCTTTCTATTCTGAACAAAAACAATCTAAATGCAGAGTGTAGCATAGATTATTGTAAAGTAAAATGTCAACATGAAATAGATATAAATGATTTTTTACACGTAGAAGGCCAATTTTCTTACCATTCCTCATCAAGTATATCATTATTTTAGTTAATATCAAAAAAGTTGATAAATTACCCATTAGGAGAACCTTTTGCCCATCAAATAAATGTGTGCATCTGTGTGTGTTTGGACCAATGAGGCTAGTAGAGGTAGTAGTATTAAAATACAAAGTATTCCAAAAACATTAACTAAATGGTTTCTGTTCTGGATAATTTAAAACGTTTAAAGTAAAAACATATATAATATTAAAACATTGGTTATATTTTATTTTATTTTTTTACTAAAAACTCCAGTGTAAGGAATCTGGGATAGAATTATTAAGGGATATATTTTTAATGGCTTTAAAAGGAGTAGATGGCTCTTATTTCACTTGTATATTTAAAGTATTATAATACAAACATTTTAACAAGCTGATATTTTAAATTCATATTTTCAATGTCATGTGTTTTCCAAAAATTTCAACAAGTTTTGAACAAATTTGTGTGAACAAATGAAGTCAATAACTGTAATGCTCTGTGTTATAATGTTCTGTGGCAATGCTTCATATAAAACTAGTATATATATAATATAAAAAGATATTAATAATAGGGAACACAATTTCAGAGCACATTTTGTAAGTGCATTTTTTCTTTCCTTTTTCTTTATGTAATAAATATAAAAATGCTTTCTTGGACCTCATTCTTCTGTGCAACAAAATACCAAATCAGGAGGAATTTAACAAAATGTTTGAGAATAACATTGCTAGGAATAATAGAAAATGGGGGGAAATACATTTCCAAAAAAAATGTTAATTATTTCTGTAATTCCAAATAACTTCTTGCTTTGTTTTCCTTTTTTAGAGGGAGAAGGAGTATTTGTTTCAGTGATATGTTGCTTTTTTCCCATTATATACGAAAAGAAGTAAAAGTGCCTTATTCAAGTATCAAACGGTAGAGTAAGGATACTTTAAAATGAAAAGAATTCGTATATATGATACCTTTATATATAAAGTATATACACACACACACATTTCAGCAATATGCAGTGCACCCTGTGTGTGTATATGTGCAAGTGAAAGTATTAGTCTCTCAGTAGCAGACTGCAGCTCAACAGGCTCCTCTGTCCATGGAATTCTCCAGGCAAGAACAGTGGAGTGGGAAGCCATTCCCTTCTCCAGGGGATCTTCCCAACCTCAAATCCAAGTCTCCTGCATTGCAGGCAGATTCTTTATCATCTGAGCGACCAGGGAAGCCCATACATATATATATCGCATGCTGCGATTCACGGGGTCGCAAAGAGTCGCACATGACTGAGCGACTGAACTGAACTGAACTGAATGGTTTGTTGTGACAAATAAAAAGATGACTATTTAAGGCACTTAGAATGTGTCTGTCACAATATATACTCCATAGCTCATAGCTATTAATAAATCATAACTTTTTGGCTGTTGATTATAATTTAAAAACAATAGGATTTACTTGTAGAAAACTTTGCCACTCCCATTGTTGACATTCTAATCAGTTTTGAACCTACCTGAATTGCCTTGCCAGTTCACCTAACGCTCCTTAGCCAGGTTCAGTTCAGTTCAGTTCAGTCGCTCAGTCGTGTCCGACTCTTTGCGACCCCATGAATTGCAGCACGCCAGGCCTCCCTCTCCATCACCATCTCTGGGAGTTCACTCAAACTCACGTCCATCGAGTCAGTGATGCCATCCAGCCATCTCATCCTCTGTCGTCTCCTTTTCCTCCTGCTCCCAATCCCTCCCAGCATCACAGTCTTTTCCAATGAGTCAACTCTTCGCATGAGGTGGCCAAAGTACTGGAGTTTCAGCTTTAGCATCATTCCTTCCAAAGAAATCCTAGAGCTGATCTCCTTCAGAATGGACTGGTTGGATCTCCTTGCACTCCAAGGGACTCTCAAGAGTCTTCTCCAACACCACAGTTCAAAAGCATCAATTCTTTGGTGCTCAGCCTTCTTCACAGTCCAACTCTCACATCCATGCATGACCACTGGAAAAACCATAGCCTTGACTAGACAGACCTTGTTGGCAAAGTAATGTCTCTGCTTTTGAATATGCTATCTATGTTGGTCATAACTTTTCTTCCAAGGAGTAAGCGTCTTTTAATTTTATGGCTGCAGTCACCATCTGCAGTCATTTTGGAGCCCCCCAAAATAAAATCTGACACTGTTTCCACTGTTTCCCCATCTATTTCCGGTTACGTTTGTTAATTACTCAAATTAAGTATTTACATTCCATATGTCTTAAAGGCTTTGAAAAAGCTAAGTTTGGTTTCTGTGTTAGTACAAGAGTACAATGAGGAGATTAATTTAAATATTAAAGAGTAATATTTGTATTTAAACAAAACCAGATTATGAGGAGTAAAGTATGTAACAATAATATTCTAGCTGCATTAATTTGTTTTGTTTAATATATAACAGTTTGAGAAATGATTATATTATATTTAAAGTAACTTATAGAGGATAGTAACAGTGAAACTACAGCTGACTACTTTTGTCTTACATTTTTTTCTTTTGAACAATCTGCTCAGTCTACTCTTTACAAAGTAAACTATACTCTTGAGTAAGACATGAAAAGAATATTCTTCACCATTGGAAAGTGTGCTAGTGTACTTATGGCAACTCATTCACAGTCATGGAAAGAGAAAAGAGTAAAGACGGAATGAATTTGCCTGGAAATGAAAAAATTTATATAACGCATTTATTTTGTGCCAAAATTTGTAGTCAGTGCTCAGCATATGTTGCCTACTTTTTGACCATTTAAAATGTAAAACTTGATATATTTCACACATATTAAACAAATTGTGTGATTTGTTTATGGTTAACAAATATTTTGTGAATTCACATATTTTGTGAGTATGGTTCACAGATATGTTTATGGTTCAGAAACTATAGTTCACAAATATTTCATTATATTTACATAAAGGCCATGATAATTCCTTTTCTACTTGGCCAATTGTAGAATACATGTTGCCAAAGAAAACAATTAGTTTTTTTTTTAAATGTTTTTTTCAACATAACATTATATCAGTAAATATTTAATACCATTAAATATTATTTAAATGTGATCATTAATAATTTATTAGAGTTTTTTGTATTAATTTACTCTTCTTTTACCATTTTTTTCTCCAACTTGTTGAGAATATTTTCTTAATTCCTTGTAAACTAAATCTGCAATCTACTAATTTTGTTTAAGGAATATGAAAAGCAGCTAAGGTGAGAAATAGGTGATAGAGTAAATCTCAATGGTGAGACAATCTGTCAATATTTCAAAAGAAATATGGAGCCTATTTATTTTTAAAGGAACCACATATTATTTCCTCATATCCTTCTACTAAGGAAAAAATTCTATAAGATATGTAGAGCTAGGTTATGGCTGTTTACTTATTTTTTCTGGCTAAAACATTAACAACGATGATAATACATGAAAATTACCTTCCATTTCTAAAGCTTCATAGAAGCTTATGGTAATTACTTGAGTTATTCAAACCAGCCAACTAACCAATGTCCCTTCTATATTATGTGACATAACACTAGAAGAAAATTTAAAAAAAAAAAAACATAACTCTAGAGAATCAGTAGTAGAGTCTCAAGTTCTAGTCAAAACTTTGGCTTTCTTTAGTTTTAGAGTTAAAGATTTGGGGGTCTTCAACATGTGCTATATTTAAGTCCAAGGGATTAGATGAAATCACTTCGTAGCCCTGCTTATCTAGATAAAGAGCACAGGCCTGAGAAACTCGCCGCAAGACCGTAACATAGAGTGATGAGAAAGGAAACCAGGAGAGGGGTCAGAGAAGTGGGAGAGAAAGTAAGAGATCAGCTGTAACCAAAGCCAAGAGAAGGGTCCTTCAAGACAATGGTCAGTTTCTTTCAATGCTACTTACAGGCCAAATAGAATAAAACACAAAAATAACCATCCTTACAGAGAAGGCAATGGCACCCCACTCCAGTACTCTTGCCTGGAAAATCTCATGGATAGAGAAGCCTGGTGGGCTGTAGTCCATGGGGTCGCTAAGAGTCAGACACAACTGAGCGACTTCACTTTCACTTTTCACTTTCATGCATTGGAGAAGGAAATGGCAACCCACTCCAGTGTTCTTGCCTGAAGAATCCCAGGGACCGGGGAGCTTGGTGGGCTGCCGTCCATGGGGTCACATAGAGTTGAACATGACTGAAGCGACAGCAGCAGCAGCAGCAACCATCCTTAATCTGGACAACATTAAAATCACTGATGTTCTTGATATATTATTTAATTACTATTTTAATGTTATTAATTACAATAAGTGTTTCAGCATGGTGGATACCTCTTCATTTGTTGCTGCTGACTTGATGGATACCAATAACGGGGCTGGCCTTCCAACTTGCTAAGCATTTAATGATGCTATTCTGGCTGTATTGTCTTTTACTGTGTCTCATAAAAGTTATTAATATTATTAAAACATCTAGATGAATACAATTAAGAGCCACTCCTAAAAGCCTTCATGTGGTTGCTGGCTTAACAGACTTTCCAATTTTTATCAGAGGCAGGTAGGGGTGGAATCTGGCTGTGTGATGTAATTGCTTTAGAGGACAAGCTTGGAAGTATTTCCAGAAGCATTCTAAAGTCCCATTTAATCCTCTCTCCCTTACCATCCATTACTGTCCCTTCTGTTCCCTTACATTCAGTTGCCTTCTCTTCTCTTCTATTCCTCTCCCGTTTTCCCTCTGCTTCCTGCCTTATTGGGGCTCCCCTATCCTGTTCTTCTCTCATTACCTCTGTACACTATACAGCCCCCGTTGTTAAACAGAATAAAATGTTAGAGTCACTCTCTCCCTTAAGCTTAAAATATCCCTGTGTTCTTCTTATTGGCTCCTTCTGTCTTTCCCACCTAAAAGAAGCAGAAGATAAGAAGATGTGGAAAGAATACACAGAAGAATTATACAAAAAAGATCTTCATGACGCAAATAATCACAATGGAGTGATCACTCACCTAGAGCCAGACATCCTGGAATGTGAAGTCAAGTAGGCCTTAGGAAGCATCACTGCGAACAAATCTAGTGGAGGTGGTAGAATTCCAATTAAGCTATTTTCAATCCTAAATGATGATGCTGTGAAAGTGCTGCACTCAATATGCCAGCAAACTTGGAAAACTCAGCAGTGACCACAAGACTGGCAAAGGTCAGTTTTCATTCCAATCCCAAAGAAAGGCAATGCCAAAGAATGCTCAAACTACCACACAATTGCACTCATCTCACATGCTAGTAAAGTAATGCTCAAAATTCTCCAAGCCAGGCTTCAGCAATACATGAACCGTGAACTTCCAGATGTTCAAGCTGGTTTTAGAAAAAGCAGAGGAACCAGAGATCAAATTGCCAACATCCACTGGATCAGCAAAAAAAGCAAAACAGTTCCATAAAAACATCTATTTCTGCTTTATTGACTACATCAAAGCCTTTGACTGTGTGGATCACAATAAACATTGGAAAATTCTGAAAGAGATGGGAATACCAGACCATCTGACCTGCCTCCTGAAAAATCTGTATGCAGGTCAGGAAGCAATGGTTAGAAATAGACATGGAACAACAGACTGTTTCTAAACAGGAAAAGAAATATGTCAAGGCTGTATATCATCATCATGCTTATTTAACTTATATACAAAGTACATCATGAGAAACACTGGGCTGCAGGAAGCACAAGTTGGAATCAAAATTTCCAAGAGAAATATCAATAACCTCAGATATGTAGATGACACTGCCCTTATGGCAGAAAGGAAAGAAAAACTAAAGAGCCTTTTGATGAAAGTGAGAGGAGAATGAAAAAGCTCAGCATTCAGAAAACAAAGATCATCGGATCCGGTCCCATCACTTCATGGCAAATAGATGGGGAAAGAGTGGAAACAGTGGCAGACTTTATTTTCTTGGTCTCCAAAATCACTGCAGATGATGACTGCAGCCATGAAATTAAAAGATGCCTACTCCTTGAGAGAAAAGTTGTGACCAACCTAGATAGCCTATTAAAAAGCAGAGACTTTACTTTGCTGACAAAGGTCCATCTAGTCAAGGCTATGATTTTTCCACTAGTCATGTATGGATGTGAGAGTTGGACTATAAAGAAAGCTGAGTGCCTAAGAATCGACACTTTTGAACTGTGGTATTGGAGAAGTCTCTTGAGAGTCCCTTGGACTGCAAGGAGATCCAAATAGTCCATCCTAATGGAGTTCAGTCCTGAACATTCATTGGAAGGATGGATGTTTAAGTTAAAACTCCAATACTTTGGCCACCTGATGCGAAGAGCTGACTCATTTGAAAAGACCCTGATCCTGGGAAAGATTGAGGGCAGGAGAAGGGCATGACAGAGGATGAGATGGTTGGATGGCCTCACCAACTTAATGGGCATGAGTTTGAGTAAACTCCAGGAGTTGGTGATTGACAGTGAGGCCAGTGTGCTACAGTCCATGGGGTTGCAATGAGTCAGACTGAACTGAACTGCCCTTCCTACAGTTTATCTAAGCATATGTACAAATGAATATGACCTAAAGTTCCCCAATATATTCACTGAAAGGACTGATGATGAACCTGAAGCTCTGATACTTTGGCCATCTGATGTGAAGAGCTGACTCACTGGAAAAGACCCTGAAGCTGGAAACATTGAGGGAAAGAAGAGAAGACAGAGACAGAGGGTGAGTTGGTTGGATGGCATCACTGACACAATAAACATGCATTTGAGCAAACTCTGGGAGATAGTGAAGAAAAAGGAAGCTTGGGGTGCTGTAGTCCATATAGTCACAAATAGTTGGACACAACTTAGTGACTGAACAACAACGAAGATTGTCTCAAAGGTATTTTATTTCCATGGAACAAAGGAAAATATTTATTTTCCTTCTTTCTACCATGAACACTTTGCACAAATACATTGGGGACTTCCAAGATCAGAAGTTTAAAGGCACAGGGTAAGTCAGGAGACTAGAGTAGCTACTCCACAGCAAATGTAAGAATAATGCCATTTCTCTTTAGGTACCAGAAGGCTCCTTCCTTCTATACCTCCAGCTGAGCACCTGTACGCCCATGCGCACACAGAGAGACACACATATACACACAACTATTCCTTCCTGGAAATGAGAGTTGAAGTAATAAGAAAAGTGAAAATAATTTCTATTTTGTAATACACAGTGCTTTAACAAACCTGAAGGACTTTGCACTGTTAAGTCTTTGCTAGCCTTCATGTGTTGTAAATGGCTTAAGTGTTAGTATATTTCAGTACTACTGAAATAAGGTAAAGAAGGGAAGGTCTGAAAGTGGAAAGGAAATGAGTTGTATTTATCCTTGAGATAACCTAGACTTCAATTTCATTTTCTATTTATTTATAGTATAATTATGAAAATGTGAGATGATATAAGTAGTTATAAACACAAAAGTAACCATAAGGATTAGTATAAGGATCTACTTATGGGTGATTCTACAATATTTGACTTTTTGTCTTCCACCTGAGATTCAATGAGTTGATTTCACATATGCATAGGGAAATATATTATAATGCATATTCTTAGATCTCTAAATTCCAGAACTTCAGCAGGTATGTTATGCCAACAATATTGTTTATTAATGAAAGTTATAGTTGCTTACTCCTTCTTGATACCACGATTTAAGTCACACATAGAAGTAACTGCTTCATATCCCAGTATGCATAACTTTAAAAATTGAAAATCAGAGTTGGACTAAAAATGTTGAACAAGATTCTGAGTCACTTTACCTGTCAAACTTTAGAATTATATTTTCAGGGGTAAAAAATGAGCCAGCATTCATGGGATCATAGAGAAAGCAAAGGAATTCCAGAAAAACACATACTTCTGCTATGCAAAGGGCTTTAACTGGGTGGATGACAATAAACTGGAAAATTCTTAAAGAGATGGGAATACCAGACCACCTTACCTGTGTCCTGCAAAACCTGTATGTGGGTCAAGAAGCAACTGTTAAAACCTCTCATGGAATAACTGACTGGTTCAAAATGGGGAAAGGATTATGTCACCCTGTTTATTTAATTTGTTTATTTATTTATATTTTGTCACCCTGTTTATTTAATTTATATGCAAAGTATATCATGCAAAATGCTGGGCTGGATGACTCACAAGATGGAATCAGGAATACTGGAAGAAATATCAACAACCACAGATACGTGGATGATATCATATATGGATGCTGCCATTAGGGCAGAAAGTGAAGAGAAATTAAAGATCCTCTTGATAAAGATGAAAAAGGAGATTGTAAAAGCTGGCTTAAATCTCAACACTCAAAAAACTAAGATCATGGCAACCAGTCCCATCACTTCATGACAACTAGAAGGGGGGAAAATGGAAGCACTGACAGATTTTACTTTCTTGGGCTCCAAAATCACTGTGGACAGCGACTGCAGCCAGGAAATTAAAATGCTTCCTCCTTGGAAGGAAAGCTATGACCAACCTAGACACTGTATTAAACAGCAAAGATATCACTTTGCCAACAAAGGTCCATCTAGTCAAAGCAATGTTTTTTTCTAGTGGTTGTACAGATGTGATAGTTGGACCATGAGGAAGGCTGAGCACTGAAGAATTGATCCTTTTGAACTGTGGTGCTGGAGAAGACTCTTGAGAGTCCCTTGGACAGCAAGCAAATTAAACTAATCAATCCTAAAGGAAATGAACCCTGAATTGGAAGGACTGATGCTAATGCTGAAGCTCTAATACTTGACCACCTGATGCATAGAACCAACTCACTAGAAAAGACCCTGATGCTGGGAAAGATTGAGGGCAGGAGGAGAAGAGGATGACAGAGGATGAGATGGTTGAATGGCATCACCAACTCAATGGACATGAGTTTGACCAATCTCTCAGAGACAGTGAAGGAAGCCTAGTGTGCTACAGTCCATGGGGATGCAAGGATTTGGACACAACTTAGTGACTGAATGCACACATACACAATCACTGCTAAACTCAAAGACATAACAGATACAATTTTGTATCTATAGCTCTATAATATTGTGTAATAACTCTTGCAAAGATGGGACAGGCCAGGAAATGTCTAGCTCATTTTTTTAAAAATGAACATAATACTAAATTTTACATAGGAATTTCTTTCCAGGAATATGAATATTTTTAATAAAATATTTTTTCATATTTTGAAAAAATTCCTAGACTTAGAGTAATATTTTTAGCCTGTATTTTTATATTAATATAACCATCTAAATACATGTCTTCTTTCAAGTTTTCTTAGAACTTGTTATGAGATGATCTAATGGATATGAGATGTTAATTATAATAAAGATGTTAATGGTTCACATGATGGCATTTATGTTCAATTTTTTATCATGATTTAGAGACAATTCAAAGGGGAATCAATGGACAAGATCAATTAACTTAGAAATCTTTTCAGATTGCAATCTTTCTGAACACATAAAAACAAGTAAAATAATGTACATTTATTCATTTCTTTAGCAGTTGTTCTTGAGGACATCCTATACATGAGTCAGTTCTCAAGGGCCATATATAAGATTTAACACT
Source organism: Capra hircus (assembly GCF_001704415.2). NCBI lineage: Eukaryota > Metazoa > Chordata > Mammalia > Artiodactyla > Bovidae > Capra > Capra hircus. The sequence goes on along the minus strand of NC_030823.1, from coordinate 12,509,063 downwards.
CAACAGAAAAAACACCAGTTCTCACACAGTTTACATTCTAGATGGAGGAACTAAACATGTAAGAACAATATCACAAGTGAATATAATTCTAAAAGGAAACTGAAGTGATGAGATGACAAAAGTTTATGGTGGTTAAATACTGAGTGTTGCTGAAGATGATGAGCAATAGAATCCCCTCTCACTGCTGATGGGAGTGCAAATTGGTAAAACTGTTCAGCATTCTCTACAGAAGCTGAGCATGTGTAAATCCTATGACCCAGAAAATTCCATTCTTATGTTTTCCCAACAGAAATGTGTTCATATATTTACCAAAAGCTATAGTAAAATCTTCACTGCGTGTATTAGACTTTTAAAGGGAACTATCAAATGCCATCAACAGTATAATAGATAAACTGTAGTTATCTACATTATTGAATATTATATACACTGACCAGAATGAATAACCAGCAATTACATGACCAAATAAAGACATAATGGAAGATTTTATTTATGTAAGGACTAAAGCAGATTGTACTCATCCGTGTTGTTGAATGACAGGACCAGATAATATAACCTTGAAGGAGGTGAATGCTTGGAGGAGTGTGCTATAAGTGGTGGAGGGCTGGACTGCTGGTAATGATTAGTTTCTTCATTTGGATGCTGGTTTCCTGATTGGGTGATTTATGGCTCAGATGATGACATTGTCTAAAGTTGATATTCTGCTTTCCTCCACGCTAGATCTGTCAATATTTCCCTTTCTCTGGTAGGGGAGTAGTGCACAATGAAATGTCTCTTCTTTATAAAATATTCAGAGGTGAATTAGTCTTATTAATTCACACAATAGGGAATATGTAGAAAGTGATATTTAATAAAAATGAGCTGGCATTCAATGAGATTACAGCCTTAAAACAAGACCTGGTAACATAAAACAAACAATAAAACACTTCCCTTGTTGCTACTGAATACCACCCTATGATTTTTAAAATCTTCTGATTTATGAAAGAGTATTCACCTACTATTGACATTAGTGACCCTCAACATTTTACTCTGAATCTAACATTAACTTATATTTGAAAAATAAATCTTTTCTAAATATAAAAATTCAAATATCGAGAAAACCATCTACTGTATTTGGCTTGAGAGCAAAACTAGCTACTAAAAGTTATTAGAACAAGTATTTTTGAATCTCAAAAACCAAAATTCTACCTGACTTTTTTTTCACATTTATGATCCTTTATTTTGTGTTAAAAATATATATGCCAAGATGTTTCTGCTTGATTAAAAGATTTACTTTTAAAAATTAAATAATTCTTACAACTAAAAATATTTAATATTATGAATTCTTAGTGAAATAAAATAAATGTGAAGGCATCTGAAGATTGGAGAAAATACAAAAATCAAAATAAATTATGTTTCTGCAAAATTAATTGAATTAATGCCAGCCCTTATAAAGGCTAATTAAAAGCCATTTATATATAATGTTGAGATCAGATTATACTTGAAGGGCATTTCTACAAGTATGAAAAAAACTAAACTAATCTTGAATATGTTTATCATGATAATTTAGTAGTCAATACTATGTAGGCAGTTTTCGATGCTGTAAAGAGCAATATTGCATAGGAAACTGGAATGTTAGGTCCATGAATCAAGGCAAATTGGAAGTGGTCAAACAAGAGATGACAAGAGTGAACGTCAACAGTCTAGGAATCAGGGAAACTAGATGGACTGGAATGGGTGAATTTAACTCAGATGACCATTGTATCTACTATTGAGGGCAGGAATCCCATAGAAGAAATGGAGTATTCATCATAGTCAACAAAAGAGTCTGAAATGCAGTACCTGTATATAATCTCAACAACAACAGAATGATCTCTGTTCGTTTCCAAGGCAAACCATTCAACATCAAGGCAATCCAAGTCTATGCCCCGTCTAGTAATGCTTAAGAAGCTGAAGTTGAACAGTTCTATGAAGACTTACAAGATCTTCTAGAACTAACACCCAAAAAAGATGTCCTTTTCATTATAGGGGACTGGGATACAAAAGTACGAAGTCAAGAAACACCTGTATTAACAAGCAAATTTGGCTTTGGAGTACAGAATAAAGCAGAGCAAATGCTAATAGAGTTCTGCCAAGAGAACACACGGGTCATAGCAAACACCCTCTTCCAACAACACAGAGAAGACTCTACATTACCAGATGGTCAACACTGAAATCAGACTGATTATATTCTTTGCAGTCAAAGATGGAGAAGCTCTAAACAGTCAGCAAAAACAAGACCACAAGCTGACTGTGGCTCATATCATGAACTCTTTATTGCCAAATTCAGACTGAAAATGAAGAAAGTGGAGAAAACCACTAGACCATTCAGATATGACCTAAATCAAATCCCTTATGACTATACAGTGGAAGTGAGAAATAGATTTAAGGGACTACATCTGACAGACAGAGTGCCTGATGAACTATGGGTGGAGGTTCGTGACATTGTACAGGAGACAGGAATCAAGATCATCTCAATGGAGAAGAAATGAAAAAATACAAAATGGCTATCTGAGGAGGCCTTACAAATAGTTGTGAAAACAAGGGAAGCAAAAAGCAAAGGAGAAAAGGGAAGATATACCAATTTGAATGCAGAGTTCCAAAGAATAACAAGGAGAGATAAGAAAGACTTCCTCAGTGATCAATGCAAAGAAATAGAGGAAAACAGTAGAATGGGAAAGACTAGAGATCTCGTCAAGAAAATTAGAAATATCAAGGGAACATTTTATGCATAGATGGGCTCAATAAAGGACAGAAATGGTATGCAGAAGCAGAAGATATTAAGAAGCGGTGGCAAGAATACAGAGAACTGTACAAAAAAGATCTTCATGACCCAGATAATCGTGATGGTGTGATCATTCACCTAGAGCCAGACATCTGGAATGTAAAGTCAAGTGGCCTTAGAAAGCATCACTACAAAAAAAGCTAGTGGAGGTGATAGAATTCCAGTTGAGCTATTTCAAATCCTGAGAGATGATGGTGTGAAAGTGCTGCACTCAACATGCCAGCAAATTTGGAAAACTCAGCAGTGGCCACAGGACTGGAAAATGTCAGTTTTCATTCCAATCCCAAAGAAAGGCAATGCCAAAGAATGCTCAAACTACCACACATTTGTACTCATTTCACACACTAGAAAAGTAATCCTCAAAATTCTCCAAGGCAGTGTTCAGTAATATGTGAACTCTGAACTTCCAGATGTTCAAGCTGGTTTTAGAAAAAGCAGAGGAACCAGAGATCAAATTGCCAACATCTGCTGGATCATGGAAAAAGCCTGAGAGTTCCAGAAAAAAAAAAATCTATTTTGCTTTATTGACTATACCAAACCTTTTGACTGTGTGGACTGTAATAAACATTGGAAAATTCTGAAAGAAATGGGAATACCAGACCACCTGACCTGACTCTTGAGAAACCTGTATGCAGGTCAGGAAGCAACAGTTACAACTGGACATGGAACAACAGATTGATTCCAAATAGGAAAAGGAGTACGCCAAGGCTGTATATTGTCACCCTGCTTATTTAACTTATATGCAGAGTACATCATGAGAAACGCTGGGCTGAATGAAGCACCATCTGGAATCAAGATTGCAGAGAGAAATATCAATAACCCCAGATATGGAGATGACAGTATCCTTATGGCAGACAATGAAGAAGAACTAAAGAGCCTCTTGATGAAAGTGAAAGTGGAGAGTGAAAAAATTGGCTTAAAGCTCAACATTCAGAAAATTAAGACCATGGCATCTGATCCCATCACTTCATGGGAAATAGATGGGGAAAGCATGGAAACAGCAGCTGACTTTATTTTTCTGGGCTTCAAAATCACTGCAGATGGTGATTTCAGCCATGAAATTAAAAGATGCTTACTCCTTGGAAGGAAGGTTATGACCAACCTAGATAGCATACTAAAACACAGAGACATTACTTTGCCAATAAAGGTCCGTCTAGTCAAGCCTATGGTTTTTCCAGTGGTCATGTATAGATGTGAGAGTTGGACTATAAAGAAAGCTGAGTTCCAAAGAATTGATGCTTTTGAACTGCAGTGTTGGAGAAGACTCTTGAGAGTCTCTTTGACTGCAAAGATATCTAAACAGTCCATCTTAAAAGAGATCAGTCCTGGGTGTTTATTGGAAGGTCTGATGTTGAAGCTGAAACTCCAATACTTTGGCCATCTGATGTGAAGAGCTGACTCACTGGAAATGACCCTGATGCTGGGAAAGATTTAGGGCAGGAGGAGAAGGGCACAACAGAGGGTGAGATGGTTGGTTGGCATCACAGACTCGATGGACATGTGTTTGGGTGAACTCCAGGACTTGGTATTGGACAGGGAGCCCTGGCAAAGAGTGGGGTCACAAAGAGTCGGACGCAACTGAGCGACTGAACTGACTGACTGGCTATGTAGGTTCCTTAGTATTTCTGAACACATGGAAAATACTACTCTTATAAGTATTTAAGTAACGATTTATTATCAGAAAATGTCATAACCAAATTTTTTGTATGAAACATATATTGTAAATTTTGTATGTTAATAGTCCTTTTAAATTTGTGCAGTGTAGAATAATTGAGAAAGTATCAAGTAGTAATGCTATTAACTATATGCATATCTGGATTTTCAGGTGGCTCAGTGTGTAAAGAATCTGCTTGCAATGCTGGAGGCATAGGAGACATTGGTTCAACCTCTGATTCCAGAAGATCTCTTGGAGGAGGGCATGGCAACCCACTCCGGTACTCTGGCCTTGAGAATCCCATGGCTAGAGGAGCCTAGGGAGCCACAGTCTATGTGGTCACAAAAGAGGTGAACATAACTGAAGCAATTGAATACAAGTATGCATGCACATATCTAACCAGTAAGTTATTAGCACTGTGACAGTCAGTCCTACATTTAATTTAGTTCATTTCTCTAAGACCTACAACACTTTATACCCACAATGTGTAATTCACCAATATGTGGTGAATAAATATCAAATAAATGCATGTCTTTGAGTGAGTAAACATGTACATATACAATAGGATGATTCTGAAGGAAGATTTGTGTCAAGTTAGCTGGCCCCTGTATGATTTTGTAAATAGTGGGATCTTGCATGATATCACAAGGATGTACTATGCCTTGCCATTATTGTCCTAAAAAACCACAGACCAGAGAATCAGACACTCCTCCCATTACATCATAAACCAAAATAATTTTCTAGCTATATTAAGTATTTAAAGATGCAAAAGTGTACCACACAGAATATGTATTATGGATAACTGCTGCTGCTTATAAGTCGCTTCAGTCATGTCCGACTCTGTGTGACCCCAGAGACGGCAGCCCACCAGGCTCCCCCATCCCTGGGATTCTCCAGGCAAGAACACTGGAGTGGGTTGCCATTTCTTTCTCCAATGCATGAAAGTGAAAAGTGAAAGTGAAGTCGCTCAGTCGTGTCCAACTCCTAGCGACTCCATGGACTGCAGCCTACCAGGCTCCTCCGTCCATGGGATTTTCCAGACAAGAGTACTGGAGTGGGGTGCCATTGCCTTCTCCTATGGATAACTACCTGATTTAGAACTGAGAGAGAATAAAAACTAAAATAATGAATAACAAGGAAATGGCAACCTACTCCAGTACTCTTGCCTGGAAAATCCCATGGACGGAGGAGCCTGGTAGTCCATGGGGTCGCAAAGAGTCAGACATGACTGAGCGACTTCACTCATAACTCATCATCCACAGAAATAGGTTGATTATCTTAATTACATTTAAGTGAAAGGAACTACATTTTTCCCTACTGTCAAATTTTATAAATGAATTAGGAAATATCTCTAGGAACATATAGAGGAAGGATTACTGTCCTTAGGAAACACTATTACAAATTAACATGCGAAAAACTTGCCATTATTGGAAGGATTGGTGAGGGGCATCATCAATAGGATGAAAAATTATGTAAATAATAAGATCAAATCTCTCTAAATTGAAAAGGCAACATATGTATGTATATATTTCTGTCTGTACATCTTTTTTCCCATGTACCTATATTAAGCATATGTGTTAATTACAAATTTTTGCTATATTGTATCTTCAGTTGACTATTTGTAAAATTTTAATGTGTTGGGGATATACTGAAAACAGTAATTCATTGTTACTATAAATGTTTGGCTAACTGTGTGGGAAACCTGACAAGAACTGTTGGACTAAGATAATTGTGAGGAAGAGAATTAGTGTGAAGTTTTAGAGCACAGATGTCATCTGCTGTGAGAATCCTGAAAGGATTGTTTATGGACTATTGTAGGATAAATATTAGGCTTCTTTGTCTCAGGTGTGTTTTGGCAAACGGGTTGGTATCAACCACAAGCAAGTAGAAACTGGTTTGGGGATCGTGAAAAAATCTTAGGCACTGCAGTGGTTTGTGGTCCTCCATAGGATCACAGCTCATAAACAGCATGCACAAGCAAGGCTGGGGGTATAATGAGAAAAAGTATCTTAAAAATGCTGCTTCATAGAGTGATAATGAAAAAAGATTGAGAGACACTGTATTGAAAAATGGTAGGTATATTTTAAAAGAAAGTTGAATCAAACTAAAATTTAACTTCTTACTACCTTAAAAACTTTATTCTATTTTGCACACTACAATATACAGCACTGAACTTAAATTCTAAAAGCAACAAAATGTTATATAGAATAATCAAAGAAATAATGAAAAGTTTAAGATAAATTGTATAATATATAGAAACAACAGCAACATTTAATCATTTACACAGATAAATCTATATACACATGCAAAATTGTAAGAGCAATCACCAGCTAGATAAATCTGCAAAATTGACTGCATAAATTTATGTAACAAATGAGTACATTTTACTGCCTCTCCAAGAGTGACAAGATAGTTTTGGAACCTATTTGAATCCCTAACATTTTGGAAGTCATCAACTTTACTCAGTGTAAAGCAACAGATAAAACAATAGTCAGTGCAAAGAAACAAACGGATCTGAGAAAAGGGAACTATTGCCTTAGCACATCACAAAGAGCTACCTTTCCAGAGGGAAAACTAAAGTGCTCTATTTACAGTAGTCTATTTACTTGTGTGTTTGAAGGTAACATTGTCAAAAAGGAAACAAATGTAGGCTTGACAGTTTTGTGATTTTTCCTATGAGACTAGAAAATCCATTTAGATGGATTGTTACACAGCATCTGGCATATCAAAAACATTCTCTAGAAGGAGACTGTAGCCGTGAATATGATTACACACATCTGGCAACTGAAGGCCAGCGATTATCATGGATACTGCAAACATAGTAGTTAGGCATCTGTACTGTAACATAAGAAAATCCAATTTCTGGTACCATTTCGTGAAACAAATTACAATAGAGCAAAGTTTTAACAAGTAAAACAAGGCAGAAAACTCAAAAGTGTAGAAAATATTATAACACCTATAGTTAAGCATATGAAATATGTGACAGGTGATAAATCTAACACATTTACAAAAAGTAACAATTTGGGAAAAAAAAGCAAAGGATATTTAAGTGAAAAATATTACCAACTGAATAATCTCAGAATGCATTTATATTTTTCTTTGCTGTACTATCAGAAATAGTGTAATTTCCCTGTCTTTTAATATTTCTGAAAGAATTTAAAAAATCAGATTAACCATATAGTCCATGATTCTGTCTTTACAATAATCAATCATTAATGCTTCTTAAGGTAATATGTTCATCAATAAATATTAAGTACTACACAATAGGTAGTATTCATAAAATATGATTTCATATATAGGGTTGACATTCAAGTGGATTTATTTACTTTAAAACAGAACATTTTGGGATTGCTCTGGCACTCCAGTGGTTATGACTCTGCACTCTTACTGCTGATTGCCCGGGTTCAGTCCCTGGTTTGGGACCTAAGATCCCACAAGCCACATGGCCCAGCGTGCACAAATGAATGTGTGAGTGAATGAACGAATGAATAAAATAAAACACTCTGGTTATGATGCTGGCCTGGAAAGAAATTCCTGAATTTAAAAAAAAAAAAAAAACTTATTCAACACTCGCATGTTGTACCACCAATAAAATTAGATGGGCTACTGGTGGGAGAACAAAGGACATTTGAGATTGTGAGCTTTATAGAAAAGAGATTTCACAGAGAAATCCAGGTGCTTTTAATGATGTTGAGGAGAATCCATTTGGAGAGAAAAAGACTGTCTTGCTGGAAGAAGCTAGGAGACCACTCACTCCACAGCTGCCTGCATGCACAAGTCGCTCTTTTTAGTATTTCAAGGAGAAAATTTTCCCTATCCTTAGCTGCTTGACCACAAATACCTCCTGAGAAAGTGGCAACCACAACAGATTCCCTACAGAATGGGTTCAGGCCACGCCGACTGGTGTAAGAGCACTTTTCTATACCTGTCAGTGTGTGCCTGCATGCTAGTCATGATTAGTCATGCTAAGCACCAGTTACCGCTGATTCTTAGTGACCATATAGGCTGTAAGCCTGCCAGGCCCTTCTATCCATGGGATTCTCCAGGCAGGAATACAGAGTAGGTTTCCATCCCCTCCACAGCCCTGTCCACCACTTATTAAAAATTAAAGGCAACAAAAGTACTTGGCAAGTAAGTCTCATCAAATAAGGTGTTGGTTCACTATCTCGCCACGGAAATGTAGGATTTTACTACATCGTCTGCCTCTTTCCAGTTAAGAATTCCAGACACCTCCTAATAGAATGGCACATTTAAGGACACAGGGAAGCAGCAAATAAAGAGGTATGTGACATGAGTGCCCTAAGAAGACAAACATATTAAATGAATAGAATAATGTAATGTAAGGAGAATACACAGCTGAATCAATAGTACAGGTTGTCCACATTAAAGTAAAACAAATGGAGATGAGAAAAGAAACTAATGAGGACTCCCCAAAAAATAAAACATAAATAAGACTTTTCTTCAATAAAAATATTGTTAAATTCAATGAAAGAACATAAAATCTCATCATCTCTGCTAAGAACAAAATTAGTGTTCAGAAAGATGAAATGAAAGGCACTGCTCAAAATTCAGGACAAAATCATAAAGGAAACAACATAATAATGAAGATAATAAGTATTTCTGAATAACAGGGATTCTAGAAAATAAAACAAAATAAAAGACATTTGTTAGGGAAAGAATAATATAAAAGTCATTAAAATAAAACACTGAAGAATTTCTTGCTAGGTGTTACCTATTTTTCTCCAGTTTCTAAACTGTTCCGGCCTTCTGATTTACTTTGACATGTGAGAGAGCAGCAAATATGACATAGAAAGAAAGTTCAAAAGTCCCTCTTTCTGGACTCGTTAAACTTCTGCCATCACGTGAATCAGTCAGTCCTAAAGGAAATCAACCCTGAATATGGAAGGACTGATGTTGAAGGTGAAGGTTCGAAACTCTGACCACCTGATGCGAAGAGCTGCATCATTGGAAGAAACTGATGCTGGAAAGGATTGAAGTAAGGAAAATAAAGGGGCAACAGAAGATGAGATGGTTGGATAGTATGACCAAATCAGTAGACATGCGTTTGAGCAAACTCTGGGAGAAAGTGAAGGACAGGGAAGCCTGGCACGCAGCAGTCCATGGGGTCTCAAAGAATTGGAAACGACTTAATGACTGAACAATGACAATCATGTGATCAACTCCAGGTTATCAGGCTAGAAATGAGAGAACACATCAGGCAGAAAACACCAAGCTGGGACCCATGCAGATTAAGCTTGTTTTCAAATGAACTGGAATCTGATTGTAACTACATGAATAAACTGATCTAAAAGCAACAGCAGAACTGCCCAACAAATTGCTCATTTAAGTTACCAAATTTCTACAAAGTCTAACTGATATATCTCTTCTTTTGTTATATAACATGTTTTCTTCTCTTTTAACCTAATAAAAGTAGATCAGGTATAGTCTGTCTCTGCAAAGCTCAGAGTATCTTATCTAAATTCTTTTTCATTAGAATCCATTGTTCTGTTTTGTTTTTCTGGCTGGTTCTCACTTCGGGTACTGTGATCAATTTGTGTTTCATTGTCTCCATCTTTCTGTGAAATTTTATGTTTTCTTCTTAACTGTGAGCCCATGTTTCTTGGGTTTTATCTATGAATACTATGAACCCTGCATTGAAAAGCCATTGCTCTTAAGAGAATTTGTGTCTCTTCTTCCAGCTGAAAAACATCTGGAACAGATAATTTAAATGAAATTTGAATTTTTTAAGAATCACAGGATGGTGCAAGAATCACATGTGTCCTCTGAGGAGATATGTCTTTTCTTTTTGTCTTTGCTTCTTCTCCCAGCATTAAAGTTAAGATGGCCACTATTCCTTTGCAAGTTGTATTCACTTCTCTGTCACAATTACACTGATTATGTCAGTTCAGTTCAGTTCAGCCGCTCAGTCGTGTCCGACTCTTTGCGACCCCATGAATCGCAGCACGCCATGCCTCCCTGTCCATCACCAACTCCCGGAGTTCACTCAGACTCATGTCCATCGAGTTCGCGATGCCATCCAGCCATCTCTTCCTCGGTCGTCCCTTTCTCCTACTGCCTCCAATCCCTCCCAGCATCAGAGTCTTTTCCAATGAGTCAACTCTTCGCATGAGGTGGCCAAAGTACTGGAGTTTCAGCTTCAGTATCATTCCCTCCAAAGAAATCCCAGGGCTGATCTCCTTCAGAATGGACTGGTTGGATCTCCTTGCAGTCCAAGGGACCCTCAAGAGTCTTCTCCAACACCGCAGTTCAAAAGCATCAATTCTTCGGCGCTCAGCCTTCTTCACAGTCCAACTCTCACATCCATACATGACCACAGGAAAAACTATAGCCTTGACTAGACGGACCTTAGTCGGCAAAGTAATGTCTCTGCTTTTGAATATGCTATCTGGGTTGGTCATAACTTTTCTTCCAAGGAGTAACCCTCTTTTAATTTCATGGCTACAGTCACCATCTGCGGTGATTTTGGAGCCCTAAAAAAATAAAGTCTGACGCTGTTTCCACTGTTTCCCCGTCTATTTCCCATGAAGTGATGGGACCGGATGCCATGATCTTTGTTTTCTGAATGTTGAGCTTGAAGCCAACTTTTTCACTCTCCTCTTTCACTTTCATCAAGGGTCTTTTTAGCTCCTCTTCACTTTCTGCCCTAAGGGTGGTGTCATCTGCATATCTGAGGTGACTGATATTTCTCCCGGAAATCTTGATTCCAGCTTGTGTTTCTTCCAGTCCAGCACTTCTCATGATATACTCTGCATAGAAGTTAAATAAGCGGGGTGACAATGTACAGCCTTGACGTACTCCTTTTCCTATTTGGAACCAGCCTGTTGTTCCATGTCCAGTTCTAACTGTTGCTTCCTGACCTGCATACAGATTTCTCAAGAGGCAGGTCAGGTGGTCTGGTATTCCCATCTCTTTAAGAATTTTCCACAGTTTATTGTGATCCACACAGTCAAAGGCTTTGGCATATCAATAAAGCAGAAATAGATATTTTTTCTGGAACTCTCTTGCTTTTCCCATGATCCAGCAGATGTTGGCAATTTGATCCCTGGTTCCTCTGCCTTTTCTAAAACCAGCTTGAACATCAGGGAGTTCACGGTTCACGTATTACTGAAGCCTGGCTTGGAGAATTTTGAGCATTACTTTACTAGCATGTGAGATGAGTGCAATTGTGTGGTAGTTTGAGCATTCTTTGGCATTGCCTTTCTTTGGGATTGGAATGAAAACTGACCTTTTCTAGTCCTGTGGCCACTGTTAAGTGTTCCAAATTTGTTGGCATATTGAGTGCAGCACTTTCACAGCATCATCTTTCAGGATTTGAAATAGCTCAACTGGAATTCCATCACCTCCACTAGCTTTTTTTGTAGTGATGCTTTCTAAGGCCTACTTGACTTCACATTCCAGGATGTCTGGCTCTAGATGAGTGATCACACCATCATGATTATCTTGGTCGTGAAGATCTTTTTTGTACAGTTCTTCCATGTATTCTTTCCACCTCTTCTTAATATCTTCTGCTTATGTTAGGTCCAGACCACTTCTGTCCTTTATCGAGCCCATCTTTGCATGAAATGTTCCCTTGGTATCTCTAATTTTCTTGAAGAGATCTCTAGTCTTTCCCATTCTGTTCTTTTCCTCTATTTCTTTGCATTGATCGCTGACAAAGGCTTTCTTATCTCTTCTTGCTATTCTTTGGAACTCTGCATTCAGATGCTTATATCTTTCCTTTTCTCCTTTGCTTTTTGCCTCTCTCCTTTTCACAGCTATTTGTAAGGCCTCCCCAGACAGCCATTTTGCTTTTTTGCATTTCTTTTCCATGGGGATGGTCTTGATCCCTGTCTCCTGTACAATGTCACGACCCTCAGTCCATAGTTCATCAGGCACTCTAACTATTAGATCTAGGCCCTTAAATCTATTTCTCACTTCCACTGTATAATCATAAGGGATTTGATTTAGGTCATATTTAAGGAAATCATATTTATCTGGGGGATCTGCTATTAGATTTCTCACTTTGAGCAGGCCCAGGTTTTATTTCTTATAATCTATAATTCATGCAATCATGGAAACAGTATTTCATTGTTTCAAGGTGCTATGGACTGAATGTTTGTAGTCCCAGAAAATTCATTTGTTAAAACCTAAAACATACTGCAGTTGTGTTTGGAGGCAGGGCCTTGGAGAGGTAATAAAGATCATGAGATTGGAGCCTCCATGAATGGAATTAGTGTCCATATAAGAACAGACAAGACTGATGCTCTTTCTCTTGGCCTTGTGAAAGTACAACAAGTGGGCAGCTGTCTATGCATCTGAACATAGGCCCTCTCTAGATACTGATCTGCTGGCATCTTACTTGGACTTTCCAGCCTCCAAACCTATGAGAAAGAAAGGTCATTTAAAGCCACTCGGGCTATGGTTTTTGGTACAGCAGCCCAAATTTTTTAAGACACCAAGTTAGTAGAAAATCTCTGGTTAAAAATATAATAATAATAAAAAAAGACTGATGCTTGATTATATCCCATAGTGCCAACTTTTGCCTTCAAAAATTCCTGTGTTCTCACACATTTATATGTGCATCAGGTTTTGTCTTGACTCAGATTGCTAGCATACTTGGTTCATTTAGGTTATTATTATGCAGTCCATAGAATTCTGTAAGCCAGAATACTGAAGTGGGTAGCCTTTCCCTTCTTCAGGGGATCTTCCTAACCCAGGGATGGAACCCAGGTCTCCTGCTTTGCAGGCAGATTCTTTACCAGCTGAGCCACAAAGGAAGCCCAGGTTATTATATATCTGTGGTCAAACATCAAAACATCAGACAGCATTCTTATGGAAGTTTCAGCTGTCACAAATTCTCAGGCTGTTAACTTGCAATGATGCTTAAAAAGCCAACACTTCTAATCAATCATTTAATGACATTTATGTGAGATTCTTCCTAAATATGAGAGAAGAGCAATGAACAGGGAGAAACTGGAGACACACATTAATTTGCTTAACTATTTTGCCTAGGGCTGGCCTTATATATAACAGTGTATATTTTTCATTAAATAGAATAATAAAAAATCAAATGCAATTAACTGAACTAATATGAAGGGACAAGATAAATGCTATATCCTAATAGAATTCCAATGCTAACAACTTCAAGCCATAGCTGCCTTATTTGTGGACTAGAGCAAATAACATTAAGCTAAAGAACCAACTAATGGATGATTAATGTTCCTTATTAAATTAGATGAAGGAAAATAACAATGTTAGTTGTTAGCAAGTCACCAGAGTGGGGAGAGAAAAAAGAAACTTTGACAAGGATAATTTTTCTGAAGTTTTATTTTATAAAGATGGTGAATATAATTACACAGAGAAATGGAATTTTGTTCTGTTATTGACTGTAAATTTTCTTTCTAATTTTATCTGAAAATAAAGTTTATGATTTATGGTTGCCTTTTCAAGTGGATAGCAGGCTGCAACTAGGCTATGAGTTGTGTATACATAGTATATGTCATATTTATGATATTTTTTCATGATCTTGTAGGAAAGCCCTTATAGGTAACTTTGATTAAACACAGATTTGTGGAATAGTCATACCTGAAGATTATTTTTCATTCTATTTAATGTTACCTTTTATATTATTTTTATATAATTCTCTTTTTCTGATGTTAATCATGAAGTCACACATGGAAAATCAAATTTTCCTTAATACTGAATCTGAGAATCCAGTTTTGTGCATTAACTATATGATCAAGCAAAGCATCAAGAGACTGTCCCAGAAGGAGGTTAAAATGCCTTCATGGTGGAATAATCTCCAGGTTTACAGTACATGTAAGACTGTATAATCTACATTAAATAAAATTAAATGCTATGTAGGCAAGAACTTGAATATACTCCTGTATTTTATGCTTCCTCACCAGTCTACTAATAAACTGAAGATTATGAGAAAATGGTACATGGAAAATGGAATTATCTTTTCTCTATTTAATAAGAATGTTTATTGACTAAAACCTTTTTATATTAATATACATGTATGAATATATATACTGAACTTATGTGTGTGTGTATATATATATATATATACACATGCACATATATGTATCCCAACTCTTCAGCACCAAGCACCAACTGAGTGCTGAAGAATTGATGTTTTTGAACTGTGGTGCTGGAGAAGATTCCTGACAGTCACTTCAACATCAAGGAGAGCAAAATAGTCAATCCTAAAGGAAATCAACCCTGACTACTCATTGGATGGACCAATACTGAAGCTGAAGCTTCAATACTTCAGCCTTGTGATGTGAAGAGCCAATTCACTGGAAAAGCCCTGATGCTGGGAAAGACTGAGAGTAAGAAAAGAAGAAGGCAATAGAGGATGAAATGTTTGGATGGCATGATTGACTCAATGGACATGAGTTTGAGCAAACTCCAGGAGACACTGAAGGACAGGAAAGCCTGGTGTGCTGCAGACCATGGGGTCACAAAGAGTTGGACATCACTTGGCAACTGAACAAAACAAAATAAATATATATACAAGTATATACCAAAGCATAATTATCTTTATTAACTTAAACAGTTTTAAGAGCAATTTAAAGATATGCTTTTATATTCCAGATATATACATATATAGAGAGAAATGTATGTGTATGTATACATATATGTATGCACACATGCAAACATACATAATCTTCAAAGCTTAATTTATTCCATTCCAAATGTTCTTCATTTCTTAGTGTAGGTCCATGTTTCTAATATTAGAAAAATCCGTTTGGAATTCCAATTGCACATATGTTATACAATTCTACAGTGCCCCACATCCCTAAGATGATATATTCTTTTCTTACTTTTACACTCCCTATCCCTTTGCAAATAGCTCTGAAAAGAAAAGAAGCAAAAAGCAAAGGAGAAAGGAAAGATATATCAGTTTGAGTGCAGAGTTCCAAAGAATAACAAGGAGAGATAAGAAAGCCTTCCCCAGCTATCAGTGCAAAGAAATCAAGGAAAACAATAGAATGGGAAAGACTAGAGATCTCTTAAAGAAAATTAGAGATACCAAGGGAACATTTCATGCAAAGATGGGCTCAATAAAGGACAGAAATGGTATGGACCTAACAGAAGCAGAAGATATTAAGAAGAGGTGGCAAGAATACATAGAACTATACAAAAAAGATCTTCATTACCCAGATAATCACGATGGTGTGATCACTCACCTAGAGCCAGGAATGTGAAGTCAAGTGGGCCTTAGGAAGCATCACTACAAACAAAGCTAATGGAGGTGATGGAATTCCAGTTGAGCTATTTCAAATCCTGAAAGATGATGCTGTGAAAGTGCTGCACTCAATATGCCAGCAAATTTGGAAAACTCAGCAGTGGCCACAGGACTGGAAAAGGTCAGTTTTCATTCCAATCCCAAAGAAAGGCAATGCCAAAGAATGCTCAAACTACTGCACAATTGCACTCATCTCACATGTTAGTAAAGCAATGCTCAAAATTCTATTTATTCTTTCATATAATTCCCATGTATTTGCTAAAATTTTATCTGTTTTATCTCACATTCTGTCTACCTTTATAATTAGTCTTTAACACATTAAGTCTAGTTATTTAAAATTTTCAGTCTTATCATTTAAGATGTGTATAATAGCAAAGTCTGGTTGTAATTGCTTTGTCTTTTCAGACTCAGACTCCATATAAATTTTATTTTATCCTTGTCTTTTTTTTTTTTTTGTAAGTGTTCTTTTTTATTTTATTTTTTTTATTTTTACTTTATTTTACTTTACAATACTGTATTGGATTTGCCATACATTGACATGAATCCGCCACAGGTGTACATGAGTTCCCAAACATGAACCCCCTCCCACCTCCCTCCCCATATCATCTCTCTGGATCATGCCCGTGCACCAGCCCCAAGCATCCTGTATCCTGCATCAAACATAGACTGGCGATTCATTTCTTACATGATAGTATACATGTTTCAGTGCCATTCTCCCAAATCATCCCACCCTCTCCCTCTCCCTCAGAGTCCAAAAGTCTGCTCTACACATCTGTGTCTCTTGCTGTCTCACATACAGGGTCATCATTACCATCTTTCTAAATTCTATATATATATGTGTTAGTATACTGTATTGGTGTTTTTCTTTCCTGCTTACTTCACTCTGTATAATCAGCTCCAGTTTCATCCATCTCATTAGAACTGATTCAAATGTATTCTTTTTAATGGCTGAGTAATACTCCATTGTATATATGTATAATAGTGAGGTAAGTAAAATATCAAGTAGAAAATCTAAAATAACAGATAAAATATTTTGTTCTTAATTTTATCTTTTATTTTAGATTTTCTATTTGATATTTTACTTACCTCACTATTATTGTTTTATACAGCATGGAAGACTTTCAACATATAATTATGATACATGAAAAGGCAAGGATAATGTACCTTGCCTTTTCAAGTAAAATATCAAGTAGAAAATCTAAAATAAAAGATAAAATTAAGAACAAAATATATGGTAAATTTGAGTAAATCCTATGGCTATTGACTACATGAAAAGCGATGATTATTTTTGAATTAAAAAGTAAAATTTTTACTTACCAAATAAAATTCTATAAGGTTAGTAATATAAGAGTAATGTATTCTAATGGATTGGTGTTGAGGGGGTGGGGCATGAAGAGATATTTATCCATATAAGACCTTGGTATCTGGAGGAGGAAATGACCACACACTCCTGTATTCTTGCCTGGAGAATTCCATGGACGGAGGAGCCTGGTGGGCTACAGACCATGGGGTTGCAAGGGTCAGAAACGACTGAGTGACTAATACACACACACATTAAGTAAGCATGCTGCAATTTCAGTTGTAACCTCTAGAAAAGTACTGATTATGACAATTCCAAACTGATAAACGAAAAAAAAAAAAGAAGGAAAAAAAGACTATCTGATCTGTCAGGCAAGAAAACTGAGTTATAAATATAGAACAGGTGAGACACATGAAAAGTAAAAAAGCAATTTGGTAGATATGAGTACCAAATATTTATGTGTTGGGGGAGTAGGATGCTCAGCTGCTGTCATGTCTGACTCTTTGTGATTCCATGACTGTAACCTGTCAGGCTTTTCTGCCCATGGGATTTTCTAGGCAAGAGTACTGGAGTGGGTTGCCATTTCCTACTTCAGGGGATCTTCCTGACCCAGGGATCAAGCTCAATTCTCCTGTTTCCTGCACTGGCAGGTGGATTCGTTACCACTAGCGCCACCTGGGAAGCCTCATCAAATATCTACTTACATTAAATATAGGTAGACTAAAACTCCAGTTTTAGTGAAGTTTATTTTAAAATTTTAATCCAACTAAGTTCTTTATATAAAGCACCTCTAATTCTTAAGGAGAGAGAAAAGTTGAGAGTAAAAGTGAAATATGACATTATATAAAATCATTAACTGAAAGAAAATTGGCATAACTCTATTAATAGCAAATAAATCAATTTTTATACAAAAAGTACTATTAAAGAAAGAATTTATTTCACAAACTAATTATTCCAAATGGATAATAATTACACACAAAAAAACCCACATTAAAATATATGAGTAATTGGAAAAAAGTAAACTGCAATTAGAAACCATTTCCCCCTAATCTAGTAGCAAAATTATATATTCTGAAAATGTCAGTAAGGGTGTAAAGAAATGGGAAATCACTTATCTTGCTGGTAGGAGTGTAAACTAATACAACATTGTCAGGAAATAATTTTTCTATCTTGAGAAGTTGAAGGGTAATTTTATTATAATTGTTTGACCCAGCAATTCATGACTAGTATATATTGGAGAAAACCTCTTGAAATATGCATCTGGAACTACAATGCCACTAAAGTTGAATTACTTATATGAACAGAAATTAAAAACAAGCCAAATGTACACCCATGGTGGAATAGACAGAAAATTGGTAATTTACACTTCTAATAAAATACTAGTAGAGAAATAAAAATGGACAAGTAATGACTATACTCTAAAATGACACTTCTCAATTTCTGGTCTTCCAACCTCTGAAGATTCTTTTTTTTTTTTAATTTTTTAAAATTTTAAAATCTTTAATTCTTACATGCGTTTCCAAACATGAACCCCCCTCCCACCTCCCTCCCCACAACATCTCTCTGGGTCATCCCCATGCACCAGCCCCAAGCATGCTGCACCCTACATCAGACATGGACTGGCGATTCAATTCTTACATGACAGTATACATGTTAGAATTCCCATTCTCCCAAATCATCCCACCCTCTCCCTCTCCCTCTGAGTCCAAAAGTCCGTTATACACATCTGTGTCTCTTTCCCTGTCTTGCATACAGGGTGGTCATTGCCATCTTCCTAAATTCCATATATATGTGTTAGTATACTGTATTGGTGTTTTTCTTTCTGGCTTACTTCACTCTGTATAATTGGCTCCAGTTTCATCCATCTCATCAGAACTGATTCAAATGAATTCTTTTTAACGGCTGAGTAATACTCCATTGTGTGTAAGTACCACAGCTTTCTTATCCATTCATCTGCTGATGGATATCTAGGTTGTTTCCATGTCCTGGCTATTATAAACAGTGCTGCGATGAACATTTGGGTACATGTGTCTCTTTCAATTCTGGTTTCCTCAGTGTGTATGCCCAGCAGTGGGATTGCTGGGTCATAAGGTAGTTCTATTTGCAATTTTTTAAGGAATCTCCACACTGTTCTCCATAGTGGCTGTACTAGTTTGCATTCCCACCAACAGTGTAGGAGGGTTCCCTTTTCTCCACACCCTCTCCAGCATTTATTGCTTGCAGATTTTTGGATCGCAGACATTCTGACTGGTGTGAAGTGGTACCTCATTGTGGTTTTGATTTGCATTTCTCTAATAATGAGTGATGTTGAGCATCTTTTCATGTGTTTGTTAGCCATCTGTATGTCTTCTTTGGAGAAATGTCTATTTAGTTCTTTGGACCATTTTTTGATTGGGTCGTTTATTTTTCTGGAATTGAGCTGCAGAAGTTGCTTGTATATTTTTGAGATTAGTTGTTTGTCAGTTGCTTCATTTGCTATTATTTTCTCCCATTCAGAAGGCTGTCTTTTCACCTTGCTTATATTTTCCTTTGTTGTGCAGAAGCTTTTAATTTTAATTAGATCCCATTTGTTTATTTTTGCTTTTATTTCCAGAATTCTGGGAGGTGGATCATAGAGGATCCTGCTGTGATTTATGTCTGAGAGTGTTTTGCCTATGTTCTCCTCTAGGAGTTTTATAGTTTCTGATCTTACATTTAGATCTTTAATCCATTTTGAGTTTATTTTTGTGTACGGTGTTAGAAAGTGATCTAGTTTCATTCTTTTACAAGTGGTTGACCAGTTTTCCCAGCACCACTTGTTAGAGATTGTCTTTACTCCATTGTATATTCTTGCCTCCTTTGTCAAAGATAAGGTGTCCATATGTGTGTGGATTTATCTCTGGGCTTTCTATTTTGTTCCATTGATCCATATGTCTGTCTTTGTGCCAGTACCATACTGTCTTGATGACTGTGGCTTTGTAGTAGAGCCTGAAGTCAGGCAAGTTGATTCCTCCAGTTCCTGAAGATTCTTGAGATCCTTTTAGGGTGTCCACAAGAAAGAAGAAAATTATTCTTTTTAGTAATATTAAGAATAATTTAGCCTTTTTCCACTCTTATCTTCTGGTGAGTATACAGTAGACTTTTTTTTAATATGACACATGATTATATCATTTCTTTGAGATCTAATAGTATGTGTGCTTGCTCATTTCTGTGTTCTCAGTTTTTTATTTTCAATATGATAAGCTGTCAGGGAAAAAATACTGATACCTAGGAATTTTAATCTAAATTGTGTTCATTCCACTGACTACCAAGGAACCTCTGAATGATGTGTGCACTGCTTGTGATATAAAGATTCCCTCTTAAAATGAGAAAAGTCAAATCAGCAAAATGTAACACTTTATATATCAAGTTGATCATTAGCTTAGCTCAACCAAACTACTCAAATACACAGAACTGGGAAGAATAAGTCAAACAACTTTCTATAAAAGTGTTTATTTCCAGTGACTAAAATATATTTTTTTAATTTTTTAATACAACCATTATACCATTACTTTATTATACCTAAAAATTAAGCAATAATATTAAATATTCAGTGTTACAATTTCTGAATGTGTCATAAATGTCATAATTACTGTTTTTTTATTTATTTTTACTTTATTTTGCTTTACAATACTGTATTGGATTTGCCATACAATGACATGAATCCACCACGGCTGTACATGAGTTCCCAATACTGAACCCTCCTCCCACTTCCCACCCCATATCATCTCTCTGGATCATGCCCGTGCACCAGCCCCAAGCATCCCGTATCCTGTATCGAACATAGACTGACGATTCGTTTCTTACATGATAGTATACATGTTTCAATGCCATTCTCCCAAATCATCCCAACCTTCTCTCTCTCCCTCAGAGTCCAAAAGTCCGTTATATACATCTGTGTCTCTTTTGCTGTCTCGCATACAAGTTATCATTACCATCTTTCTAAATTCCATATATATGTGTTAGTATACTGTATCGGTGTTTTTCTTTCTGGCTTACTTCACTCTGTATAATTGGCTCCAGTTTCACCCATCTCATTCAGTTCAGTTCAGTTCAGTTCAGTTTAGTCGCTCAGTCGTGTCCGACTCTTTGCAACCCCATGAATCGCAGCACACCAGGCCTCCCTGTCCATCACCATCTCCCAGAGTTCACTCAGACTCATGTCCATCGAGTCCGTGATGCCATCCAGCCATCTCATCCTTGGTCGTACCCTTCTCCTCCTGCCTCCAATCCCTCCCAGCATCAGTCTTTTCCAATGAGTCAACTCTTTGCATGAGGTGGCCAAAGTACTGGAGTTTCAGCTTTAGCATCATTCCTTCCAAAGAAATCCCAGGGTTGATCTCCTTCAGAATGGACTGGTTGGATCTCCTTGCAGTTCAAGGGACCCTCAAGAGTCTTCTCCAACACCACAGTTCAAAAGCATCAATTCTTCAGCACTCAGCCTTCTTCACAGTCCAACTCTCACATCCATTCATGACCACAGGAAAAACCATAGCCTTGACTAGATGGACCTTAGTTGGCAAAGTAATGTCTCTGCTTTTGAATATACTATCTAGGTTGGTCATAACTTTTCTTCCAAGGAGCAAGCGTCTTTTAATTTCATGGCTGCAGTCACCATCTGCAGTGATTCTGGAGCCCAAAAAATAAAGTCTGACACTGTTTCCACTGATTCTCCATCTATTTCCCATGAAGTGATGGGACCAGATGCCGTGATCTTCGTTTTCTGAATGTTGAGCTTTAAGCCAACTTTTTCACTCTCCTCTTTCACTTTTGTCAAGAGGCTTTTTAGCTCCTCTTCATTTTCTGCCATAAGGGTGGTGTCATCTGCATATCTGAGGTGATTGGTATTTCTCCCGGAAATCTTGATTCCAGCTTGTGCTTCTTCCAGTCCAGCATTTCTCATGACGTACTCTGCATAGAAGTTAAATAAGCAGGGTGACAATATACAGCCTTGACGTACTCCTTCTCCTATTTGGAAACAGTCTGTTGTTCCATGTTCAGTTCTAACTGTTGCTTCCTGACCTGCGTACAGATTTCTCAGGAGGCAGGTTAGGTGGTCTGGTATTCCCATCTCTTTCAGAATTTTCCAGTTTATTGTGATCCACACAGTCAAAGGCTTTGGCATAGTCAATAAAGCAGAAATAGATGTTTTTCTGGAACTCTCTTGCTTTTTCCATGATCCAGCGGATGTTGGCAATTTGATCTCTGGTTCCTCTGCCTTTTCTAAAACCAGCTTGAATATCAGGGAGTTCACAGTTCATATATTGCTGAAGTCTGGCTTGGAGAATTTTGAGCATTAGTTTGAGCATTCTTTGGCATTGCCTTTCTTTGAGATTGGAATGAAAACTGACCTTTTCCAGTCCTGTGGCCACTGCTGAGTTTTCCAAATCTGCTGGCATATTGAGTGCAGCACTTTCATAGCATCATCTTTCAGGATTTGAAAGAGCTCAACTGGAATTCCATCACCTCCACTAGCTTTGTTCGTAGTGATGCTTTCTAAGGCCCACTTGACTTCACATTCCAAGATGTCTGGCTCTAGATTAGTGATCAGATCATCAGGATTATCTGAGTCGTGAAGATCTTTTTTGTACAGTTCTTCTGTGTATTCTTGCCACCTCTTCTTAAAATCTTCTGCTTCTGTTAGGTCCAGACCATTTCTGTCCTTTATCGAGCCCATCTTTGCATGAAATGTTCCCTTGTTATCTCATTAGAACTGATTCAAATGTATTCTTTTTAATGTCTGAGTAATACTCCATTGTGTATATGTACCACAGCTTTCTTACCCATTCATCTGCTGATGGACATCTAGGTTGTTTCCATGTCCTGACTATTATAAAAAGTGCTGCAGTGAACATTGGGGTACATGTGTCTCTTTCGATTCTGGTTTCCTCGGTGTGTATGCCCAGGAGTGGGATTGCTGGGTCATAATGCAGTTCTATTTGCAATTTTTTAAGTAATCTCCACACTGTTTTCCCTAGTGGCTGTACTAGTTTGCATTCCCACCAACAGTGTAAGAGGGTTCCCTTTTCTCCACACCCTCTCCAGCATTTATTGCTTGTAGACTTTTGGATCGCAGCCATTCTGACTGGTGTGAAATGGTACCTCATTGTGGTCTTGATTTGCATTTCTCTGATAATGAGTGATGTTGAGCATCTTTTCATGTGTTTGTTAGGCATCCATATGTCACCTTTGGAGAAATGTCTATTTAGTTCTTTGGCCCATTTTTTGATTGGGTCGTTTATTTATCTGGAGTTGAGCTGCATAAGTTGCTCGTATATTTTTGAGATTAGTTGTTTGTCAGTTGCTTCATTTGCTATTATTTTCTCCCATTCTGAAGGCTGTCTTTTCACATTGCTTATAGTTTCCTTTGTTGTGCAGAAGCTTTTAATTTTAATTAGATCCCATGTAAAACATTCTTAACTTACAAAACACGAGTTAAATTTTTCAAATAACATGAATAAGGCTAAGTTCATCAAAAGGTATGTTTCGTGAATCTGTACTCAATGTCTGTGTCTCCACTACTGCTCTGCATGTAGGTTCATCAGTGCCGTCTTTCTAGGTTCCATATATGTGCATGTGCTGTGATTTGTTGCTCAGTCACATCCGAATCTTTGCAACCTTATGGAATGTAGCCCACCAGACCCCATCACCCCTCCATGGGGATTCTTCAGGCAAGAATACTGGAGTGAGTTGCCATGCCCTCCTCTAGGGGATCTTCCCAACCCCAGGGATAGAACTCAGGTCTCCAGGATTACAGGTGATTTTTTATCATCTGAGCCATAGTACATGATAATAGTTTTTCTTGCTTTACTCTGTATAGTTGGCTCTAGGTTCAACTACATCATTAAAACTGACTCACATGCATTTCTTTTTATGGCTAAGTACACTAACTAAAGCTTCTTTATCCATTCATCTGTTTATGGACATCTAGGTTGCTGGGCTTCCCTGGTGGCTCAGAGGTTAAAGCGTCTGCCTGCAATGAGGGAGACCTGGGTCTGATCCCTGGAGAAGGAAATGGCAACCCACTCCAGTAGTCTTGCCTGGAGAATCCCATGGGCGGATGAGACTTGTGGGCTACCATCACGGGTGGCAAAGAGTCAGACACGGCTGAGTGACTTCACTTTCATTTTCTTTCAGGTTGCTTCCTAGCAACCTTCCTGGGCTAGAAGAAGCACAAGCTGGAATCAAGATTTCCAGAAGAAATATCAATATCCCCAGATATGCAGATGACACCACCCTTACGGCAGAAAGTGAAGAGGAACTAAAGAGCCTCTTGATGAAAGTGAAAGAGGAGAGTGAAAAAGTTGGCTTAAAGCTCAACCTCAGAAAACTAAGATCATGTCATCTGGTCCCATCACTTCATGGGAAATAGATGGGGAAAGAGTGGAAACAGTGTCAGACTTTATTTTGGGGGGTCTCCAAAATCACTGCAGATGGTGATTGCAGCCATGAAATTAAAAGATGTTTACTCCTTGGAAGGAAAGTTATGACTAATCTAGATAGCATGTTCAAAAGCAGAGACATTAATTGCCAACAAAGGTCCATCTAGTCAAGGCTATGATTTTTCCAGTGGTCATGTATGGATGTGAGAGTTGGACTGTGAAGAAAGCTGAGCACCAAAGAATTGATGCTTTTGTACTATGGTGTTGCAGAAGACTCTTGAGAGTCCTTTGGACTGTAAGAAGATCCATCCAGTCCATCCTAAAGGAGATCAGTCCTGGGTGTTCGTTAGAAGGACTGATGCTGAAGCTGAAACTCCAGTACTTTGGCCACCTCATGCGAAGAGTTGACTCATTGGAAAAGACCCTGATGTTAGGAGGGATTGGGGACAGGAGGAGAAGGGGATGACAGAGGATGAGATGGCTGGATGGCATCACCGACTCAATGGACATGAGTTTGAGTGATCTCTGGGAGTTGGTCATGGACAGGGAGGCCTGGTGTGCTGCAGTTCATGGGGTTGCAAAGAGTCGGACACGGCTGAGCGACTGAACTGAACTGATGGACAAGGCAATTGTGGGAGGAGAATAAGGGTGGGAAGTATGGACAGAGTAGCATGAAGACATGCATCACCATATGTAAAATAAATAGCCAGTGGGAATTTCTGTATGACTCAGGGAACTCAAACCAGGGCTTATTAACAACCTAGAGGGTTGGGATGGGGAGGAGGTGGGAGAGATATTCAAGTGTGAGGGGACATGTGTAAACAAATGGCTGATTCATGTTGATGTTTGGTAGAACCCAATGTGATACTGTAAAGTAGTTATCCTTCAATTAAAAATATTTTTTTTAAAAGTATGTTTCAGTCTGTGATTATTGTTAGGGCCCCAACTTAATAATACATTCAAATTAAATTTCAGTGAACTCTACAAGTTTGAAAATTAACAAATTTGTTTTTTCATGTACCTGCTCACTCTTCCTTCTTCTCGTGGTTCAGTCTATGAACCCATGATATTTCTTAGTTAAAATATTTTTGGAAAATTCTTAAAGAGTTTTGGTTTTATTCTAGACAAAAAGAGAGAAAGAAACATCTGGTGTGTTGCTCAGTTGAAGGCTGCTACACATCAGAGATTTCTTTCTCCCTTTTTATCTAGAATAAAACCAAATCTCCATAAGCATGCCAGAGATATTTTGACTAAGTAATGTCATAGGCTCATAAACTGAACAGATAGATATGGGCTTCCCAGGTGGTGCTAGTGATAAAGAAACCTGCTTGCCAATGCAGGAGACACAGGAGATGCAGGTTCAGTTCCTTGGTTGGGAAGATCCCTAGAGGAGGGTATGGCAACCCACTCCAATATTCTTGCCTGGAGAATCCCATGGGCAGAGGAGCTTGGCAGGCTATAATCTATAGGGTCACAAAGAGTCAGACACAACTGAAGTGACTTAGCATGCATGCACAGACAGATATAAATAATATATTTTTAAAATGTAGACATTTCTTATACCTCATTATAAATGGTAGACGGTTGCTCTTTGAAAGAAAAGTTATGACCAACCTAGATAGCATATTCAAAAGCAGAGACATTACTTTGCTGACTAAGGTCCATCTAGTTAACACTATGGTTTTTCCAGTAGTCACATATGGATGTGAGAGTTAGATTGTGAAGAAGGCTGAGAGCCAAAGAATCGATGCTTTTGAACTGTGGTGTTGGAGAAGACTCTTGACAGTCCCTTGGACTGCAAGGAGATCCAACCAGTCCATTCTGAAGGAGATCAGCCCTGGGATTTCTTTGGAAGGAATGATGCTAAGGCTGAAACTCCAATACTTTGGCCACCTCATGCGAAGAGTTGACTCATTGGAAAAGACTCTGATGCTGGGAGGGATCGAGGGCAGGAGGAGAAGGGACGACAGAGGATGAGATGGCTGGATGGCATCACTGACTGGATGGAAGCGAGTCTGAGTGAACTCCGGGAGTTGGTGATGGACAGGGAGGCCTGGCTGCTGCGGTTCATGGGGTTGCACAGAGTCGGACACGACTGAACGACTGAACTGAACTGAACTGAACTGAATATACAATATGTTGTTAGTGCTGAAGACTATTCTCATTCTTTATATTTATGACTAAACAAATATTTATTAATCAGAATATCTAAAGTCTTGAAGAAAGCCAATAAAAATGTGAAAGAATTCAGCTGTGAAGCCGTCTGGACCTGGGCTTTTGTTTGCTGGAAGATTTCTGATTACCATTTCAATTTCCGTGCTTGTGATGGGTCTGTTAAGATTTTCTATTTCTTCCTGGTTCAGTTTTGGAAAATTGTACTTTTCTAAGAATTTGTCCATTTCTTCCACGTTGTCCATTTTATTGGCATACAACTGCTGATAGTAGTCTCTTATGATCCTTTGTATTTCTGTGTTGTCTGTTGTGATCTCTCCATTTTCATTTCTAATTTTATTGATTTGATTTTTCTCTCTTTGCTTCTTGATGAGTCTGGCTAATGGTTTGTCAATTTTATCTATCCTTTCAAAGAACCAGCTTTTGGCTTTGTTGATTTTTGCTATGGTCTCTTTTGTTTCTTTTGCATTTATTTCTGCCCTAATTTTTAAGATTTCTTTCCTTCTACTAACTCTGGGGTTCTCCAACTCTTCCTTTTCTAGTTGCTTTAGTTGCAGAGTTAGGTTATTTATTTGACTTTTTTCTTGTTTCTTGAGGTATGCCTGTATTGCTATGAACTTTCCTCTTAGCACTGCTTTTATAGTGTCCCACAGGTTTTGGGTTGTTGTGTTTTCATTTTCATTAGTTTCTATGGCATATTTTGATTTCTTTTTTGATTTCTTCTGTGATTTGTTGGTTATTCAGAAGTGTGTTGTTCAACCTCCATATGTTGGAATTTTTAATAGTTTTTCTCCTGTCATTGAGATCTAATCTTAATGCATTATGGTCAGAAAAGATGCTTGGAATGATTTTGATTGTTTTGAATTTATCAAGTCTAGATTTATGGCCCAGGATGTGATCTTTCCTGGAGAAGGTTCCATGAGCACTTGAAAAAAAAGTGAAATTCATTGTTTGGGGGTGAAATGTCCTATAGATATCAATTAGGTCTAACTGATCTAATGTATCATTTAAAGTTTGCATTTCTTTGTTAATTTTCTGTTTAGTTGATCTGTCCATAGGTGTGAGTGGGGTATTAAAGTCTCCCACTATTATTGTGTTATTGTTGATTTCCCCTTTCATACTTGTTAGCATTTGTCTTACATATTGCAGTGCTCCTATATTGGGGGCATATATATTTATAATTGTTATATCTTCTTCTTGGATTGTTCCTTTGATCATTATGTAGTGGCCTTCTTTGTCTCTTTTCACAGCCTTTGTTTTAAAGTCTATTTTATCGGATATGAGTATTGCCACTCCTGCTTTCTTTTGGTCTCTATTTGCGTGGTATATCTTTTTCCAGCCCTTCACTTTCAGTCTGTATGTGTCCCTTGTTTAGAGGTGGGTCTCTTGTAAGCAGCATATAGAGGGGTCTTGTTTTTGTATCCATTCGGCCAGTCTTTACAGCCACTATGGAGAACAGTGTGGAGATTCCTTAAAAAATTGCAAATAGAACTACCTTATGACCCAGCAATACCACTGCTGGGCATACACACCGAGGAAACCAGAATTGAAAGAGACACATGTACCCCAATGTTCATCGCAGCACTGTTTATAATAGCCAGGACATGGAAACAACCTAGATGTCCATCAGCAGATGAATGGATAAGAAAGCAGTGGTACATATACACAATGGAGTATTACTCAGCCAGTTAAAAAGAATTCATTTGAATCAGTTCTGATGAGATGGATGAAACTGGAGCCAATTATACAGAGTGAAGTAAGCCAGAAAGAAAAACACCAATACAGTATACTAACACATATATATGGAATTTAGGAAGATGGCAATGACGACCCTGTATGCAAGACAGGGAAAGAGACACAGATGTGTATAACGGACTTTTGGACTCAGAGGGAGAGGGAGAGGGTGGGATGATTTGGGAGAATGGGAATTCTAACATGTATACTGTCATGTAAGAATTGAATCGCCAGTCCATGTCTGACGTAGGGTGCAGCTTGCTTGGGGCTGGTGCATGGGGATGACCCAGAGAGATGTTGTGGGGAGGGAGGTGGGAGGGGGGTTCATGTTTGGGAACGCATGTAAGAATTAAAGATTTTGAAATTTTTAAAAAAAAATGTGAAAGAGAAATAACTTAAAAATATTTCATTTTACTTTAATTCTACCCATTTTATTCTACTTTAACTCTACCCATTTTATTCTACTTTAACTTTAGTATGGTGGCTAAATTTTAATTATATATAAATAAAACCTTATGATAAAAAGTGATATTTAATTTTGCCTGTGTACTTAGAATTTCATCAACTTGCTTTTTATTATTTCAATATACTTCTTTAACCTTCTCTGCATTTTATTTTTTGTATGTGCTTTTTGGTACTTACCTATCACAACAACATTGGGGGTGTTTTAATCCCAATTAGTGTGATTCTATCTGTTATTTTCCATGGGGCATAACACTGTATTTTCCTGAGATAAATTCTCCAAGTGTATCTTTTATCTCTTATACCTGTGGGGACTTTGTGGGAGGTTGTTTAATTCTGTCATTCCCATAAAATCACAGAGCTTCCATCCCTCAGGTTAAATATCAAGTAAATCATTGAAAGGATAAAGACAAAGAGCTCAGGCTTGCTAGAGCCAATGCATAAATAAACATGAAGAACTTAAATGTAAAACCCCTCAGGTACTTGGGATATTAGGAAGTATTTAACAGTTAAAACCTATTAGCAACATAGAAAAGTTCTTTAGAACAGCAGGATGGCGAATTTTAGTCACTCAACTAAAAATTGTTGTCTACCAGACAAAGCCAAAGTAATCTACAAAAACTTCCCACAACAAGTTCAGTACTTTAGGGAATAAGAGAGGAGGCAGAGAAAGGAATGATTATCCTTAAAGCGTTGCAACAGATATTTTACAAGTTATGGCTTGGAAATGTCAACATTTATGTGAATTTGTGCACTAGCAGTAGACACAGAAATAAATATAGTAATAGAGACCACGCATGTAAGAATTAAAGATTTTAAAATTTAAAAAATAAATTAAAAAAATAAAATAAAATCTATAGCAAAAAAAAATAAAAATAAAAATAAAACACATACACAGGATAACCTACTCCTGTTCTTAGAGATCTGATTCAGAAGGCACAGAATGAGGCATAGTTATTTCTTTTAAAGTAAGTAATTTGCATGTAGCATCTTAACAATTACGGCAGCCCTAAAATCCCATGGATGGAGGAGCCTGGTAAGCTGCAGTCCATGAGGTCACTAGGAGTGGACACAACTGAGTGACTTCACTTTGACTTTTTACTTTCATGCATTGGAGAAGGAAATGGCAACCCACTCCAGTATTCTTGCTTGGAGAATCCCAGGAACAGGGGAGCCTGGCTGGTTTCTGTCTATGGCGTCGCACAGAGTTGGACACGACGGAAGCGACTTAGCAGCAGCAGCAATAGGTAGGTATTATTTTTATTTTATCCTTAGTAGAGGTGAGAAAACTGAAGCATAAGCCCCATTCCTTAGGTCACACAGTGAGAAGTAGAAGAAAGATATTTAGAATGTCCACATGTTAAAAAATGATGTAGATTCTGGACAAAGTATATTTTGTTTTAAGTATGATGTCATAGTAACATATTTTGGATCACAATGTAACAAGAAAAAAATCAATTAAAAATAACTCAAATAGCCATTTAAAAATCCAGCAAGGAATCCATTCAACAATAACAACCTAATAAAATGAGGAGAAACTAGAGACGGTAGCAATGTGAAATAAGGAGACATTAAAAGCAGGATTTTCACTAAAACAAAAGGCGGTATCAAATATCCTCAGAATGTTTCTTTTAAAAAATTATACATTCAGAAATATAATACTTATAAGTTCAAGTTCACAAATCATGAACATTTCAAGGTATGGAAAAGATGTACTAGGTAAATAACATTCAAATTAATCTGTGGAGCAACATTAATCAGAATCAACCCTGTAACATTGCATCTTTAAAATACATATTACTTTAACATATAGTATTATGTATTATAAAATATATTGCCTTAATATGAATAACAAAGGTTCAAAATTATATATCTTAATTTAAGATAAGATGAAATGATACAGTGAAATGCTGACTTTTTCTGAGATTCCTCCCCCCACCCCCCGGGGCTGTCTCCTCCATTCATTTTAATGATATCATAGCAGGCAATCAATGTGTTGTCTCCATGTTACTGAACATAAACTTGTCCCACTTCTAGAATGCATGCATAAGGCTTTATGACCTGGAATTTATTGAGAAAATTTCAGTAAAATATTGATGTTCCCATCAGTTTGGGTCTAAGTCTATAATTAATAGCTTGTTTCCTTTCATTTCAATGGAGACAATCAAATTCTAAGCTAATTAAGTAGATTTATGCCACAAATTACTCTTCAACAAGAGAAAGTCTGGTTTTGAAATAAAAGGTATTCAGAAGTTTTGGAAAGAAAATATATTCACAATATCTGATTTGATATTTGGGGATGTTTCTCTCAAAATGTGAAATACATTGTTTACTTTCTGAAACTAACTTATACACTAGAAACCATAGCTTATCTTCAGTCAAAACAGACATTTATTAGCTGACATAGTCTCTAGATTATCAAAACCAGTAGTTTTGAAGGTATTTTCACTACAGATAATTGAAACTAAAACATGGCTGAGAAAACCTAGTGTTTTGTTATAAAGTCATGTTTACTGTGATGATAATCGACAAGATGCTTGATAATGATAAATAATTTTCACTGCTATTATTTAGTTTGCTGTCTTGTTTTTATATTTCTATCTAAACTTATAAAGATAATTTATTTTAACTAATAAAAAACATTAACAATTAAACTCCCTGTATTACTCCAGCTTTTAAATGTTCTAGAGCCTCAATTTGTTCCATTTTAACGCAGCAGCTTCCATTTCCCCCCGACAAAACACAGGTGAGTGATTATACCACCCTAACACACAAAAGGTAGTGTGGCTACAACAGTCCACTTAAATAAATAAAAATATTTGAGGCAATGTGTATCAAATGCTACTTAATACCCACCACCCACAATCTAGGCTGACCTTAACTCTACCAAGCAAGATTTATTCCTTTAAAGAATAATACAATAAAAATCAGAAAGTTGTACAAATCTTTATAAAACACATACTTTCTTGAATGTTCTTGCTTGTTATTGTCAGAGATCTTAAACTATTGATTGTACACACACACACACACACACACACACACACATATATGTATATATCCTACATACTACAAGGGGCTCAGGAGTTTTCCAGATGAGTTCTTGTTAGCACCATCTTTCCCTATGGAACTTGTGCCAGAACAGATAGTCAAGTATCTGTTATTAGCTTGAGTCTATGCACAACTTCAGGTTTCTCTCTACCTTTTCTTGTTTGAAAGTCCTGAGGATCAAGCAAAACTGGCAAACACCATCTCACAGAAAACCATCTTACCCTCCCCTATACTTTTCTTTCCTTGAGCCGTCATTCTCTGTGTTGCCCTTGACCATTTTGCTCTATTGTCTCTAGAGATGCATGTTATCTCACCTGCACCCAGGAACACACTCCTAAGTCTAGATCAGCAGACCATATGGGCTTGCAGACCGTCATGATCCCAATGTTTGTAAGAGGTTTATCTTCCTAATA
Organism: Capra hircus; assembly: GCF_001704415.2. NCBI lineage: Eukaryota > Metazoa > Chordata > Mammalia > Artiodactyla > Bovidae > Capra > Capra hircus. The sequence goes on along the minus strand of NC_030823.1, from coordinate 12,476,826 downwards.
CATCTTCTACCACAGGCCCTTAGATCACTGCTTTACTCAAGAATTATGTGGACCTAATTTACCTGCTTTCAGATTATCAGGGTTCAACTCCTTTCCATTCTTAAGAAAACATCTCTTCTATGCTTTGGATTTTTGTAGTGGGTCCCAATGCAGTTCCAACACTAATTGCTAATCTGGTTGCTCTCTGGATCTTATAAAGGAAACTATCAGAGATTATAAAGATGTTCACAGAAGGCTCAGGTCAACCACAGGTTAATGTCACTTCCTGAGTTATTGCTTCTTGTCAACATACAAACTCAGTTGGTGAGTCTTCTGGTAGGTCCAAATTACTTTCTTTATAGTAATTTCAAAATTTTCATCAGAACCTTTTAGTTTATCCTGAATTTTATATTTCTTTGATATCATTTTAAGTTTAGTAGAAAATCATATGTGCAAAGGTTGTATTTATTATTCTCTCTTATGAGATTATTGGCCCCAGAGATACTTAAGAGATAAGATGAATATTTCAAGTAACATTGAAAGTGTGCTACATTGATTTGTTTGTGTTTATTCTATATTGTTATTCTAGTTTCTCAATTTAGTCCATAAGAGAAAAAGAAAAAGAACAGGACTATAAGTGCCTGCCTTGCATCTGCTGAATGTATCTATGATTATTTAAATATACATACCTTCAAACACAGGTCACACCCAAGTACTGCATTTAAGACTCTTTTATGATTATGAGGGCTACTCCATTTCTTCTGTGGGATTCTTGCCCACAGTAGTAGATATAATGCGTATCTGAATTAAATTCACCAACTCCCATCCATTTTAGCTCACTGATTCCTAAGATGTTGACATTTACTCTTGCCATACCATATCCTGCTTTTTTAGAAGAAAGTGAAAGTTGCTCAGTTGTGTCTGACTCTTTTTGGACTATACAAGACTCATGGGCTATACAGTCCATGAAATTCTCTAGGCCAGAATACTGGAGTGGGTAGCCTTTCCCTTCTCCAGGGGATCTTCCCAATCCAGGGATCGAACCCAGGTCTCACATGTTGGAGGAGGATTCTTTACCAGCTGAGCCACATGGGAAGACCTGCTTGACCATGTCCAAATTATCTTCATTCATGGACCTAACATTCCATTCAACATCTATGCCCCAACCACTGATCCCAAAGAAACTGAAGCTGGTCAGTTCTATGAAGACCTAGAAGACCTCTTAGGACTAACACCAAAAAAGATGTCTTTTTCATCATAGGGAATTGGAAGTGAAGAGATAACCTGGAATAACAGGCAAGCTTGACACTGGGAGTACAAAATGAAGCAGGGCAAAGGCTAACAGACTTTTGCCTAGAGAATGCACTGGTCATAGCAAACACTCTTTTTCAACAACACAAGAGATGACTTTACACATGGACATCAACAAATGGTCAATAGTGAAATCAGATTGATTATATTCTTTCTAAACAAAAATGGAGAAGCTCTATACAGTCAAGAACAACAACAACAACAACAAAAAAAAAAGACCTGGAGCTGACTGTGGCCCAGATCATCAGCTTCTCATAGCAAAATTCAGGTTCAAACTAAAGAAGTGGGTAAAACCACTAGGCCAGCCAGGTACAACTTAAATCAAATCCCCCTATGAATATATAGTAGAGGTGATGAATAGAGTCAAAGGATTAGATCTAGTAAACAAAGTTCCTGAAGAACTATGGGCAGAGGTCAGTAATATTATAGAAGAGATCCCAAAGAAAAAGAAAAGCAAGAAGGCAAAGTGGTTGCTTATGGAGGCTTTACAAATAGCTGAAGAAAGAAGAGAAGAGAAAAGCAAGGGAAAAAAGGAAAGACACATCCAACTAAATGCAGTGTTCCAGAGAATATCAAGGAGAGACAAGGAGGCCTTCTTGTATGAATAATGCAAAGAAATAAAGGAAGACAACAGAAGGAGAAAGACTAGAGATCTCTTCAAGAAAACTGGGAATAGCAAAGGAACATTTCATCCAAAGATGAGCACAATAAAGGACAGGAATGATAAAGACCTAATAGAAGCAGAGTGATCAAGAAGAGATGGAAAGAATACACAAAAGAACTGTACAAAAAAAGTCTCAGTGACCCAAATAACCACAATGGTGTGGTCACTCAATCAGAGCCAGGCATTTTGGAGTGTAACGTCAAGGGAAACACTGCTGTCAAGAAAGCTAGTGGAGTCGATGGAATTCCACCAGAGCTATTTAAAATCCTAAAAGATGATGCACTCAATATGTCAGTAAATCTGAAAAACCCAGCAGTGGCCACAGGACTGAAATATGTCAGTCCTCATCCCAGTTCCTAAGAAGGGCAATACTAAAGAGTATTCAAACCATTGCACAATTGCACTCATCTCCCAAGCTAGTAAAGTAATGCTCAAAATCCTGCATGCTAGGTTTCAGCATTATGTGAACTAAGAAGTTCTAGATGACCAAGCTGGGTTTGGAAAAGGCAAAGGAACCAGAGATGAAATTGCCAACATTAGCTGGATCATAGGGGAAAGCAAGGGGATTCCAGAAAAGCATCTACCTCTGTTTCATTGACTATGCTAAAGCTTTTTACTGTGTGCATCTAACAAACTGTGGAAAACTCTTAAAGAGATGAGAATGCCAGACCATCTTACCTGCCTTGTGAGAAACCCACATGCCAGTCAAGAAGCAACATCTAGAAACTAGTATCGAACAACTGACTGGTTCAGGATTGAGAAAAGAGTACACAAGGCTTATTTATTGTCACCCTGTTTATTTAACTTATATGCAGAGCCCATCATGAGCAATTCTGGGCTGGAAGAGTTACAAGCTGGAATCAAGATTTCTGGGAGAAATATCAACAACCTCAAATATGAGGATAATACCACTCTTATGGCAGAAATAAGAGAAACTAAAGAAGCACCCAATGAGGGTGATGGAGGAAAGTGGAAAAGCCAGCTTAAAACTCAATATTAAAAAGCTAAGATCATGACATCTGGTCCCATCTCATCATAGCAAACATAGGTGAAAATGTGAAAGTAGTAACAGATTTCCATCTCTTGGGCTCTCAAATCATCATGGATGGTGACTGCAGCCATAGAAGACAATTACTTTTTGGCAAAAAGCCTATTACAAACTAAGACAGTGTGTTAAAAACAAAGACATCACAAAGATCCATACAGTCAAGTATATGGTCTTTCCAGTAGTCATGTGTGGTTGTGATAGCTGAACCATAAAGGAGGCAGAGCACTGTAAGATAGATGCTTTCAAACTGTGGTGCAGGAGAAGACTCTTGAGAGTCCCTTGGACAGCAAGCAGATCAAACCAGTCAATCCTAAAGGAAATCAACCTTGAACACTCATTGTAAGGATTGATGGCTAAAGCTCCAATACTTTGGATGCCTGATACAAAGAGCTGACTCAATGCGAAAAGACCTGATGCTGGTAAAGATTAAAGGCAGGAGGAGAAGACGGTGACAGAGGATGAGATGTTTGGATGGCATCACTGATACAATGTGCATGAACTTGGGCAAACTGCAGGAGATGATGAGGCACAGGGAAGCCTGGAGTGCTGCAGTCCATGGGGTCAAGAAGAGTAAGACTTGATTTGGAAACTGATCAAGGACACCTTCAAATACACACAGAGACATCATAATCATGCTTTCTATTGATTAAGTCTGAAGGTTGTGCTAGAGATACAGAGTTCTTCTGAACATCTCAACAGTATAACTAGGCAATTTTTGGAATGTCTATCTAGGAAATGTAAATACAGGCACTGTCATAAGTAACCTGATTTCACTTGTCAACATCATAATAATCATATAGGTTAGTGAGAGATGAAGTAATAAAGTTAGGGAGTTTGAATTTGGACTTTACTTGGGGCTATGACCAACCTATACAGCATACTAAAAAGCAAAGACATTACTTTGCCAACAAAGGTCTGTCTAGTCAAAGCTATGGTTTTTCCAGTAGTCATGTATGGATATGAAAGTTGGACTATAGAGAAAGCTGAGTGCTAATGAATTGATGCTTTTGAACTATGGTGTTGGAGAAGACTCTTGAGAGCCCCTTGGACTTCAAGGAGATCCAACCAGTCCATCCTAAAGGAAATAAGTACTGAATATTCATTGGAAGGACTGATGCTGAAGCTGAAACTCCAATACTTTGGCCACCTGATGCAAAGAACCAACTACTTGGAAAATACCCTGATCCTGGGAAAGATTGAAGGCAGGAAGAAAAGGGGTTGACAGAGGATGAGAGGGTTGGATGGCATCACAGACTCAGTGGAGGTGATATTGACTAAACTCCAGGAGTTGCTAATGGACAGGTAAGGCTGGCGTGCTGCAGTCCATGGGGTAGCAAAGAGTTGGACATGACTGAGTGGCTGAACTATACCAAGGCATTAAACATCCACAAAATTGTATATTTGATGTGATCTGGTTATAAATTTGTTACATTAACCAACAGAATTTATTTGCATGATAGTTTGACTGAGTAGGTATACTTTCCTCCTTTACTTCACTACATAGTTACTATTTAATATAAAAGCTCCATTTTTATCTCAATGTGCAATCTTTTCCATGTAAAGAATACATCTTTGCTGAAGTTATCTCCCTCACAAACACACAAACACTCTCTCACACAGAGACACGCTTATATATTTGTTGTTTTTCAGATGGCCAGTATAATTTTGTATATTATACTAATCTTAATAAATTACAGAAGCATAAATTAAATTCTGAACTCTAATTTTTCCTTGTTATGTAGTTAGAAATACTTTGTTAATTTGAAGGGAAAATGATGTGATAGGAAAGAGGCTGATAATTAAATCAAGGTCTTAGACTACATGGCTTGTACTTTTAAACTGGATGCTTTACATAAATTTACCATTGTCTTATGGAATACCATTCATTTTACTTTTCCAATTCATGCAATTTTAAAAATCGTTTTAATTTTTCTTAAAGTAGGAAATATTTATTTTCATAGACAAGTCCATGGTTAGAATCACATTGAGCTTCTGAACTATCATTTTAAACAACTAAGGAAAAGAAAATTTATTCATCTGATACTCTGTAAGCCATTTAAAAATATACTTAAACTACTTCTGATCATTTTCTGCCGTACTGGTTGTTCACCATAATTGTCTGTATAGATACTGCCAATTGCCTGAACCTAATGGAGCAGGCAATCCTACCCAAGGGTTTGTTGCTGTCATTTATATTTTTGTTTTCTATACAAAGCTTTCACGTTACTTTTTGATGTTATCTGAGTAAACAAACTACACATTTTTTTCAATGACCTTAAACTTAGTGACAAACCACAACTTTAGAACACTTACATTGAACATGAAAATTCCTAGGCAGTAGTCAATTGTTTGTCATTAGATTTGAAATTTGTAAGATTTTCTCCAATTTACTTTTCTGTCCCTTTGAGAACTAGAATGGAACTTGCTTAAAAAGATATTCTGAAGCTGAGACATGATTTTCAGACCTCTCTGTACAAACCGAAAAGTCCTTCATAGACAAATGTCATTCTTTTTATTGCTTTTCCATTTTGGGCATATAGCAAATTGAATATGTGTCCAAAATGACTCTTGCCCTTTGCTTTCCTACTGCTTTTGATGTGGTGGTTTTCTTGTTGGCTCTCTTTCTATCTGGACATACTTTTCTAACTTACTCAACCTGTCAGCATGTGAGCTTTTATCTCTAAGTGGTTACAATATAGACCAAGTGTTACAAAGTAAAATACCTATAGGTGCCAGATATTAACCAAAATATTTAATATAAAGTGGGCATATATAGGAAAAGTTTACTGTTAAAAATAGAATTCAATTTTATTATTTTTTTTAAATTTATTATAACATTAAATATAATAAAATCATATGTGATCAGTTCAGCTCAGTCACTCAGTCATTTCCGATTCTTTGTGACCCCATGGACTGTAGCATGCCAGGCTTCCCTGTTCAGCACCAACTCCTGGAGCTTGCTCAAACTTATGTCCATCAAGTTGGTGATGCCATCCAACAATTTCATCTGCTGTTGTCCCCTTCTTCTCCTGCCTTCAATCTTTCCCAGCATCAGGGTCTTTACTAAGGAGTCAGCTCTTTGCATCAGGTGGCCAAAGTACTAGAGCTTCAGCTTCGGTACCAGTCTTTCCAATGAATGTTCAGGATTGATTTCGTTGAGGATTGACTGGTTTGATCTCCTTGCAATCCAAGGGACTCTCAAGAGTCTTCTCCAACACCACAGTTCAAAAGCATCAATTCTTCAGTGCTAAGCCTTCTTTATGGTCCAACTCTCGCATCTCACATCACATGACTACTGGAAAAGCCATAGCTTTGACTAGACGGACATTTGTCTGTTAAGTAGTCTCTGCTTTTTAATATGCTGTCTAGGTTTGTCTAGGTTTTCCAAGGAGCAAATATCTTTTAATTTCATGGTTGCAGTCATCATCTGCAGTGAGTTTGGAGCCCAAGAAAATAAAGTCTGTCACTGTTTCCATTGTTTTCCCCATCTATTTGTCATATGTGATACTGGATAAAATTATCTATTTATAAATTTTAATATATGAATTTTTTTCTTTCTGTACAAAATTTTGGTAAAATTCTCGCACTTATGAGAAGATATTAAGATGTCCAACTTCTTTTTGTCCTTATGTGTATCATTTATTTTATATGTCTGTTTCATTCTAAATAGGATATATTAATACTTACTCTCTTGCTATAACTATATTTATAAATATGCTCTTGCTAAGTTGCTTCAGCTGTGTCTGACTCTGTGACCCTATGGACTGTAGCCTGTCTGGCTTCTCTGTCCATGGGATTCTCCAGGCAAGAATATTGGAGTGGGTTGCCATGCCCTCCTCCAGGAGATCTTCCCCACCCAAGGATCAAACCCATATCTCTTATGACTCCTGCATTGGCAGGCATGTTCTTTACTACTAGTACCACCTGAGAGTTATTTGCATTTCTAGAATAAATAAATGCATAGAGATTCATAGAGGTCCATGTCAATTTTTTAAAATACCACTTATAATAGCATTAAAATATGAAATATTTAAGGAAAATTTGACAAAAGATGCACAAATTTTGCATACTAAACTGCAAAACATGACTGATAGAAATAAAAGAATACCTAAACAAAAAGTTAGGTATATTTTGCTTATGCATTGGAACACTATTTTTAATTCATCAATTTCCAAACAATCACAATATAGATTAATCATTGTATTAATCTTGAGAAAGAATAATGTCAGAAGATTTGAAATACATGATTTCAAGGTAATCAAGACAGAGTCAGATAAATTTATCTGTCAAGGCAGATAAATCGATCAGTGGAACAGAGAATAGAGTGCATAAGTAGATCCCCATTAAAACGGTCAATTCATTCTTAACTTTTCATCAAATAGTGCTGGGAAAGTAGATACTAAAGTGCAAAATGAGTTTTATTTATTTAATTTACATATTTATAAATAAAACTCAGTGCTTAGCACATGCTATACAGAAAAATTCACACAAAATGGTCACAGACCTATATAGTTTTACCTATGTATAGCTAAAACAATAAAATATCCGGATGGAAAATATGAAAAGAAAATCTTAGTGTTCTTTGATTTAACAAAGAGTTATTAATACTAAACAAAATTTTTAAAAGTAAAAATAATCATAAAGTGAACTTCCTCAAAAAAAAATTGTTCTTCAAAAAGCACTGTTAAATAGAAAGGTGATCCACCAGTTATATATAGATATAAATATATTTTTAGTAAATGTGTGTGTGCTCCATCACTCAGTTGTGTCCAACTCTTTGAGACTCCATATATAGTAATCCACCAGGCTCCTCAGTCCATGGAATTTTCCAGGCAAGAATACTGGAGTGGGTTGCCGTTTCTTATCCCAAGGGATTTACCTGACCCAGGATTCAAACTCATATCTCTTCTGTCTCCTGCATTGGCAGGTGGATTATTACTGCACCATATGGTAAGCTTTTAAATAAATATATGTAAAACACACAAAATTTTGTAAACATATATATGTATTTGCATTTATGTTTACATAGATGGCATTCCTCAAAGGGGGGAAAAAACTTTAAAAATTGGAAAGCATTTGAACAAAACCAAAGGAAACATTTGGAAAGCAAAATACCACAAGAACAGGTTCTCAACTTCAGGAATTTAGAAAACAGAAAATGCAAATTAAGACCATAGTGAAATTTCATGATGAACCAATTAGAGAAGCTAAAATTAAAATCATGCTGTTGGCAGGGATGTGGAGCAACTGTAGCGTCCATAAACTGTAAGGCACTGTCAAATGATACAACTACTTTTGAGAAAAAGAGTTTGGCAATTTGTTTGAAAAGTGAAAGATATATCAATATAGGATCTAGACACACTCCTACTATGTATTTATAAAAGATAAATAAAATATACACCTATGCAAAAACTTGTACACAAGCTTTAATACCAGTAGTGTTTGTAACAACCAACCAGAAACAATCCCAATGTCCAACAGTAGGTGAAAGCATACAAAAATTGTGTTAGATTCTTATAATGATTTTTTTTTCTTTCAGAAAAACAGAATGTACTGCTGATATATACAACATGGATTGAGCTAAAAAGAATTATGTTGACTGAATAAAGCCAGTCTTCCATCTCATCTTACAAAAAAAAAAAAAAAGCCAGCTACATAGTACATTATATAAAGTACATATTCATTACATAAAGTCTACCAAAAAAAAAAAAAACTAATCTATAGTGATAGAAATTTGATGTTTTGCCTGGGACAGGGAGTCAGGAGGGAGAAGCTACAAAGGATCAGGAAGAAACTCTGAGTGATGATGGTACTCACTTCCTTGATGAAGTTATGGTCTTGGGACTGTACAAGTATGTCAGAAATTATCAAATAGCATACTTTAATTACATGCAGTTTATTTAATGTCAGTGATACTTGAAAGGTATAAAAATATATATTTACAGTTCGATATTAGCAGTTATATCTTTGCCCTGCTTTGATATTTCTGGGTTTTATTAATTTTTTAAAGAAAATGGTCTAATATTAGAATGTTTTCCTTAAAAATTAGTGGTTCTATTAATTAACAAATATATTGATAGTCTTGATGCCTCTATATTTTATCCTTGATAACATATTTGATGAAAAGAAAAACTTCTAATAAATTTAAATATTTATAGGAGTTTTTAATAATAGTTACAGTAAGGTAATGAGAATTCTAATTAGATTTCTTAATTTATTTATTTAAAATGTATACAATGAAACTAATATAAACATTATTACATAAAAACCTATCCATAACTAAAGCATAATTTAATTTTTCTGAAAGCACAACAATAAAAAGATACATTTTAAAATCAAGCATGTTTTTCTCAAATGATTTGGGCCAAATCTTTGATTTACCAAAGAAAAATATTTAGGAATGCCAACCAAATATCACATTATCAAAATATTTTGAGATGCTACATTAATAATCTTCAAGTTTCAGAAATTAGTTTTTCAAAGAAAAGTAGACCTAAATTAATGAGATGTCACTCATTCCTTCCAAACAGTTTATCAGTTCCACTGCCAGCAGACAGTTTTATTTGAAGACTCTGGCTTTGAAATCAAACAAATCTTCATTAAAGTCCAATGGACTTCATTGAAAGTCCATGAAGACTTTCTAATATTTATATTCTAGTAAGTTAGTTCATCATCTTGATTTTTTCCTTCAATAATAAAGGGAATCTATCGTGATGATGTTAGTGAATTTTAAACTGAAGTGTCTATCAAGTGCTTCAGTTCAGTTCAGTTCAGTCACTCAGTCGTGTCCGACTCTTTGTGACCCATGAATCGCAGCACGGACTCCCTGTCCATCACCAACTCCCGGAGTTCACTCAGACTCATATCCATCGAGTCAGTGATGCCATCCAGCCATCTCACCCTCTGTCGTCCCCTTCTCCTCCTGCCCCTAATCCCTCCCAGCATCAGAGTCTTTTCCAAAGGAAATTCCTTCTCATTATGTGGCCAAAGTACTGGAGTTTCAGCTTTAGCATCATTCCTTCCAAAGAAATCCCTGGGCTGATCTCCTTCAGAATGGACTGGTTGGACCTTCTTGCAGTCCAAGGGACTCTCAAGAGTCTTCTCCAACATCAAAGTTAAAAAGCATCAATTCTTCAGTGTTCAGCTTTCTTCACAGTCCAACTCTCACATCCATACATGACCACTGGAAAAACCAAAGCCTTGACTAGATGGACCTTTGTTGGCAAAGTAATGTCTCTGCTTTTCAATTGGCTATCTAGGTTGATCATAACTTTTCCTCCAAAGAGTAACCGTCTTTTAATTTCATGGCTGCAGTCACCATCCGCAGTGATTTTGGAGACCCCCAAAATAAAGTCTGACACTGTTTCCACTGTTTCCCCATCTGTTTCCCCATCTATTTCCCATGAAGTGATGGGACCAGATGCCATGATTTTCGTTTTCTGAATGTTGAGGTTGAAGTCATCCTCTTCACTCTCCACTTTCACTTTCATCAGGAGGCTTTTTAGTTCCTCTTCACTTTCTGTCATAAGGGTGGTGTCATCTGCATATCTGAGGTTATTGATATTTCTCCTGACAATCTTGATTTCAGCTTGTGCTTCTTCCAGTCCAGCATTTCTCATGATGTACTCTGCATAGAAGTTAAATAAGCAGGGTGACAATATACAGCCTTGATGTACTCCTTTTCCTATTTGGAACCAGTCTGTTGTTTCATGTCCAGTTCTAACTGTTGCTTCCTGACCTGCATACAGATTTCTCAAGAGGCAAGGTCAGGTGGTCTGGTATTCCCATCTCTTGAAGAGTTTTCCACAGTTTATTGTGATCCACACAGTCAAAGGCTTTGGCATAGTCAATAAAGTAGAAATAGATGTTTTCCTGGAACTCTCTTGCTTTTTCAGTGATCCAGCGGATGCTGGCAATTTGATCTCTGGTTCCTCTGCCTTTTCTATAATCAACTTGATCATCAGGGAGTTCACGGTTCATGTATTGCTGAAGCCTGGCTTGAAGAATTTTGAGCATTACTTTACTAGCATGTGAGATGAGTACAATTGTGCAGTAGTTTGAGCATTCTTTGGCATTGCCTTTCTTTGGGATTGGAATGAAAACTGACCTTTTCCAGTCCTGTGCTTAGCATATGATAAAATTCAAAGTCCCAGCTAATAATATTAAAACATTTTAAATACATATTTAAAAAATAATAAATGGTCTGTTAGTAAAAAATTTTGTGAAAATGGCAAAGTTTGTCTTTAGTGTTTCTTCAAACTAGCATTTGTTTCAGTTTCACTACTTTGGTTATTGATCTTTTCATATTATTATGGACCATCTCATGTGGATTAAACACAACTTTCTTAAACTCTTCAAAGTGTATTAACTCAGTGTCTCAATTTTATGGTCAGAGTATGTATATATTCCTGTTTGCAAGGTAACCTTCAAAGGTAGAACATATGCTATTTATTACTTCTTTGTTGCAAAATGATGACTTATGCTTAAGGGGTGGTTTTGTCAGAAAAGATAAGAAATTTAGGCCAAAAAGTGTGACAGGTATTTTTAAACAAATTAGTCTCTTGCATATCTTACATTATATGGTGTATAAACAAATCCATCAGATAAAAAATCCAGTCTCTGTAGAAAACAGATATATTTAAGGAGTGGTACATGCTACAAAAGTAAAACAAAAAAACAAAACTATGAATATATAATATTCACATTACAATGAAATTTTATATCTGAAATGCCTTCTTGGAAAACTGTATTATATAATTCTAAATTGAAATGAAGACTCTCAAAGAATATAAAAGCAACAGAAACAACAAAGTAACCACATCCTAAGTTGCTAGATTATGTAGGTATACAAATCGGGAAACTGAGATATAGGAACATAGGGAAATAAGAGGAAAAGTAAGATTTGCATTTGAAGAGGGAAGATACCATTTGTGTATTTTAATTCAAAATATCACTTTGCTGTATATTAAATGAATAAACACATACTGTAAAACTAGAGCTTCCCTTGTGGCTCAGTGGTAAAGTATCTGCAGGAGCTTCCAGAGACCCGGGTTCTATCCCTGGGTCAGGAAAATCCCCTGGAGAAGGAAATGGCAACCCACTCCAGTATTCTTGCCTAGGAAATCCCATGACAGAGCAGCCTGGCAGACTACAGTCCATGGGGTTACAAAAGAATCAGACATGATTTAAAAACCTAGTTAAATATAACCTTATTTTTTTAATGGCTGACTTTAGTTTATGGAAATAAATATAGTTCTCACTGTTATGAGGCATATATAGAAGTATTAATTTAGAATTCTACTATCCACAAAATAGCTTATTGTATATTATGTTCAGTTAACCATAAATTGTAATTTTACTGACACATGGAACTCATGAATTGAATAGAAGGTATTTTTTATTATAATTTAATCATCTTTCTTTAATCAAAGAAAAGTCACAGTGTCCAGATTGTTGTCTTTTTCATCTACAAAAGCTTAAACTACATATTTTGAGCTCTGATACTGCCAAGATTTCCTATTAAGATTTTGTTAAGAGTTTAAAAATTATTTAATCAGAAAATTTGTGACTCTTCAAAAAATTCCATTATACCCTGAAGCAGTCATTATTAACAACTCATACTGTTCATATAAATATACACTAATATCTATACACATATATTCTTTTAAATTAAATATATGGCATTTCTATTTTCCAGACCATTGATTTCATTAGATTTAATAACCTCAACAGTGATAGTATGTAATTTATTTAAGGATATGATCTTGTGTCCAGAGCTTTGCCATCACCTGTGATATTGATTATCACATTCTTTTGGACACATGTTTACATATTTGTTTTGTTTGCTCCTTTTAGTTTGTTTGTTTTCTAAGACCGATTGGTTAGGGTAAAGCTCTAATAAGTTGCTATAATAAAAGAGCAATGGTATATTAGTGGCTTAAACCAATTGTTAATTTCTCACTCATTCAATGGTAATGGGTTGGTGAATAAAACAGAGATCAGGCTCCACCCTCAGAGACCCAGTATGACTAAGCCATTTTCTACATATGTATTCCAGCTGCCCTGAAAATATCCTCTATTACAAACCAACTATAATGTAAAAAGGCATTAGGGATCCCTATAGGAGATATGTATTTACAATTTTGGCCTGAAGTAACACACATAGGGGTTCAGAACAGGCCTCCCCAAAATGTATCACTTTTACATGGAGATTATTTTGAGCTAAAGGCAATCAATACTGCAGATTCAAGTGATACTACTCCCCTTCCCTTAACTACCTAGAAGATTTTTAATTGGGACTTTGCCCAGAAAAGAATTATTGCCAGAGATAAGTTTTATCTAATTAGCCCCATTTATCTGGAAGGCATATGTGCGCAGTCACTTTAGTCATGTCTGACTGTTTTGCGACCCCTGGACTGCAGCCCACCAGGCTCCTCTGTCCATGGGATTCTCCAGGCAAGAATACTGGAGTGGGTTGCCATGCCCTTCTCCAGGCAATCTTTCGGACCCAGGAATTGAATCCGCGGCTCCTTCATCTCCTGGCACTGCAGGTGAATTCTTTACCCCTGAGCCACTGTGGAAGCCCTCCTACTTGGCAGGGCACATAACCTAATTCCTAAACATCTGCTCTTCTTAATGTCCTGTGAATGACTCTCTTGCCCTTGAAAGCCCTAGGGGCCTATCCTATTCCTTAGGCCAGGTGGTAAAATGGCATTTATTTTACCATTCTGTCTGAATTCTCATATATTTGGAATATCTGACCAGTCTCGCATAAGTGGAATTTAAAATTAAATTTTATTTTTCCTTATTAATCTGTCTCATGTTAATTTAATTCTCAGACCAGCCAGAAGAAACTAGAAGGGTAAAGGAAAGTCTTCTTCCCCCTCAACACACACATCCTTCTAGACCTAGAAGGAATACCGCTGAAACAGAGCAGGACCCTATCACCCTGCCCTGCCATGTCCTACACCTGCCTTTTTTCTGTAGAAAAGATTTAGCTAAAGAATAAATTTAATCAGAGAAGTTAGAAAATGCAGAAACAAAGGAAAACAGCAAAACAGGACAAAAAATAACAGTTTAGTCAATAAACAAAATCAAGGATATTTAGTTCCTTCTCAAGGGCTACAGACAATATTATGACCCATAGTCCGTGAACTGTCTTATAGATACTGAAATCATGACCAGGTGGAAGAATGTTAAGCACACGTGATGACCATGACGTAAGCTGCCACAATTCTGAGAATTGGCCTCAAGGAAATGGGAACAAACTGATTCTGGAACTGAAGATTAACTGTTCTTAAAACAATCAAGATAACACTGATCAGACCAATTAGCATAACTAATTCCATGATGATGGTCAGAGCTGACTCTGCTGTTTCTGCACATAGGCACCTTCCTCCATCTATAAAAGCTCTTGTCCATGGAATGTCTGGGGATCGGGAGTGGGGAGAAGAACCTTTTTGGACAGGAGTCCACCCTCTACTAGCAAGGAGACAGGGGCACAGTCACAGTCAGCAACTCTGAACAAGTTTAAAATATGTAACAAAAAATATAAACTTTGTGGACTATTTTATATAAAGTTTAACAGATAATTAGGGTAGGAAATGGCAGTTCAGTTCAGTCACTCAGTCGTGTCCGACCCTTTGCGACCTCATGAATCGCAGCACGCCAGGCCTCCTTGTCCATCACCATCTCCCGGAGTTCACTCAGACTCACGTCCATCGAGCCGGTGATGCCATCCAGCCATCTCATCCTCTGTCGGCCCCTTCTCCTCCTGCCCCCAATCCCTCCCAGCATCAGAGTCTTTTCCAATGAGTCAAGCTTTTGCATGAGGTGGCCAAAGTACTGGAGCTTCAGCTTTAGCATCATTCCCTCCAGAGAAATCTGAGGGTTGATCTCCTTCAGAATGGACTGGTTGGATCTCCTTGCAGTCCAAGGGACTCTCAAGAGTCTTCTCCAACACCACAGCTCAAAAGCATTAATTCTTCGGTGCTCTGCCTTCTTCACAGTCCAACTCTCACATCCACACATGACCACAGGAAAAACCATAGCCTTGACTAGATGGACCTTAGTCGGCAAGTAATGTGTCTGCTTTTGAATATACTATCTAGATTGGTCATAACTTTTCATCCGAGGAGTAAGCATCTTTTAATTTCATGGTGGCAGTCACCATCTGCAATGATTTGGGAGCCCAAAAAAATAAAGTCTGACACTGTTTCCACTGTTTCGCCATCTATTTCCCATGAAGTGATGGGACCGGATGCCATGATCTTAGTTTTCTGAATGTTGAGCTTTAAGCCAACTTTTCCACTCTCCTCTTTCACTTTCATCAAGAGGCTTTTTAGTTCCTCTTCACTTTCTGCCATAAGGGTGGTGTCATCTGCATATCTGAGGTGATTGGTATTTCTCCCGGAAATCTTGATTCCAGCTTGTGTTTCTTCCAGTCCAGCATTTCTCATGATGTACTCTGCATAGAAGTTAAATAAGCAGGGTGACAATATACAGACTTGACGTACTCCTTTTCCTATTTGGAAACAGTCTGTTGTTCCATGTCCAGTTCTAACTGTGCTTCCTGACCTGCATACAGATTCCTCAAGAGGCAGGTTAGGTGGTCTGGTATTCCCATCTCTTTCAGAATTTTCCACAGTTTATTGTGATCCACACAGTCAAAGGCTTTGGTGTAGTCAATAAAGCAGAAATAGATGTTTTTATGGAACTCTCTTGCTTTTTCCATAATCCAGCGGATGTTGGCAATTTGATCTCTGGTTCCTCTGCCTTTTCTAAAACCAGCTTGAACATCAGGGAGTTGGCAGTTCACGTATTGCTGAAGTCTGGCTTGGAGAATTTTGAGCATTACTTTACTAGTGTGTGAGATGAGTGCAATTGTGCCATAGTTTGAGCATTCTTTGGCATTGCCTTTCTTTGGAATTGGAATGAAAACTGATCTTTTCCAGTCCTGTGACCACTGCTGAGTTTTCCAAATTTGCTGGCATATTGAGTGTAGCACTTTCATAGCATCATCTTTCAGGATTTGAAACAGCTCAATTGGAATTCCATCACCTCCACTAGCTTTTTTCATAATGATGCTTTCTAAGGCCCCCTTGACTTCACATTCCAAGATGTCTGGCCCTAGATTAGTGATCACATCATGATTATCTTGGTCGTGAAGATCTTTTTTGTACAGTTCTTTGATGTATTCTTTCCACCTCTTCTTAATATCTTCTGCTTATGTTAGGTCCAGACCACTTCTGTCCTTTATCGAGCCCATCTTTGCATGAAATATTCCCTTGGTATCTTTAATTTTCTTGAACAGATCTCTAGTTTTCCCCATTCTGTTGTTTTCCTCTATTTATTTGCTTGATCGCTGAAGAAGGCTTTCTTATCTCTTCTTGCTATTATTTGGAACTCTGCATTCAGATGCTTTTATCTTTCCTTTTCTCCTTTGCTTTTCACCTCTCTTCTTTTCACAGCTATTTGTACGGCCTCCCCAGACATCCATTTTGCTTTCTTGCATTTCTTTTCCATGGGGATGGTCTTGATCCCTGTCTCCTGTACAATGTCACGATCCTCATTCCACAGTTCATCAGGCACTCTATCTATCAGATCTAGACCCTTAAATCTATTTCTCACTCCCACTGCATAATCGTAAGGGATTTGATTTAGGTCATACCTGAATGGTCTAGTGGTTTTCCCTACTTTCTTAAATTTGTCAGAATTTGGCAATAAGGAGTTCATGATCTGAGCCACAGTCATTTCCCAGTCTTGTTTTTGTTGACTGTATAGAGCTTCTCCATCTTTGGCTGCAAAGAATATAATCAATCTGATTTCAATGTTGACCATCTGGTGATGTCCATGTGTAGAGTTTTCTCTTGTGTTGTTGGAAGAGGGTGTTTGCTATGACCAGTGCGTTTTCTTGGCAAAACTCTATTAGTCTTTGCCCTGCTTCATTCCGCATTCCAAGGCCAAATTTGCCTGTTACTCCAGGAGTTTCTTGATTTCCTACTTTTGCATTCCAGTCCCCTGTAATGAAAAGGACATCTTTTTTGGGTGTTACTTCTAAAAGATCTTGTAGGGCTTCATAAACCATTCAACTTCAGTTTCTTCAGCGTTACTGGTTGGTGCATAGACTTGGATAACTGTGATATTGAAATGTTTGCCTTGGAGACGAACAGAGATCATTCTGTCGTTTTTGAGATTGCATCCAAGTATTGCATTTCAGACTCTTTTGTTGACCATGATGGCTACTCCATTTCTTCTGAGGGATTCCTGCCCACAGTAGTAGATATAATGGTCATCTGAGTTAAATTCACCCATTCCAGTCCATTTTAGTTTGCTGATTCCTAGAATGTCAACGTTCACCCTTGCCATCTCTTGTTTGACCACTTCCAATTTGCCTTGATTCATGGACCTGACATTCCAGGTTCCTATGCAATATTGCTCTTTACAGCATTGAATCTTGCTTCTATCACCAGTCACATCCACAGCTGGGTATTGTTTTTGCTTTGGCTCCATCCCTTCATTCTTTCTGGAGTTATTTCTCCACTGATCTCCAGTAACATATTGGGCACCTAATGACCTGGGAGTTCCTTTTTTGGTATCCTATCATTTTGCCTTTTCATACTGTTCATGGGGTTCTCAACCCACTCCAAAATCTTGCCTGGAAAATTTCATGGACAGAGCCTGGCTGGTTACAGTCCCTGGGGTCACAGAATTTGACATGACTGAGTACAAATGTCTTAATTGATAAAAGCTAATATAGATTGAAATATATTCCATCCCACCAGCAGTTTATAAAAGTGCCTTTCTGCTTATGTTTTCATTAAAACTGATTCTGTCAACAGTTTAAATTTTCATCAAGAATCTTACTTGGGTAAAGGTGTTATTTTATTTTATTTTTTTACATTTTTAGTGTTCTAGTAAGTTTGTGTGTATCTCATTTTTAAAGGACATTTACACTGCTTACTCTAAAATTCATTTTCATACTCTTTGCCTAATTTTCTAGTCTCTGTATTTGTATTTTTGTTCTCAATTTTGTGCTTGAAAAAAATTACAAAGTGGAAACACTCATCCATTTCCAGTCACATTGGATTGTTGACATTACTTCATTTCATTTTAATTAGAGATTTCATATTTATGAAATATTAATAAATTTATCAAGTTGAAAATAATAATTGAAAATGCAATGCCAATTAAATTATTAATTCACTGCACTAACATGTCCTCCTGGTAGGAACTTCTGTCAGGAGATGTTTGTTCCTCCAAGTTCAGGGCTTTTTGAGCAAAGAGATCTGGTACAAAGATGATTAAATGGTAGCTTGCCTCTGAAGTTAGAGAGTGAATTTCCCCAGAACCATATGCTCCCATTCAAGTGATAATCAAGTTTAGACACAGTTTTCTAATCTCCCTGGTGGCAGTTGCTTACATTTCAGGGTAAAGAACTTCCTCTCCTTCCCCAGAGTGTTCATAGTCCAGAATGGAAAAGAAAGCGAGATCTCTCTATCTTCAGAGGAGAGGATGGTTATCTGTGTCATCTGTCTATCTAAGAACGCTATTTCAAAATCTGAGAGACCCTCTTCTCTGATGTAGACCACCTGTGTCTGCAGAGGTCAATGGGTGCTCAACATTCTCAGAGCAATCTCTGTGGGGACAGAGATTTGGAGACAGATGTGGGATCAGAGCTTTGGGGACTGCCTCGAGCTTCTCTGTAAATAAGAGGCCTTTTGTCTGATCTAGACATGTTTGTGTGTGTTGTGTGTGTGTATATGTGTGTGTGCATGTACGGGCACTTTGTTGCTCAGTCGTGTTTGACTTTCTGCAACCCTTTGGACTGTAGCCAACCAGACTCATCTGCCGAGTGGATTCTTTACCTGCTGAGCCATCAGGGAAACCCAATCTCATATGTGATAGCCCCTTATGTTTGTACTTCTATGAGTGTATATACTATATATACTACACACTATACATATTAGAGTATACTGTTTATACTATTTGTACTATGTACACCCAAAGAATTTCCAAAAAGTTTATATATATATAAAATAAAATTTTATATATAAAAATTTTAAATATAACATAAAATAAAATGTTGAATATAACTTAAAATAGCAGATTTTTATCTGGAAAGGGGCATGATAAGTTGGGAAAAATGAACATGAGGCAAGAGCTTAAGGATTCTCATGACTTTGGACTTCAGTAAAGCTTTTTCTTTTTCTTTCTTATTTTTTTTTTTTTTTGCCGTTTCCTTGTTCTTTGAAAGACATCTTTTGCACTTCTAAGAGGTTAATATTATGTTTCACATACAAAACAAATCCATCTGCAATTTTCTCCTTTGTACTGCCTTTAAAAATATTATTTTCTTGTATATTCAGAAACTGACTCAAAACTATGGTTAAACCTGTACCTGTAACACATGTACAAAAACAAAATATGTAGATTTTTAGACCAAAATAAGGTATTTATATCTCCAATGAAAATTTTAAAGACTAAACTAGCCTGGCTATCTAAACTAGGCTTCATTCCTTTGCAAACAATAAGAAATCATCAAATATTTCCAGGGCCTTTAAAATGAGGTTAAATAGGTCTAAGCAATCAATTGAGTATCTATTAATGATATCTCCTTCAAGAGTCAAAGAACTTTCTTTGAACACACCTATGTCATATGGTATCATATTCCTGCAGATAGCTAGGTTGTGTGGGTTTATATTTAAAATGTATCTTTTCAGAGAACTCATCAAAATAACCAAGAATAGTATGATGAACTTTAGATTCTAGTTGGTACATCCCTCAGTCTGACTGTTTGTGACCCCATGAACTGTAGCTCGCCAGGCTCCTCTGGTCATGGGATTTCCCAGGCAAGAATACTGAAGTGGGTTGACATTTTCTCCTCCAAGGGATCTTCTTGACCCAGGGATCAAATCCAGGTCTCCGTGTCTCCTGCATTGGCAGGCAAATTCTTTATCACTGAGCCACCTGGGAAGTCCTTAGATCCCAGAGTATAACAGAGAGACACATTGTTTTGAGAAGCAAAGAGATAAAAGTGACATTGCTCCTAATGAAACCTGTGAAACCCTTGGACATAGCAAATTGTCTCTACCACATACTTCAGACTCAGTCCCAGGGTGTGGGATATCACTGGAACACTCATTTTTCAACAGGTCAAACAGGGCCAAAACTGCCTTGTGATACGTGTTTCCACTGTATGTTGGTTAGAGAAGTTACATACAGTACTGCATATTTTGTATCTCATAAGGTTTAAGTCTTAATTACATAGTTTAAAAGAATGCACTGAAACCAGGGCCAGTTTCAGAATTAAAATCATGACTTCAGGTTATTCTATTTAAGTTAATATGCCTATGTTGGCCTTGGAAGGTATTTTTAAAGTGGTAAGAAGTAATTTTTTATGCTATATTTGTGTTTGTATGTGTATATTTACCAGCTTAGAAATGCTTTTTGTTTGCTTTTGTGTGTGTGTGTCTTTTAAGTTGAATGTCTCCAATACCCAATGTTTCTACTGATAGATGAATGGTAACTAAACATGTATGCTTTTTCTCAATAACCAAAAAATGTATCTTACTTGCCATTCTCTATCTTCCATTCTCCCAAGCATTCAAATATCAAAGTTCAGCTAGATAGATTGAAGGTATTTGTATAACATAAGTTCTTAGCATGCTAGAAACATGGACTACAAAGTATACTGCCAGTGTTCTTTTTTCCCCCAAGGAATGGGTGTTTCAAAACACTGATGAATAATTTATCTTTAATAGAAACTTTGCATCAATGATACAATGATTTCCTATAAAGTTCCTTTTCTCTGGTCACTGAGATTTTAGGTTCATGTGACATATGTATTGTATGATTGTTTTCATACATAATGTTTTCGACCAGATACACAGAGGGTTTTTTAGGATTTTAAGGCAGGAATGAAGAAAGAAAGCAAATGTTTATTGGACATTCGCTATGTGCTGAACACTAGGCAAAGTGTGTGACATAGATCATGGTAACACTTCTTTGCATTATTATACACCATCTTTTTTAAAAAGTGGTTTAATTTTAATTGAAGGATAACTGCTTTACAGTATTGTGTTAGTTTCTACTAAACATCAACATGAATCAGCCATAGGTTTAACTATGCCCCCTCCCACATGAACATCCCTCCCACCTCTCTCCCCATCTCACCCCTCTAGGTTGTTAAGTAGCCCTGGTTTGAGTTCCCTGAGTCATATAACAAATTTCCATTGACTATCTATTTTATATATGGTAATGTACGTTTACATTACATCCCACCCTCTTCTTTCTCCCCTACCAGACGATACAGCATCTTTTTAGATGAGGAAAAGGAGGCTTAAAATTGGCACTTATCCAAGGATACGTTAATAAGAAATGGTCAAGTTGGAATCAAACTTTGGAAGCTTGACTCCAAAAGGTCTTTCTGTCATCCTTTCATAATTTATACAGAATCAGTATAAATTTTGAGTTTATGGACATTTCTAGTGATAATTTCATAGTATTTTCACCATGCTATATACTGACTTTCTTACCTTAGCAAATTGAAATATTTAGGAAATATAAGACTATTTTTTCCTTGTTCAACATGTAATAGATTAAGACAATTTCCAGACTATTGATAAAATTACTTCAAGCCTAAATTCTTAGCATTTAATTATTATGACATAAATGTTCTCTTATACTTAGAATAAATTTGAATGATGGGCTGGTAGAATTATAAGTAAAACAACTGAGCACTGCTGATGATGAGTTACAAGGGTCATAGCTACAGTTATTTTATAAAAAGTCAAAATACTACCACTTTTCTCTGTATATCTGAAGCCCTCAGAAGAAGAGGGTGGCATGGCTTTTCTGGAACAGACACTGAGGCAAGCCATGGTGTTTTATGGAACAGACACAGGCAAAAAGGGTGGCATGGTACTTTCTAGAACAGACAATAAGCCAAGCTTCTACTGTTCTCTCTATGAGACAGTGAGGCTGAGGCTCCCTCCAAGTAGGAAACGTTGACCCACCCTGCTTTACCTTGGGCTAACACAGTATGCCCATCTTGTTAGGAGCAATACAATCACCTGAAAATGTGCTCATAATACATTTCTTCTTAAAAAAATGAAAAAAATCATAAACAGATCACTCTCAGGTCTATTATTAGAAAGGGTGTTCATAGGAAACACAGATGTATTGCCATCAAGTTCTTATCACGTTTAGGTGTTCCTTAAGACTTGTTATTCATTTGGAGAATGAGAAGTATTTTAACCCCTTGTTTTGACATCATGCCTTTTGGAAAAATTGTTATGTTTGAGGGACATCTTACCAAGTGTGACTTATAAATAGCTATTTTGTGGTTTGGTTTGGTGCACTAGGTTTTAGGAAATGTTTGAGTCCTTTTGACCAGCTTATCAGAGGGCAATTAAAAATGTAAGTGATGGGTAGTAGGAGATGTTATTACATTTGATAAAACTGTGTTGCATAAAATAATTGCTGGACCAAGGATGCTATTGTACCTCAGAGTTTAAATCAATAATATCTAAGCATTTTGATGTTATGCACTGTCACCTGTATAATAAATTATACAGCAAAATGATTATGAAATGTTAAAGTATTATAAGAATTTACTCTACTTGTTGCTAATAAAGTCCATGATATTTGATTTAGATGATAAGTAATTGCTTTCACGGTATCTGAGTTAGGTGCTATAAATATTTAGGAGATAATAGGCCTTCTGTCAAAACTCATCAGATATTCTTTGAACCTGTGAATTTCCAATTCATATCACCTCCTCCTGGGCTGATTAATTGAAAAGCATTGAGCTGAAATATTGTTGCTTTTCCTCGCTGCACCACTGTTTTATATGCATGATTTGATCTGCATAAGAGAAAAAAATCCACCATAGATACTACTTCAAAATTGGAGCATATAAATAAAATAAGCCCATATAGTGAAGACCTAATTAATCAACTAAGCAATCCTAAGTAGACTAGTAAACAAATAAAAGAGATTTTCCTATGTTTCTTTCTAATATTCTCTCAATATTTATATTTATGCATTGTCTGATCTAATGGCTTCTAGAATGCATAGAACTCCTGCAGATCAATACAACATTTTACACATCTGTCTCACTATATGAAAGGAAAATCATTTAAATGACTGCAATCACTCTTATAGGAAGCACTTTCGAATCTAAATAATAGATTCCTATCAAAAGAAGGTTTTGTTAAATGCATTTTCTAAACATTTAATGACCATTTCTTATGAATTATGACAAAAAGTAGAAAGCTCATTCATTTAGTGAAAGCAATATTTACATAAAAGTATTTCAGGTTTAATTAATGTTGTATATTTGATGCACTTTTAAGGTTTCTAGAGTTCTTTCATATAAAAGCCAACAAGGATATCCGAACCCAATTTTACAAATAATTAACACAAATTTCTGAGGGTTATAATAACTTGCCCAAATTCACAGGATCATACATAAGCCAGATTAAACCCTGATACTCAGGGTTTCTCATTCTATGTTCGATGGTCTTTTGTCATACCATACTAAATACTTCTACCACATTATATCTCAGCCACATTAAACACAGTGGGTGCTGATTATCTTGAATACTTGAACATGAAAATGATGTACTTATGCCTCCCTCAAAACGAATGCAAAACCGTAACATGTAGAATTCACAAAATAAGTAGAGCAATGTC
The DNA here is from genome assembly GCF_001704415.2 of Capra hircus. Taxonomy (NCBI): domain Eukaryota; kingdom Metazoa; phylum Chordata; class Mammalia; order Artiodactyla; family Bovidae; genus Capra; species Capra hircus. Next base: position 12,453,127 of record NC_030823.1, on the reverse strand, counting down.
TAGTAAGTGTGGCTGAGTAAAAACAATAGAAGAAATAGTAACAGGGAAACCCTAGAAAATAAAGAAAAAGTGAATAAAAGAAAGAAATCTAAGGGAATCCAGTAGCTTATAGTCATTTATTACTCTTGTTATTCACTTTGCCCAATATCTAAGAAGTTCAACACTTTATACTCGGTATAATTTCTCTGAATACACAAGTCTATAATTACTATCTTTGTACAACAATATTAGAAGTATAGATATAAATTTTATTGCTAAGCTTTTTCTAGAATAAATTGCCTTATGTTCAAAGATAAAAAGCCATCTGAATTTATTTCTTTTTAAATTGTATTTGTAATTGGAAGATAATTGCTTTACAATGTTGTGTTGGTTTCTGCTGTGAATCAGCCATAATTATATATATATGTAAAACCCTTCCCTCTTGAGCCTTCCTCCCCTCTCCCATCCCACTCCCCTAAGTCATCACAGAATGTCAGGCTGGGCTCCCTGTGTTATATAGCAGCTTCCCAGTAGATAGTTATTTTACACATGATAGTGTATAAATGTTAATGCTATTTTCTCAAGCCGTCCTTCCCTCTCCTTCTCTGGTTGTGTCTACAAGTGCTTTTCACACCCAAGAATCTGCCCAGGTGTAATTAATGGAGCGAAACCAAGAGCAGGTGCAGGGAGTGGGCAAGGGTGGGGTAGGAGAGCAGAGAAGCTGAGAAGACAGAAAGAGGAAGAGGAGAGGAAGAGGGGGAGGATGGAAAGAGCAAGCAAATCTTCAATTCAGTTAGTTTAGTGGCTCAGTCGTGTCCAACTCTTTGTGACCCCATGGACGGCAACATGCCAGACTTCTCTGTCCAATCAAAACTTAGATAACTCAATAATATATTAACATTTTCCACATCTACCTGCAGAAGATTTTAGAAGATAAGTGGTTGATGAAAAAGAACCGATGAAACTCTACAATACTATGAAGACACTACATTAGGGAGGACTTGAATCATCAGCAAAATTCCTGAAACTCAAGACTCACAAGCACCAGGTAATGGGGAGTAGAGAAAGATGCAGGTTTGTAAAAAAAAAGAGGTTTCAGTGAAAGTACAGAAATAGATTTATATATCAAACCCTTCAAACCATCCACATCAGCCATGCATTACCAACAAAAGTGTTAGAAAGAAGAGAGTAATCATCTTAAAAGAAAGAAGGGATGACTAGGAAAGGGATAATCCAAGATGATTTCATGGTGCAACAGTCATTAGATTTTAAAAGTGATCACCAAGAACAGAGGGTAAAATTTTTGTAAAATATATCTACACATTTTCAAACACTGAAATTTCCTAACACAAATGATGTTAAATATATAAAAAATTCCAGATGCCTCTAAAAATTTCAGAGAATAAAATATATTACCTGCACAAGACCAAGACTGCATGAGTGTTCTCATCAGCAAAACCAGACAACTGAACAATGCTTTCACATATCTCAGTGAGAGTGATTTTCTCTAAGTATTCAACATCAAATCAATGATATATTTAAGATGTTTGTATATGAGAGGACTTCCAGGACTGGAACAATGGCTAATAGTAATCTCCAGGAGAAAACAACGCAAAGGAAAATGCTTCAACAGAGTAGCCATTTAAATGGAAATTTTGAGGACACATTAACTTTGTACAAAATGGAGTAACATTATACAACACGTGCGCACACACACATCATTCCACACATGAGGAAATGTAATCTTTGGTTGTGGGCACTATTAACATAAAGGGATTTATATTTGAGCTATAGACCAGGAGCTCTTAGCCCGTCTTCAAAGCAGTTAAGTTAGACTGCCTGGTATCAAGGATAGGCATGAACCTGTTTGCAAAAAAGCTTCAGATTTGTTGATAATGTAGTTAAGAAGAACTCAAAATTCAACCTAAAATACAGATAAAACACATAAATCAACCTTATAGTTTCAGAAGAGTGCAAATTAAATTTTTAATGATAAAGAGAAAAATGAAAGTGATGAAGGCTGGGAATTCAAAAGAGAGGGGCTATGAAAAGGGTAAGTGTAGAAGACAGGGCCCACCATGGGGCTGCTCATTGCCTGGGTCTCTACTGACTGGACAGGAGTTCAGAGTCCATTCTAATTAGCTTCTCTCCGGTAAAAGTTTTAAATATTTTGAATACTAATCTTTAAGCGTTAATATCCTCCCCTGACAAAATAAGAGATTAATATATTCAACTTAAGGTTGATGAAATAAAACAAAATGAAAAGATGAAAGAACTAAAATTAGTAATAACAACATTGGAAATATGTGGAAAGAGTAAGAAAGGAGAAGTTTAAACAGATGAATAGATACAGTCTAAAATAATTAAATAAACCATTCTAGTAATGAAAGTATTAGAACTAGTTAGGATTTAAACACACTTGCCTTTAAAAAGGAATCAGGGGTTGCAATGTGTGCTGTTGCCTTTCATCATAAGTCTGCACTGTTATATTTTTAATTATGTACACATATTAATTGGGCTTCCCTTGTGGCTCAGCTGGTAAAGAATCTGCCAGCAATGTGGGAGACCTGGGTTTGATCCCTGGGTTGGGAAGATCCCCTGGAGAAGGGAAAGGTTGCCTACTCCAGTATTCTGGGCTCAAAAATTCCATGAACTGTATAGTCCATGGGGTCGCAAAGAGTCAGACACGACTGACCGACTTTCACTTCACTTCATACATATTAATTAGATGAAAAATAAATTAAATATAGTTTACATAATATGTTGAACTCAATTTGAAGATTAAAACTATGAAATAATTTGAATGTAATTGCCTATTGTATAAGGAGTCTGAATGTGAATTTCATGTAGCAGTGATGCAGCAGATGCGGGAAGAAGCAGATAGAAGCACTTCTGATCCACCTTAGCATGTGCAAAAAGTCATCATTCTCCCTGAGCGCACAGCCATTTTTTGTGAGTGATTTCTCTGCATGGCCATTACTAGCACAGGATAAAATATGCTTCCTCTGCTGGGAGAATTCAACTCCAAGAATTACAAAAGGTTTATGGTTTCTTTGTGTTACTGGTATCCTTCAGCATCCTGGTTTGTTCACCAAGGAGAAATATTTCATGAAAAGCAAAAGATCTCTTCTACAGGGCTGTGTAATGATCTCTCTCATTTTCTTCTCAGTTGTGATTTCCATTAAACCCAAGATGAATAAGACTGGATTGTTTCTTTTCTGCTGATGGTTGCTTTGGTACAGACATTGCTAATGTCTTGGTTACTTGAAAAAATATTATGACTTTTAATATACTATAATTACCTTTATGGGTAACAAGACTGAAATGCAGAAAGGCTATTAAATAAGGACAGAGGCTTGGAAGACTAGATTTTCAAAAGTTTGCTAAATGAAAAATACACCCAGTTCTACTAAGGAGTAAATTTCTGGCCAAATAATATAAGTCCATGTACCAAAAAAAAAAAAAAGATGAAATAAGCTTGCTATCATCAGAACAGAAATTAAAGTCCCACTGAGGCCAATACTTGTAAAAACAGGGAAGAAATTCCTGTTCTCATACTGTTTTCTCTTGCCAAAGAAAACACAGTCAACTGATTCAACTGATTTTCTCAGATTTGGGGGACAATTCAGTATTTTTTTTTTTTTTACCTCTTCCTAATTCTCTTTTTGATGATGGTAACACTTATGCCTCTGTTCCATACTTTCTTTTTGTTATCACACACTGGTTTCCCCCTAGTGAACTAATCCAGAATTCCATTGAATATTGCTGACTCTCAAGACTATTCCTCAGAATTCCCTTAAAAGTTCTAGGCTCATATATCCTTCAGTTTGCATGCCTTATAGATACATCCAATTTCTTATCTGAAAATTAACTTCTTTACAGTCTGCAATCAACAAAAGCCAAGTTTTATTAATTACACCTACTATTCCACAATTCTGTTTTCTTCTTTGAATTTACTATTGCCACTAACTTGCCCCAGCCATTTTTACCTTTCATCTGAACCAAAGTAACAACTTTCTGCATGGTCTTTTTGAAGCCATTCTTGTGAAGGACTTGCCCAGTCATTCCCCATTTTCAGTCAAAATACAAATATGATTTTATGCATATTCACATATATATATTTACATTGTTAAAATTTATATATTATGCATAAAAAATCTTCTTTTTTGTGTGTATCAGAATACACACAAAGTGGAGTATGAATGCAAGAATGCAATGGAACATGGTGGAGAATTTTTTTCACCAAAGAGAATGACAAAAATAAACCAGTGGAGAGAACAAGATGATGGAGGAGTAGGTGGATATGAATCCATGTATCTCTCCGTGGATACATCAGGAATATACCTTCAGACACAGAAGTGCATACAGAATACCAGCTGAGAGTAGACAGGAGTAACTGACCAGCAGAAAAAAATATATAGAACCACACAAAACTCAGTAGGATGAGGGAACTAGGAGGTAAACAGAAGTGTTAGCAGGACTGGACCTGCCCTCAGTGGGTGAGGGAACTGAAGCAGTGGTCCGATCCCCACATTGGGGCAACTGTCTGAGTCAGATGACAACATTTAAGGCAGGGAGTGAAACAGCTGATCTGTGGCAGCCTAAATGGAATGAGAATCAGACAGTACTTGCTGCAGCCATACATACCCCAGACAGGGATGCAGGTCCCCTAGAAGGCGCAGTGGATGGGGGCCAGAGTGTAGGGATCATGGAGCAATTTCAGGGCGATGGTTGCTGTTAACTGAGGAGAGCCAGATTGAGGGGATGTGATTGTGGTGGGAAATACCTGTGGAGGAAATTCGGGCAGCAATAGAAACAAGGTGATACTGCTGAGTCATGCGAGAGGGTGGAGCCATCACTACAGCCTCTCTTTCCCCACACACCAGCATTGGCCGCTGAACAATAGAGGGGTTGGCCCATTAAAGGCCTGACACACGGAACTACAGAGTAAGACTACACCCAGGGTGTTCCTTTAAGTGCCTGATGCCCCACTCTACAGAGTAGGACTCCAGCCAGGGGGTCCCTCTGTGTGCCTGATATGCGGAACAACAGAGAAGGAGCCCAGACAAGGGAATCCTTTAAGTGCCTGAATGGGCAGAGCTACGGAGAAAGACTGGCCAAGAGGCCTTCTGATTGCCAGCTATAAGAGGCTTGAAAAAAGACTCTGATAGGGCCATAACTCCTGGTTGGAGGCAGTCTGTGTCCGTGCACACTTTGAACTGCCAAGGTCCTGGCAAACCAAGCTGCTGCACCACATTCACACTCAACTCTCACTACTGTCATGCATAAAAAAGAAAAAGAAAAAAAAAAAAAATCTTGCATCTATGCATGCAGGGTCGCTTTAGTCATGTCCAATTCTTTGCAGCCCTGAGACTGTGGCCTGCCAGGCCTCTCTGTCAGGGGGTTCTCCAAGCAAGAATACTGGAGCATATTGGCCAATACTGGTTGCCATACCCTTCTAGAGCACTTTATTTCTTGCTGCCCTGGCCGCCAACTCCCCTGAGTACCTGGTGCTGCCAGAACCCCTGCAACCCAAGCAGCTGCACCACCTCCACACCTGGCCCTCACAGGGGCAAACCCAAGTCCTCCAGGGCAGCCTCAGGAGCAAACCCCAGTGACGACTCATATGCAGAGGTGGAAATAAAACCACAATTGAAACCCAGGAGGAGTGTGGCTAAGGAAGAAGACCCAAAACCTTCCCACTAGCTGTACAAGTTGCAGATTAAATCCACACAATTAACTAGGCAGGCTCTGCATCTAGGGAATAAATAAAAGGATGTTGAAAGGTCCCCAAAAAGAAAAAGCACCAGCTTTGATAGCTATGGACATTAGAGGCAAGAACACACAGAAGTAGGACCAGATTAGAATCTGAGCTGCCACCACAGCAGGTCCAGAGATCAGCACAGTGTTGGAGGGCATCCTAGGGAGGTGAGGTGGACTTCGACTCCCAGGGAGGGAAAGGATTCTGACAGCAGTGACTCAGGAAAAATATTTATTATTCTATGTTTTGACTTGTTCTGTAGATTCTTTTGGATTTCTTATTCTCCGCCCCCCACCCCATAGTAGTTGTCAATTTTATTGGCACTATGAAATCTAATTAAGCTTTTGAACTTTTTTTTCCATCAGTCACATTTTTTATTGTTGTTATAAACCTCTGACTCTGTGCTGGGCTTTTACAGTTCTGTGGAGTTTTCCTTTTTTTCCTTTCTTTTCTCTTTTTTAATTTTAATTTTCTAAATTTATTATTTTTTTTCTACATTTATTCCTTTGTTTTCCCTACTGTTCTTTCCCCCTTGAAGTTAAACATTAATGTATATAAATCTTCTCCATCTACCTCTATTTAACTTTGCATATATATTCTTTCTTTCCCTTTCTCTCAACATATTTGTTAGTTTTATTTTCATTGCACTATTCCCCAGTTGACACCCTGCTTTAGTTTAGTTTAGTTTTAGTTATTTATTTATTTATTTCCAGCTTGTGCTTTAGTTAATTTTGTTCCTAACTAGTAGATACAATTTTTGATTTCCTTTCTTTACTGGGTCAATCTATTGTACTGTGTTTTTCTTGGACTGTTTTGATTTTGCTTATGGGTATATATGTATATTCAGTCATACTTTTTATTGTTGTTAGAAACCTCTGCTTCTATGTTGGGCTTTTGCAGTTCTGTGTAATTTTCCTTTCTTTCTTCCTTCTTCCATCTATTTTTCTTTTCTCTTTTTTATAATTTTATTTTTTAACATATTATACTTTTATACATTTATTCCTTTGTTTGCCTTTCCTACTGTTCTTTTCCTCTTGCAGTTAAGCTCCAACGTATATGAATCTTCATCTACTTATATGTAACTTTGCATATCTATTCTTTCTTTCTTCTCTTTCTTTTCTTCCCTCTCAACATATGTTAGTTATGTTTTCACTGTTTTATTTTCCACTTGGAATCTTGCTTTAGTTTGTTTTTCTGTTTGTTCTTTAGTTAGTTTTATTCTTAACTACTAAATATAATTTTTGATTTCCTTTGTCCACTGGGTCAATCTACTATATTTTATTTCTGTTGGACTGTTTTGACTTTGCTTATCAGAGAAGGCAATGACAACCCACTCCAGTACTCTTGCCTGGAAAAACCCCATGGACGGAGGAGCCTGGTGGGCTGCAGTCCATGAGGTAGCTAAGAGTGAGACACGACTGAGCGACTTCACTTTCACTTTTCATTTTCATGCATTGGAGAAGGAAATAGCAACCCACTCCTGTGTTCGTGCCTGGAGAATCCCAGGGACAGGGGAGCCTGGTGGGCTGCCATCTATGGGGTTTCACAGAGTCAGACATGACTGAAGCGACTTAGCAGTAGCAGCATGGGTGTATATTCCATTATTTTAATTATTATTTGCCTGATTTTTTAACTGCCATTTGTCTGGTGCTCATCTTTGGTTTCTCGTTTTGGGGTATTTGTTTTAATGTCACTTAATGCCATAACAAACCACTTGTGGAATCTTCTTTCCTGACCAGAGATCAAGCCCTGAGACTTTGGAGTGGGTGTACTGGCTCCAAGACCCTAGACTGCCAGATAAATAACCCTAGGGAGTATCAGATAGTGAGAACTCACACAAAGGAATTCACTTGAATATAAGACCTGCCATCACCCAATCACCAGTAGCACCCTGTGCAGGATGCCTCATTTAAACAACAAATAAAACAAAAATACAAACCCAATCATCAGCTGACAGGACTACCACCTCACTCAGCCTTGTCCATTAGAGGAAAAACAGAAACAAACAAAAACTCAGTGAAAATCTCACACTATATAAAGCTCATACAAATCACTGGACCAACCTTAGGAGGGCAGAAATCAAAATGAAGAAAGAACAAAATCTGGAAGCCTGGGAAAAGGGGACCTCAGACACAATAACTAAAAAGGCAGAGAAATACTACACAAAGAAAGGAACAAACTAGAAACACAGAAGTCCAAATAAATGAAGAGGAAATGGGCAAATTACCTGAAAAAGAATTCAGAATAATGATAGTAACAGTGATCAAAAAAAAAAAAACAAAAAAACAAAACCTTGACACAAAATGGGGATAATGTGAGAATCAGTTAACAAAGATCCAGAAGAAATACAGAATAAAAATACAGAGACAAACAACAAAATTATTGAAATTAAAAATGCTCTGGAAGGAATCAATGGCAGAATATCTGAAGCAGAAGAATGAATCAGTGAGCTGGAAGAAAAATGGTTGAAATAACTTCTGAAGAACAGAATCAAATAAAAGGAATAAAAAGAACTGAGGATAGTCTCAGAGACTTCTCAGGCAATATCAAACGCACCAGTATTAGAGTTATAGAGGTCCCAGAAGAAGAAGAGGAAAAGAAAGAGTATAAGAAAAATTTTTGAAGAGATTAGAGTTGAAAATTTACCCAACATGGAAAAGGAAATAGTCAATCAGGAGAAATACACCAAGGTACATACTAATCAAACTAACAAAGACTAAACACAGAGAAAGAATATTAAAAGCAGCAAGGGAAAAGCAACAAGTAACATACAAGGGAAACCCCATACATTTAACAGCTGATGTTTCAGCAGAAATTCTGCAGGCCCGAAGGGAATGGCAGGATATATTTAAAGTACTGAAAGGGAAAAATCTGCAACCAAGATTACTATACCCGGCAAGGATCTCATTCAAAATTGATGGAGGAATAAAAAAGCTTTTCAGACAAGCAAAAGTTGAGTGAATTCAGTACCACCAAACCAGCTTTACAACAAATGTTAAAGGAACTTATATAGTCAAGAAATACAAGAGAAGGAAAAAGATCTACAAAATCAACCCTGAACAATTAAGAAAATGTCAATAGGAACATATAGTAATACTTCAAAGTTAAATGGATTAAATGCTGTAACCAAAAGACACAGACTGGCTGAATGGATACAAAAACCAGACCCATATATATGCTGTCTACAAGAGACTCTTTTCAGACCTAAAGACATATATAGACTGAAAGTGAGAGGATGGAAAAATATTTCATGCAAACAGGAGGCAAAAGAAAGCTGGAGTAGCAGTCTTCATATCAGACAAAATAGACCTTACTTAAAATAACGATTACAAGAGATAAGGAAGGACACTATGTAATGTTCAAGGGATTAATCCAACAGGAAGACATAACAATTGTAAATATCTATGCACCCACATAGGACCAACTTAATACTTAAGACAAACACGAACAGACATAAAAGGAGAAATTGATGGTAACACAATAAAAGTAGGAGACTTTAACACCCCACTCACACCAACGGACAGATCATTAAAACAGAAAATTAATAAGAAAACACAAGTTTTAAAGGATATATTAGATGAGATGGATCTTATTGATATCTTCAGGATATTCCATCCAAATGCAGAAGAATACACCTTCTTGTAAAGTGCACATGGAACATTCTCCAGGATAGACCACATCTTGGGTCACAAATCAAACCTCAGTAAATTTAAGAAAATTAAAATCATATCAAGCATCTTCTCTGACCAGAATGCTATGAGACTTGTAAATATCAATTACAAGGAAAAAAACTGTAAGAAACACAAAGACATGGAGATTAAACAATACGTTTCTAAATAACCAAGAGGCTACTGAAGAAATCAAAAGGAAAATCAAAAAATTTCTAGAAACAAATGACAATGAAAACACGACAACTCCAAACCTATGGCATGCAGCAAAAACAGTTTTAAGAGAGAAATTTATAGCAATACAATCCTACCTCAAGAAGCAAGAAAAACAATGAATAGACAACCTAACTTTACACCTAAACTAACTGGGAAAAGAAGAAGAAGGACAACAACAACAACAACCACAAATTGCTAGAAGGAAAGAAATCATAAATATATGAGCAAAAAGAAATGAAAAAGAAATGAAAGAAATAATAGTAAAGATTAATAAAACTAAAAGCTGGTTGTTTGAGAAGATAAAATTGACAAACCTTTGGCCAGACTCACCAAGGAAGAAAGACAGAAGAATCAAATCAACAAAATTAGAAATGAAAAAGGAGCGGTTACAACAGACAATGCAGAAATACAAAGGATTATAAGAGACTATTATGAACAACTATATGGCAATAAAATGGATAACCTGGAAGAAATGAACAGATTCTTAGAAAAGTTCAATCTTCCATGACTGAACAAGGGGAGAAATAGAAATTATGACAAACCAATTACAAGTACTGAAACTGGAATGATGATCAAAAATCTCTCAAAAAAACAAAAGCCCAGGACCAGATAACTTCACAGGGTAATTCTATCAAACATTTATAAAAGAGCTAATGCCTACCCTTCTAAAATTCTTTCAAAAATTGCAGAGGAAGGAACACTACAAACTCATTCTACAAGGCCTGATATCAAACTCATTCTATCATCACCCTGATATCAAAACCAGACAAAGATAACACACAAAAAAGAATACTACAGGCCAATATCACTGATGAAGATAAATGCAAAAATCCTCAACAAAATTTTAGCAAACAGAATCAGCAACACATCAAAAAACTCATATACCATGATCAAGTTGGGTTTATTCCAGGAATACAAGGATTCTTCAAGATATGCAAATCAATCAGTGTGATATACCATATTAAGAAATTGAAAGATAAAAACCATATGATAATCTCAATAGATGCAGAAAAAGCCTTGACAAAATTCAGTACCCATTTATGATTAAACCTCTTCAAAAAATGGGCATAGAAGAACCTATCTCAACATAGTAAAGGCTGTATATGATAAGCCTACAGCAAACATTATTTTCAATGGTGAAAAACTGAAAGTATTCTCCTAAGATCAGAAACAAGAGAAAGGTGTCCACTTTCCCCACTATTATTCAACATAGTTCTGGAAGTCCATAGTTCTGGAAGTCCTTCACTGATTGCCCACAGCAATCAGAGAAGAAAAGGAAATAAAAGGAATCCAGAACAGAAAAGAAGAAGTAAAGCTCTCACTGTCTGCAGATGACAAGATACTATACATAGAAAACCCTAAAAATAATATCAGAAAATTATTAGAGCTAATCAGTGAATTTAGAAAAGTTGTAGGATACAAAATCAATACATAGAAATTACTTGCATTTCTCTATGCTAACAATGAAAAATCAGAAAGATAAATTAAGGTATCAATCCCATTCACCATTGCAACCAAAAGAATTAAATATCTAGGAATAAAAGTACCTAAGGAGACAAAAGAATTGTACACAGAAAATTATAAGACACTAATGAAAGAAATCAAAGACAACCTAAACAAATGGAGAGATATTCCTTGTTCCTGGGAAGGAAGAAACAATATTGTGAAAATGACTATATTATCAAATACAACTTACAGATTCAATGTGATCCCCATCAAATTACCATTGACATTTTTCACACAACTAGAACAAAAAATTTCACAATTCATATGGAAACAAAAAAGACCGAATAGTCAAAGCCATCTTGAGAAAGAAGAATGGAGCTGGAAGAATCAACCTTCTTGACTCTACATTATACTACAAAGCTACAGTCATCAAGACAGTATGGTACTGGCACAAAAACAGAAATATAAACCAATGGAACAAGATAGAAAGCCCAGAAATAAACCTATCCATCTATGGGTACCTTATTTTTGACAAAGCAGGCAAGAATATACAATGGGGCAAAGACAGCCTCTTTAATAAATAGTACTGGGAAAACCAGACGCTACATGTAAAAGAATGAAATTAGAACACTTCCTAACACCATACACAAAGATAAACTCAAAATGGATTAAAGACCTCAATGTAAGACCAGAAATCATTTAAAAAAAAAAAAAAAAAAAAAAAAAAACCTCTTAGAGGAAAACATAGGCACAACACTCAATGACATAAATCAAAGCAAGATCCTCTATGACCCACTTCCTAGAGTAATGGAAATAAAAACAAAAGTAAACAACTAGGACCTGATTAAACTTAAAAGTTTTTCCACAGCAAATGAAACTATAAGCAAGGCAAAAAGTCAGCCCTCAGAATCAGAGAAAATAATAGCAAATGAAATAACTAACAAAGGATTGATTTCCAAAATGTGCAAGCAGCTCATACAATTCAATACCAGAAAAACAAACAACCTTATCAAAAATTAGGAAAAAGACCTAAACAGACTTTTCTCCAAAGAAGACATACAGATGGCTAACAAAAGAAAAGATGTTCAACATTACTAATTATTAGAGAAATGCAAATCAAAACTATAATGAGATGTCACTTCCCACCAGTCAGAATGACCATCATCAAGAAGTCTACAAACAATAAATGCTGGAGAGAGGGTGTGGAGAAAAGGGAATGCTCTTGCACTGTTGATGGGAATGTAAATTGATACAGCCACTATGGAAGATGGTATGGAAGCTCCTTTAAAAAACTAGGAATAAAACCACCATGTGACCCAAAATCCCACTCCTAGGCATATACCCTGAGGAAACCAAAACTGAAAAAGACACATGTAATCCCATTGTTCATGCAGCAGTATTTACAATAGCTAAAACATGGAAGCAATCTAGATGTCCATCGACAGATGAATGGATAAAGATTTCATGGTACATATACACAATGGAATATTACTCAGCCATAAAAAGGAACACATTTGAGTCAGTTCTGATGAGGTGGATGACCATAGAACCTATTATACAGAGTGAAGTAAGTCAGAAAGAGAAAGATAAATATTGTATTCTAATGCATATATACAGAATCTAGAAAAATGGTACTGAAGCATTTACTTACAGGGCAGCAATGGAGAAACAGGCATAGAGAATAGACTTATGGACATGGGGAGAGGTGAGAAGAGGGTGAGATGCATGGAAAGAGTAACATGGAAACTTACATTACCATATGTAGAGTAGATAGCCAACGGGAATTTGCTGTATGGCTCAGGAAGCTCAAACAGGGGCTCTGTATCAACCTAGAGGGGTGGGATGGGGTGGGAGATGGGAGGGAGGTTCAAAAGGAAGGGGAAATATGTATACCTATGGCTGATTCATGTTGAGGTTTGACAGAAAACAGCAAAACTATGTAAAGCAGTTATCCTTCAATTAAAAAGAGATACACCAGTGGAGGTAAAGTAAAAGGAGGAAGATCAATAAACAGAATATTGAAATCATTAAGTAGGAATCAGCAATAGTTTCAGTCTAGAGAAGAAGAGAGAGGAGACATTTTGATTCATAAATGACAAATTGATGACATAAAACTTGGCTGCTTGAGGAGAAATAGTTGAATATAACAAAAATTCTCACTAGAAAGATCATGTCTATTGCGTTCTTGGGCTCAGTAACAGACTGAAAGCATGGATAGGCATAATTATGTTGTCTTCGATCATGTTTATTTGAGCCATCTCTGAAAAAATATAAATATATATATATATATATATATCATGTGCAGTATGAAATTTGAGTTTGAAACAGAGAATAATTAGGTCTAAAATTATACATTTGACAGCTAGTATGATTTTGGCAATAGGTAAAGTCATGAGAATTTCCTCCAGTAGGCACATGTGACAAGGGAAAACTGAAATTACAACCTTGAGGAATACCAATCAAATAAAGAGTAGGCAGAAGAAATGTGCAAAAAGAGGAGCCTGAGAATTGAGAAAATAAGAGGGGAAATGGCAACCCACTTCGGTATTCTTGCCTGAAATCCCTTGGGCAGAAGAGCCTGGCAGGCTAGAGTCCATAGGTTCACATAGAGTCGGACATGACTTAGTGACTGAGCATGAGCAAAACAGTATTAGAAAAATAATGTCACCTTCTCTGAGTTTAATGAAAGTGAAACAAATTTATTTTTCTTTCATTTTTTAATTTTACACTTTTTTTGGCTTACTAGGAAGAAAACTCAGCTTATTTGGGAGAGGATAAGAATTAAAAATGCAGTGTATACCCTCTGAGTTTAATGATCACTAAGAGCAACTGACTTAGTAAGTGGCTGCATATAGTTTTTCTTTCCCTGAAAGTTGATTGCAGGTTCTCATGATTAGAGTCCCACAGCTGGCTACCTGGTGGGTATGCTCCATTCTTGACACCCACCCTCAGTGCTTATCTAGAGAATTTTTCTATTTTCATGGCTTTTGCAGAAAATCAGCAATCAGGATTTGATACCAAAGTCACTTTTGAAAAATATAAAACGTGTTGTTTCTAATGTGATAGCTTAAATTAAAAATCCTGAGTTTTGGAACACTTGACCCTACTTGCCCTATGATCACTTTACTGAATTAGGACTTTAATCGTACACTTTGTTAACTAAATCAGTTTCAAATGGTGTTTGTTTTCTAACATTTCCATCAGTGAAAGAAAGAATTCTAGTAAATACATTTTGTGCCATTTTTTTTCCTTCATAAGAGTTAGAGATTTCTATGAGAAAATACACTAGGCTGACTTCAAATTTCCAAAGATAAAGTTGCATTTAATTCTCATTGCTTTATCTATTTTTGAGAATACAACCCAACGTTATCTTTAACACCAGAACAACATGAATACTTTATTAGATCCTACAGTTTCCATCCTTCTCTATTCCAAAAAGTCAGAAATTTAAGAAAAGCCAATGTGTTAAAATTATTTCAGCAGTGGACAAAGGGCAAGAAGTAAATATTCTTTCATTTAAAAAAAAATCCTTAAAAACAAGCAATATGAAATATTGATAGCATAAGATTACAGAGATTACAGGAAATAACCTAGTTGCCATTTCATATTGCCTGGTGCCAAAACAATATGTCAAATCCTATTCTATTAGTTAACTTACTGGATTTTTCACAGTTTGTTGTGATCCACATAGTCAAAGGCTTTAGTATAACCAATGAAGCAGAAGTAGATGTTTTTCCTGGAACTCTCTTGCTTTCTCCATGATCCAGTGAATGTTGACAATTTGATCTGCTTCCTCTGCCTTTTCTAAATTCAGCTTGTACATCTGAAATTTCTCAGTTCACATACTGCTGAAGCCTAACTTGAAGGATTGTTATCATTACTTTGCTAGCATGTGAAATGAGCACAACTGTAAGGTAGTTTGAACATTCTTTGGCATTGCCCTTCTTTGGGATTGGAAGGAAAACTGACCTTTTGCAGTAAGCCACTGCAGAAGCTGATTAAAAGAACAAACAACAGGAAAGTAGAGAGGGCTTCAGTCTGATCAAGCGGTTGCTTCAGGCGATGAATAATAGGAAAATTAAATGTGGAAAGAAAACAAGTTTACAAAGCATGTGTCTTAGCAAAGTTCTTGAAGTTTTTTAAAGAGTGTTTTGGAAGGTATTTGATCATATTTATCCTAATGATATTGAAAAAAGAAACTGTCATCCCACTGTTGGTCTTTTTCCCCCTCATCTTTTCAAGCATAGTTAAAGAAACAACTGAAGAAGAGCCTGCTGCTCTTGGGAGTGACTGCTGTCATCTAAATCTTTCTCAAGGGGAAACTGGATGTAGATGCTTTAAAAATTCCTCCCTTCTCCCTCTTTGGGGAAGAAACCATCCTCCTCAACAGTAATTAAGGGAAAGAAGGAGACAAGTGAGCACATTGTCATGAATGCCACAATCTCAGTTCTCCTTTCAAAGGACCACCAACAGGATGAGCTCTGCTGTCTCATCCAGAAAGCCATTCATACAGAGATGCTGAAATGAGACAGTGTGTCTTACTGTCAGAATGATTCACATTGACTGTGATTAAAGCAGTAGTAGAAAGACAAGTATATGCAGGAACGAGAGTTCGTCACACTTTCAGGCTAGAGGTGACGCAGGTACACAAAACCAGACATGCTGCCTCTGTTCTCCCTGTTAAACCCACCCAGGATCCCTTCTCATCAACATCCTAACAAAGGTCTTAGAGGGATATTGCTCTTCTGTTCCGGACGAGATTTGTTCTTAGTTACTGTTCTTTCTATTGTCATGTTGCTATAACATGGGGCAAGTCTAGGACAACTTCATTTGACTACTGTGGAGTCTTTCCTCTAAAACAATGGTATCATACGTGCTTTACATGATCAAAAGAGGCTCATGTTTCTCTTTTTTAATATAACAACATCTCTTGCTTTAAGCTGATCTCTTTCTCTATTTTTATTCACTCCCAGTCCTTTTACTTTTTAGTTCTTAGTTTGGAAAGAGCATTTTTTAAACTTAATCTTTGCTTATTTACAGAAACTTCTAAATTAATATTAATCCTGTATTGTTTTACTCCTCATCTGCCAGTAATGGTTTTTTAAGACTTCTGATATTAATTTATGGTATTCTTTTTCTTTCTAAATTGGAAGATAATTACTCTACAGTGTTGTGGTGGTCTCTGACATCAATGCGAATTAGTGATAAGTATATATCTGTGAGTGAGTGAAATCGCTCAGTGTGTCAGAATCTTTGCGACCCCATGGACTGTAGCCCACTAGGCTCCTCTGTCCATGGGATTTTCCGGGCAAGAAAATACTGGAGTGGGTTTCCATTTCCTTCTCCAGGGGATCTTCGCAACCCAGGTATCAAACCCAGGTTGCAGGCATTGCAGACGCTTTACCACCTGAGCCACCAGGGAAGTGCAATTATATATCTATACCTATATACCTAAAATATCTGCCAGTATTTTAATGACACTCAATAGCATCCCAAGCACATATTCCCTAAAAATAACTTGGTAACCTGAACAGCTGCTTCTACAGAGCTGCAACAGAGGTTAAATTAGCTTTGCTTCCCCTCTTATCTAAATTTTCTAATCAATGTCATTTATAATAGAGATATCAGTATTACTGTATTTTGCAAAGAAGAAAGTCATTCAAATTTCTGTATTTTAGTTTTGTTTTTTTTAGTTCAGTTGCTTTACAATATGTGTTAGATTCTGCTATATACATCAAAGTGAATCAGATATATACATATATATATATATATATATATATATATATAGTCTCTTTGTCACCAAAGAGCATTGAGTAGAGTTCCTTGGGCTATATAGTAGGTACTCACTAGTCATCTACTTTAGATATAGTAATGTTTAAAAGCATTTTTTTCAAATATCTTGATATTCTTTTGCATTTCCCCTACTTTAGTTCCCACTGTGAAACAACTTTAAGGTGACTTCATCTGTGTTCTGTGAACTATGCCTTTAATATTACAGATGTATGTGAGCACTGGTGGTACTCTTGACATCAGATCTTTGGGGTTCAAATTCTGGCTAGTAGTTCAGTTCAGTTCAGTTCAGTCACTCAGTCATGTCCAAGTCTTTGCGACCCCATGAATTGCAGCACGCCAGGCCTCCCTGTCCATCACCAACTCCTAGAGTTCACTCAGACTCACGTCCATTGAGTCAGTGATGTCATCCAGCCATCTCATCCTCTGTCGTCCCCTTCTCCTCCTGCCCCCAATCCCTCCCAGCATCAGAGTCTGTTCCAGTGAGTCAACTCTTCGCATGAGGTGGCCAAAGTACTGGAGGTTCAGCTTCAGCATCATTCCTTCCAAAGAAATCCCAGGGCTGATCTCCTTCAGAATGGACTGGTTGCATCTCCTTGCAGTCCAAGGGACTCTCAAGAGTCTTCTCCAACACCACAGTTCAAAAGCATCAATTCTTCTAGTAATTCACATTAATAAATGGGTAAATTACTTAATTTCTTTAGGTATCAGTTTTTGAGAGACTAATATTATTTGTCCTATGAAGTATAGAAATATTTGATAACTCACAAAATTTGCCTAACATCTGGCAGATAATCAACACAACTCTTAATGTAGTCTTTGTTTTGTATAATTTATTATTATGCTCATGACTTTGTTTTAAAACTTATCACTATGTGTTGAAAGAATATGTCTGTGTCACTGGAGTTTAATCTCCTAGAAGGTGGGGACCTGGTAGCATCTGTCTTTGTACTATCAGTATGGAATAGGCACCTGTGTTTGATGTATGTGCTCTTACTTCCTGATATGAAGCTCAGAAAATGTATCTAATATTTAAGAAGTGACTGAATGCTCTATAAATGAAGTTGTTTTCTAACTAAGTCAAACCTTGGAAAGTGTTTCTTGTACCTCAGATTGTTTTGTATCCATTTAGAAACTGACAACTTAGAAGAATCAGTATAGCATTCATACACATATACATTTAAAAAAAAAATTTAACATGTGCAAAAACTTTAGTGGGATAATACAATATATAATTTCCTTTAGTTTCCACTTAGTTGAAATGAAGATTGTAAATAAAATTCTAAATAATAACTATATATCATTGAAAACCACAACATTTGTCATAGAAAATCTCATAAGTATTTAATATGCATTCATGGACAATGACTTGATAGATATGAACAATAATTTTTATAAGGTGGTTTATTACAATCCTTTTAAAGATGTGGCTTCTTAAGGCAAATGGTTTTCCATAATGGTGATAATTTATGTGATTAGATGTTTTCTTATACCAGGTCATGAAATTAATTTTCATCTTAATTAGTGCCCACAGCAATGATTACATTAATAATCCATTTAGCTAATCACATTTTGTTAAGTTAGTTGTGTTGCATTTGGGGCATTGCTAATATGCCAAGGTCAACACATCTCCTCATCAGTACCCAATAACCAATGTAAAGTAATAACAAATAATATAGCTTATATTTGCAAGTTGTAGATTATTTGCATATACAGATTTCCTTTGGTGGCATATATCTTTGCCCTTAAAGGTCTTAGAGTCAGTTACCTCAATTTCAAGTCTTCTTTTTCCATGATTAAAATGTTTATTAACAATCTACCATAGGCTTACCAAATTCACAGAACACTAATTTGTTAAAGAGAATGTCAATATATTCATTTACCATGGGAATTATAACTACCGAGATAACCTTCCTCTTGTTTTCTATCAATGTATTCCTTTCCCATTAGAAGAAACCTATTTACAAAGCCAAGTTAAGGTCATGGAATTATCTTGAAGAACATAAAGTCAAATTGAATGTGATGGAAGAGAGTTAAGTCAGCTTCACAGAACTATAATTCTTGTAGAGCCATAAATAGCTGAGGTCCCATTTTCCTCTTTAGAAAAAACTATATAATATATACAAATCTTTTAAAAGATCACAATCTCTATTCTCCTGGAGTATTTGTAGGAATCAAAGCATTGTCCTTTCATTTACTATCTGTTTCATTGCTTTGTAATCTCAGGTCCAAATTACAAATGTTCATTTTCAAACAAAAGAATTAAAATCTTTTCATCTTTCCCCACAATCTATACTGCTCATCTCTTTAATTATTTTGGTCAATTCTCTTCAGAATCTAGTAAATATGTCTTTCTACCATATTTTTGGGACAAGGGTCAAAGAAGCGTCCAGCACACACTGAGATTTAGTCTGACATGCTTGCAGAGACATTCTCGACCCTGTACACTTCCAAACCGTGCAGGTGACTGCTTACATTGTTTTCAATGCTGCTGCTGCTGCTGCTAAGTCGCTTCAGTCATGTCCAACTCTGTATGACCCCATTGACGGCAGCCCACCAGGCTCCCCCACCCCTGGGATTCTCCAGGCAAGAATACTGGAGGCGGTTGCCAATTCCTTCTCCAATGCATGAAAGTGAAAAGTGAAAGTGAAGTCGCTAGCGACCCCATGGACTGCAGCCTCCCAGGCTCCTCTGTCCACGGGATTTTCCAGGCAATGCTAACGATTGTCAAATTTGCACTTTATTGTAGTTTCTAGGAGTGGAAAAAGATGGGAATGGGATATCTGTGGATGATTCATGTCGACGTATGGCAAAAACCACCACAATATTGTAAAGCAATTACCTCAAATTAAAATTAATTAATTAATTAAAAAAGAGATGGAAACAGGATGGCTGATTCAGAGGAATGAAAAGAAAGACAAGTTATTCTAAATTATGGGAGAAGAGTTGGCAAAAATGATTGGATATTTTCCAAGAAAATGGCAAATTCATATTTTTGTGGGAGTGGAGGGACTTCATATTTTCTTAAATCTTGTTTACCTGAAGAATATATGTTAGTTATTAATTTTGTAGGGATATAGAAAAATTATTTTAAAAATTAAGACATGATTTTTAGACTTCTAGTTTCAGCTTCAACAAGCAAAGTGCTTGGAAACCATCACTCCCAACCTTAAAATGAGAAAAAAAACTTTAAAAACTGAATATCAAAATGTGTCCTAAATCATCAGAGAACTAAGGTCACAGGCAAACTGTTACCTCAAAACTACAACCCAAACCCGGGAAAAAGTACATCCAGAGAGTCGCAGCTAAGATCTGCTTACACAGAGCAGAAGCGAATGGAACCATAAACTGCTAGGAAGATATAAATGGTGATTTTGATTAATTGCTGGAGGTTGCATATATACCGATATAAGATCGAGAATTGCTGTAGTACTACGGAGACCCACACTTGAGTGGTTTACTTTCAGGAACCCAGTCAGAGAGTATAATGTGAGAAACAAACTTCTTGCTGATAGCAAGGGAAGTGAAATTCTCCTAGAGATGTTTTCATAACAAAAGGCTACTCTCCATGGGTGAGCTTCCGTGGTGGTTCAGATGGTAAAGCGTATGCCTACAATGCAGGAGACCGAGACCGGGGTTTGGGGTTTGATCCCTGGATCAGGAAGATTTCCCCTGGAGAAGGAAATAGCAACCCACTCCAGTACTCTTGCCTGAAAAATCCCATGGACGGAAAAGCCTGGTAGGTTGCAGTCCATGGGGTTGCCAAAAGTCAGACATGACTGAGCAACTTCGCTTTCTTTCTTTCACTCTCCGTAGAGAAAGACTTCCTTCTCAGGAGCAAAGCCTTATCTCAGCTGGTAAAAGGACACTGCTCCCTTAGTCCTCTGGCCCCAATTAAAGGGGAGAAAAGTGCATAGATATCAAGGAAATAGACTTGATGCAGCCAGGGAAGGGAGAAAGAAGCTGGGAGTGAGGGAAGATGGGTGTTTTCACAGGAGAAACACTTGTGAAAGTCCCAGCCCAATTGATTGACTGAAATATGAGACTTATTATAAGATTACAGAATGCCCTGCTTTGTCTTCAAAACTCAACACCACACTAGCAGGTCTCTAGTATCACAACAATGGGTTACAACTGAAAGCTGTAACACGCAGCATCCTTCTAAGAAAGAGTACTTAGGAAAGCACAAAGTTAATATGAAGACAAAAACGAGGACACTAAATGCTTGTGATGTCTCTGGCACCTGTAGCTACAAGCAAACATTAAACACAACTCAGTTCCTAGCTGGCTTAACATATATCCTCACACTGAAATCCTATTTTACACATTTTCCATTACCTGCTCCATGCCTGGCTTTCATCAAAAATAACAAGGCACGTGAAAAGAAAAAGAAAGTGCTTTGAAGAAGCAGAGTAACCATCAGAATCAGATTCATATATGAGAAAGATGTTGGAATAATAACGGAAAATTTAAATGGCATAATTAATATGCTAAGAGCTCTAAGATTAAAAAAAAAAAACTTACAAGAACAGACAAATAATGTTGACAGAGAGATCCTGTATGCGAGACAGCAAAAGAGGCAGAGATGTATAGAACACTTTTTTGGACTCTGTGGGAGAGGGAGAAGGTGGGATGATTTGGGAGAATGGCATTGAAACATGTATAATATCATATAAGAAATGAATTGCCAGTCCAGGTTCTATACAAGATACAGGATGCTTGGGGCTGATACACTGGGATGACCCAGGATCGTATGGAGAGGGAGGTGGGAGGGGGGTTCAGGATGGGGAACATGTGTACACCCGTGGTGGATTCATGTTTATGTATGGCAAAACCAATACAATATTGTAAAGTAATTAGCTTCCAGTTAAAATAAATAAATTTAAATTTAAAAAAAGAATCTAAAGGCAATGTTATAAATCGAAACACCATAATGGAAATAAAGATTAACAAGATCACCAGTAGACGTGATATGAACCAGGAATCATAAACTTGAATACAAGTCAACAGGAACATTCACCATTGATGTTCTAAGAAGAAAATTCATGAACAAACACAGATATGGAGAACAGAACACCAAATAATTGTAGGACAGTTTTAAAGAATATCATAAAATCATAATTGGAATACAGAAGGGTGAGAAAATAATCGAATATTTGAAGTAGTAACGCCAGAACTGCTTACAAATAATGACACCATAGTACATATTCAGAAAACTAAGACAACAACAAGCAAGGCGAAAAAACAAACAAACAACAAATAAGAAACTATCCCACCTGGGGGATATTATATTAAAACTCCAGGAAATCCAGGCAATGAAATAATTCCTGAAATTAAAAAAAGGTAAAAAGTATGATGGTATAAGAATAAGTATTACAGCAGACTTCTCACTGGAGACCATACAAGAAAAAAAGGGGATGAAGTAAGATATCTGAAATAGATAATTGAGAGTCCACATGAGTTTGGGTCAGGTTCTCACTTCACATTATTGGGAATTATCCTTTGGTGTCCTTACACTGGCTCCCAAAGCCCCATGGCCCTGCAAGACTCCATGTACCTATGAAGGATCAACTGTTAGTCCTCCTGTCCACATCATCTGCATGGTAACCATGCTGTGATCTGCCGGGGTCCAGCCCCGGTGGATCCAGGGTGATTCGAAGGTGGGGACGGAGTCAGCATCTTTGGAAAAATACATATTTAATCACAGATATAGAGAGATTAGAAATGGATAGTGTAGTAGGAAGATTAGTGGAGAAAAAGAGGCTGAATAACTTGGATTACGTGGAATAGCATCCATGCTCCAGATGGGAATTCAGCTAGAAAAACGGGAGCAAGAAAGAAGCAACATGGTGGAATCAGTCTTTCCGGAAACTGATCTGATCCCTTTATTTTTGGGTTTGCTTATATACCTTTTGTTACACATAGGGATGAATATAGAGTCACGCGGGAGTCAGCAGTCCTGACCTTTATCAAAATCAGGTGCTTCACATAAATGTATAAAAAGGTACATCATCTTCTGGCCATGAGTGAGACCTCCTGACATTTTATGATCCTTTCTTTCTGATAACCAAAAAACATTTCTTCCAAGAGTGTTTTTTCTTAAACCAGGCACCACCCTCCAAATAAAGTTACATTCCTATAGGGTGAGGGTGTAGTGAGTCACAATCAAGAAAGGAATTTATTTAACCCAAGGTTAACATGATTAGTCTAAAACTTATTTCTCCTATATGCTTAAAGGTTAATACTTATTTCTCCTATATGTTAGTTATATTCATTATAAGGGTAGGGAACATGGAGATTTAGCAGCAAACATCAGCCCAACAAATGAAAATCCTTTCACCAGTGTTCCCCTTAAGATCTATTTAGTCTTAAGATATGATAAAGTTACATTTTTACATAGCAAGGACACAGTGATTTATAACAAAGCACCGTGATCTATTACAAAAGAGAAAATCCATTAACTCAAAAAGTCTAGTATTGCTAACATCAAACTACTATATTTCCTTTACTATATTCCAAATACATTGATTAATATATTCCCAGGTGCCTAAGGATATAGAGGCCTGGCGGCAATCATTGACTCAACAAGAAGAAAAAGCCCTATGCTAATTAAGACTCTCAAAATACTCCAAAACTCTCTGTGCTGTTTATGGTTGAGAGGTAGTAAACAGTCATGTGCATAGTGGCAGGAGTATGGATAATCCTGTCACACAAGCTAGTCTGTCAGCAGAGGTTTGACCTGAGACACCCTTGTCCCACCCAGAGCAGGGAATTAGCAGCAATTATTGACACAACAAATGAAAAACCCTTCACCAATATAATTCCTAACCAACCCACTATACTAATAATTTCTAACTCCCCAAAAGAATTCGCCTTTAATAAGTCTAAAACATCTCATGCCTCTCAGGTTGGGAGGCTGTAAACAATCACATGTGGCCGGATGAACCTATACAGGTGGGCTAGATAACCTTCAGAGGAGTCCGTAAGCTGAAACACTCTTGTCACGCCCAGGAATTTTTATTGCCTTGGAGCTGCATGTTTACTCCTTCTCCAAGAGAAACGGTTATGGGGGAGAGCCCCCCGTAAAGTCAGAGGTGTAGGTGAGAGCATAAAACAGACTCTGGTTTTGGGGTTAGATGCTGGGGAACAGGGGGTTTCCTGAGGCTTGATCACGCCTTTGCATATGCCAAGCCTCCTTCCTCATGACCTTTGCCATGGGCGGAGTTCCTGGCCCCCAGCAGTGATCAGTAGTGAAAATCTGTTAGGTTGCAACTTCTCAGTTCCTAAATGTACCCGTGCCAGGAAATGAAGTGAGTTGTGGCACTGATATTTTTTTACAGTGTTTCTTAAACTCAGAAGTGTTTCTGCCCAGAGTCCCTGCCCCTCATCTCATTTTACATTCCAGGCCAAATCCTAAATGGACATAGGATGTTGTAGCCAAATTTTCTTTAATAGTAGAAGACACATGCCTCTTGGGGTAGAGACAAAGGGGTTTATTACTCACAGAATAACAAGTGGCATGAACTTCATTTTCACACTGACTTCCATGCTGCCCTAAGTCTCCTAGAGGCAGTGCTAAGGAGTCAGGGCAAATGTCAAAGTTTAGGAAACCCCAGTCTTGTATAGTGGTTGGAAAGGTAACCATCCTAATTTTGCCCCAGCTGAAGGCATTATCTTTATTGTACCGGACAGTAAGCCAAACTGCTATACAAAATCGTAAGAATTGTAGTCCAGGACAAAGGCCATCAGGGCTTCTGATTAAAAAACACCAGGAATTCTAGAGACCCATGGCACACCATTATGGCAAAGGACATGTATTTAAATTGAGGAGGATTGTTAATCTGAGTTGCTGAGCTTACAATGAATGCAGTCAGGTTGCTCTTTGAGTAAGAAGGTACTATTGACTTCAGACCGCTTAACTCAGCAATTGCTGACAGAACTAAGCCAGAGTTTATAACATCCCATAAAAACCTGCTAGTACAATGGCAGTCCTAATGTCAGCCTCTCTCAGAACACCTTGACATGCCTGACAACAGGCTGTACTACTGCAGAATTTGGGAGGGGGTGTGTTTATAACAAACACTTAGAATGCCCCACTGGCAGGGTTCCTTTAGCTTTTCTAAGGGTGGGATGCGGCATGTCTTACAAGATTATGAGCAAGAAAACTCATATTGTGTTAAACATTCTCAGATTGTGTGATAAACAACCACCATCGTTCATATTAAAAATTAAGCCTCCTGTCATGTTATCTATTATTCTAAAATATGTAGTTTCTCAGTTTTTGCCATCTGGTCTCTCACTGCTATTCCATCAAAAGTAAAATATACCAAAACCACACAGGAAAGTTTCTGTAAGCCTAGATGGGACAACTTTTATCCTGAAAATCCTAATTAAATGAGCACTGCAGTATTTCAACCAACTGCTCCCTATTTTTATGAGAGCGCTTTCTCAGTGTATTGTGGCCACTCTATCAATGAATATTAGGACATTTTTTTTTTTAAGATAGGAGTCTCACTGCTCAATAACAACAATTTGCTAAAGTGATCCTAAGATGTGGGGTCTCTTGGTGAGGGTCACAAGCTGGGATGGTATGTGGGTGTCTCGCTCATTTTAAAAGAATTATTGGCAGAGGGGTTAGTGTGGAACAGAAAATGAGACAAAGAGCAGAGGAGAAAAGAAGAGAAATGAGATTGAAAACTCATCCATAAGTCCAACCAATGTCTGCTTCCACATATTACACTTAAGTTGAACTGAATAAAATCTACCTCTGGGTGTCTCCTGTGACTTTCTAAATTATTATAAATCTGAAGTTTCATCTCAGTAAGAATATGTTGAGTCACGCTAACTGATGCTGAAATTTCAGATCCGGACTTCTAAGCGCCTTAAATGCTGACTACTCCTTAAAGAAGAGGCAGTTTGATTTAAGGCAGCAGTCCCCAGACTTTTTGGCACCAGGGACCAGTGGAGGACAGTTTTTCCACTGACTGAGGGCAGGAGTTGTTCAGGCAGTCATGTGAGTGACGGAGAGCAGTAATGAACCCTTGCTCCCTTGCCCACTGATCACCTCCTGCTATAAGGCCACATTCTTAACAGGCCATGGACTGGTCTGCAGCCTAGGGGTTGGGGAGCTCTGCTTTAAGAGACTCTTTAGAGAAGTACACCACCAAGGATGGTTTAGATGGAATAGTGTGAACTAGAAGGGAGACAGGTTGAAATTCAGTAGGTAGATTCTGGACCTAGATTAGGTGTTGGTTGAATCATGAGGATAATTAGATTACTCAGAATTTGAGTGGTTTATGTTCCTGGCATTTACAATATCTCACTCCAAATTTCCCTAGTAGGATTTAGAGTGGAATGTTAGAAATACAAATGAATGTTAGCATCAATAAAGAGACAAAAATGAGGCCAACTGTATATGTCAAGATTCTGAAAAAGGACAAATACAAAGACTGGAGCAACTCAAAGTTAAATGTGAGAGTACTCAAGATGTGAGGTTAAAAAGTATGGGGTTAAAAAAAAGGTTTGAAGCCTCTGGGAAACTAAGGTAAGCATATAAGCTTGGATAAAGACTGAAAAATATCTCAAAAGTAAATGACACAAATGTTAGGACAGTGAAAATATTTTTCATGATACTATCAAGGCAGGTATCTTTCATTATAGATTTGTCCAAACCTATAGAATATCACAACTATAAGAATGAACTCTAATGTAAACTATGGACTTTGGGTGATAATGATGTTTCCAATGAAGGTTCATCAATTGTATTAATAACAAATGTTCTACTCTTGTTGGGGTTGTTAATAACGGGAGAGGCTATTCTTGCCCCGTGCAAGAAAAGCTATGACAAACCTAGACAGCATATTAAAAAGCACATACATCTCTTTGTCAACAAAGGTCTACATAGTCAAAGCTATGGTTTTTCCAGTAGTCATGTACTGATGTGAGAGTTGGACCCTAAAGAAAGTTGAACTCCAAAGAATTGAAGCTTTTGAACTGTGGTATTGAAGAAGACTCTTGAGAGTCCCTTGGATAGCAAGGAAATCAAACCAGTCAATCCTAAACAAAATCAGTCCTGAATATTCATTGGAAGGACTGATGCTGAAGCTGAAACTACAATACTTTGGCCACCTGATGTGAAGAGCCGATTCTTTGGAAAAGACCCTGATGCTGGGAAATACTGAAGGCAGGAGGAGAAGGGGGTGGCACGGGATATGGCTGGATGGCATCACTGATTCAAGGACATAAGTTTGAGCAAACTCTGGGAGATGGTGAAAGACAGGAAAGCCTGCCATGTTGCAGTCCATGGGGTCACAAAGAGTCAGACACAGCTGAGTGACTAAACAACAATAGTGCATGGTGGGAGCAGATGGTATATGGGAAATCTCTATACCTTCTTCTCAATTTTGCTATGAATCTAAATCTATTCTGAAAAAATAAAGCATATATATTTCTACAATAAACAACTAGGGTTTTAGAAGTTGTAAAGCCATGATTTTTCCTAGAGAGATAACCTGCTCTTAACACACACACACACACAAAAAACAACTTCCATTTTTATGGACCTGAAACCATCAGTGTATCATTTCTACATATTCTAATGGTCACATGTCACAGCTTCAGGGGACAGACATATATCTCGCCTCTCAGTGGCAGGGGTGAAAAAGAACTATGGCCTTAGTAAAACTGCCACAAGAGTGATAATATTTTTGTTTTCTGTTGGATCCTTTTCTACATCCTAGTTTAGAAATTGGGCTTCCCAGGTGGCCAGTGGTAAAGAATCTCCCTGCCAATGCAGGAGATGCAAGAGATGTGGGTTAGATCCCTATGCTGGGAAGAACCCCAGAAGAAGGAAATGGCACCCCACTCTAGTATTCTTGCCTGAGAATCCTATGGACAGAAGAGTCTGGTGGTCTAGAGTCCATGGGGTCACAAGGAGTCAGATGTGACTGAACACACACACACACGTTTTAGAAATCAGATAAAGAGGATGTAGAGAAGGAGATTCAGTTAGAACACAGGAAAATATTGATGAATGTATTGTTATAGTCCATGCAGAGTAGTGATCATGACAATGAGGATGAAGAGAAATTGGAAATCTCATGGATATTCAGGAGGTGCAGCCAGAGAATTCAGTGACTTATTTTACAACCGGGGGTGGTTGTTGAGAGATTAATAGGCATGCTATGCAGGATGAGGTACCACTTGAGGGGAGTGAAAAGCTAGATAATGAGGCAAAAATAAATGTTTGGTTTGAAGTAGCTTTCGTAAATCTAGATGAAGATGTATAATGGAAAACTGGAAAAGATAAATGTAGAACTCAATAATTAAGTATTTACATTTTATCATCAGTGTTTAGATTTTAGAGGAACTCATGCATATAAGATTTCTCATGATGAGGATATATTATGGGGAAAAATAATAAGAGTGTGACTAGGAGACAGAAAGTACCACTATTTAAAAGTCTGACATGAAAAAAGAAATCACTGATGGAGACTGAGAAGAAATGAAGCAAAAAAAGGAAATGGATGTCCTAGCAGCCAGACTTAGAAGAAGAGACAATTGGCTATTTGTAATCAATCTGTTAATTTGGAGAGTGTAAGGAAATTGGCTAGCACCCTTAAGGTTTTCATACCATGAGCCTTAAAGTTGTAAGGAGCAAATAATAAGAAATATAAGAAATTGATCTTAACATTCCTTTCTTATTCTGTAAGGCACCTTTCTTGCTACTATTTAAACTGGATTAAGAGAGCATTTCCTCCCTGTAAGTAATATGCTCCAAGCACACAAATAGGGTACTCTTCTTAATGCGTTCGAGCACAGTTGAGATTTTCTAAATATTACTGAAGTTTGTGGATTAGTAAAAGGTAAATAGGCACAGCCAACAATAAGCAACTCCTTAATGTGACTTTTACTTTGTGACCTACAACATGGAGACCTCCCTGTCTCGATCTGCTTCTGTTTGGCAGAAAACATATTTACCCCCAAATAAAAACAATCTCACATGTATTCTTATTCTCAGAGCAACAGAGGTCTTTTACTTCTGTCTAAGGTTCGTCTTCTAGACAAGAGTTCCTAAATGGGGATCCTCTACTGATTGACAGGGATGATCTTTCCTTTAGAGGATCTCCAGCAACAATACTGCTCAAAATAGCATTATCTTAACCTATAGCCTTGGCACTCAGCTTCAACAAAATCTCTTATAATAACAAGTACTCTGTACAACTCTATGCATTCATAAAATTGTATTAAAGATGGTATGACTTACACAACCATCATTAAAATTAACATAATCATATAAATACTATTATGAAATGACAAATTATTTTATAATAAAATAATACACATTTCACTAAACAAATGCTTAAGGTGGATTAATCAGAATATATAATAAAGTAGCCAGTTGTTTGCACCTCAATGTAGAATCAACATACGTGTGAAAAGTACAAATTCAGACTGGTTTGAATGGGTTCTCCTAATAACTTTTTTTAATATGTTTCATCAGTGACAGGTCTGATAATAATTCCATAAGTAACATGGAGATGACTGGAAAATAAAAGCATTACACATAGTTCCTTAGGAAATGCAAAAGCTGAGTAAAGAGTCAATCATGATGTAAAGTAATTAGTAGACGTAGAGTCAATATTCATTCTTTCTTTCTCTCAAACGGTATATCCATTTCTTACTGCTTTATACTCACCCCAAGACCACCATGGGCCTGAAAACTCTGCATTCTCTCCTGCCTCCTGTCTTTGCACACAGGGTCCCTTCCTACACTGAAACCATCAGGTCTCAGCCATAGTCTAACTTCCACTGCCTTCATGCGCCTTCTGACACATCTACCACACCTCGACCCTCCCCTCTCCAATCCCTGCAGGGCACCCACAATTCTCTGTGTGTACGCCATCCTAGCACTCCCCCCTGTTTGTCTCCTATACGTGACAACGAGCAACTTGAGGACAGGACAATTTTTGACTCCTAATTATATCCTTAGTAAAAGTTGAACTAAACAACTATTAGGAAAAAAAAAAAAAAATGCTCCTAACACATCACATCTCAATCCTAGACATTCCCTCAAGGTAGGAGACTGAAAGCACCCCCTTCCAACCCAAAGCTAGAAAAAGCCTGAGCTGCTTCCCAGAGGCAGAATTAGTATAATCTGGAAATTCAGTGTATCCTGAAACATTATTTGTGCTTATGTGGTAAGAGTGAGCTTCTAGGTTCATGATTTGAAGAGGGTTTTGTTTGTTTTTCACAAATCCCTGCACATGAATGTCCAGTAGGGTATTTAAACTTAGTTTATAACAACTGAATGACATGAAGCATTATCCTGTGCTCTACAATGCCCTGGGCGCCCTTCCACTCCTGGCCAATGGTACTCCCCAAGCACTGTAATGACAATAATACCTTCTAAATTACCAAAGTGCTCTTTAGAGAGTTGTACAATACCATGGAAAATCTATGCCTTTGAGCTTCAACCTGTCAGAAACACAACATCTATTAAAACAAGAAACTCATCCTTAATTCACAGCCTCTGTATAACAGCTGTGTCATAATACAGCCAAATGATTCTAAGATTTATTCAAGAGATGAAAAAATACAGTAAATGATGAAAAGGTTTCTTTCTTGAGGGCACAGATAATGTTTGAACAGAGGGAGAAAAAGACAGCAGCAGGTGAAATCATTTTTCAAGAGACTGAGAAATTTAAGCTAGTAAGAGTGTAGTCAACTCATGCATATTGGTTAGTTGCTAAGGAAATAGAAAGTCAAAATAATAATGTAAAAATATCTAGGAAAATGTGTATTCAACACAATTTTGAACTTCATTTTTAAAACTTTTTTTTTGAAAAAGAAAAAAGATGCTAACTCACATTTTTCCTCTTCTTCCTACCTTTGTCTTTCATTGCATTCTTCCGTGCTTTTTTCTGGCCAATATTCCCATAATACATGTGCATTCTGCTTTCTGGTCCTAAAATAAATAAATAAATAAAGTCATCAAGAATGTATTATTTATTTAAGCTTTTGGAAAAGAATACTAACTTACAGTTTTTCAAATTCATTTAAAATCACACTTCTCACTTTCAGAGTCATTAACAACCTTGCCTAATTTAGTATCATCTGCAAAACTGATGAGCAGATTTTCAATTACTTTGCTCAGGTTATTAATAAGTATAAAACTCCAAGAATAGATTAATCATCAGGATTTATTCTTCTGTAATTTGAGCCACTAAGGATAAAACTTTCATAGCTCTTCTGAGTTCACCCTCACTTCAGTTGTTCATCTTCGTAAGTTGAAAAGAGAAAGTCAGATTTGTTAGATAAATAACGTCAATAAAATTATGATGAAAGACAAACAGTCCATTCACACTGTTGGGTCCACTTTAATAGAGAGTTGCCTTAAAATCTGAAAAAAACTGACCTCATGTGTATTCATTGCTTATCTAGTATTATGGGGATATTATTTAACTTGAATCATCTATATTTATTCTCTGTAGCAACCCTATAAGCTAGGTGCCACTATTATCTCTTAAGTAAGACTATGCCAAAGCCTTTGACTGTGTGGATCAAAATAAACTGTGAAAAATTTTTCAAGAGATGGGAATACCAGACCACCCGACTTGCCTCTTGAGAAATCTGTATGGAGGCCAGGAAGCAACAGTTAGAACTGGACATGGAACAACAGACTGGTTCCAAATAGGAAAAGGAGTACGTCAAGGCTATATATTGTCACGCTGCTTATTTAACTTATATGCAGAGCACATCATGAGAAACGCTGGGCTGGAAGAAGCAAAAGCTGGAATCAAGATTGCCGGGAGAAATATCAATAACCTCAGATATGCAGATGACACCACCCTTAGGGCAGAAAGTGAAGAGGAACTAAAAAGCCTCTTGATGAAAGTGAAAGAGAGCAAAAAAGTTGGCTTAAAGCTCAACATTCAGAAAACGAAGATCATGGCATCTGGTCCCATCACTTCATGGGAAATAGATGGAGAAACAGTGGAAACAGTGTCAGACTTTATTTTTGGGGGCTCCAAAATCACTGCAGATGGTGACTGCAGCCATGAAATTAAAAGACGCTTACTCCTTGGAAGAAAAGTTATAAGCAGCCTAGATAGCATATTGAAAAGCAGAGACATTACTTTGCTGACTAAGGTCCGTCTAGTCAAGGCTATGGTTTTTCCAGTGGTCATGTATGGATGTGAGATCTGGACTGTGAAGAAAGCTGAGCTGTGAAGAAGAATTGATGCTTTTGAACTGTGGTGTTGGAGAAGACTCTTGAGAGTCCCTTGGACTGCAAGGAGATCCAACCAGTCCATTCTGAAGGAGATCAGCCCTGGGATTTCTTTGGAAGGAATGATGCTGAAGCTGAAACTCCAGTACTTTGGACACCTCATAGGAAGAGTTGACTCATTGGAAAAGACTGATGCTGGGAGGGATTGGGGGCAGGAGGAGAAGGGGACAACCGAGGATGAGACGGCTGGATGGCATCACGGACTCAATGGACGCGAGTCTGAGTGAATTCCGGGAGATGGTGATGGACAGGGAGGCCTGGCGTGCTGCAATTCATGGGGTCGCAAAGAGTCGGACACGACTGAGCGACTGAACTGAACTGAACTGAACTGAAGATTTGAAACTAGAACTCAAAAAAAGTGAATTCTGAATCCAAATAACTGCAAATTATGCTTTAGCTATTCCTTGGTAGCTCTGTGGCAAGGAATCCTCCTGCAATGCAGGAGACACGGGTTTGATCCCTAAGTTGGGAAATCCCCTGGGGGAAGGCAGGGAAACCCGCTTCAGTATTCCTGCCTGGGAAATCTTATGGGCAGAGTTTGGGCAGGCTACAGTCCATGGGATGGCAAACCGTTGAACATAACTAAAGCAACCGAGCGTGAGTATGTATAAATATGCTTTAGATACCACTTAAAATTCTTTCAGGTTCTTCAAATCTCATCTTTTTCATGTTTCAAAATTTTGTAAATTTGAAAAGTTAAAGAAATAGAGCCAAAAGGAAAGAAGCTAAAATTAGTAAGTACCTAAGTTGTTCCAAGTATTTTAAATAGCTGTTCATTCATTTTAGTTCCCTCATTCTTTTCTGGGAAACATGTCTTAAATGATTGTTTTATGTTCAATTTGTGCTTTACTCTAGCTCTTTATTATTGAGCAACAACAGGCTTTTCAAGGTGTTTAGTGTCTAAAGAAATGTTGACAAATGAGTTCTTAAATTTGCTGTTAGAAATGTTATGACAGAATAAGAATGTCTAATATAATATGGGAGCATAGAACAGAGGGTCTTGCCAGATCTAAGGGCCAAGAGACAAGTCCTGGAGGAAAGAGTGTTTAGACACTGACCTGATGCATGGGCTGGAGTTACTCAAGATGTGAAGTACTGTGCTATTTGGTTGACTAAGCAAAGTTTCTCTGTGTCATCCAATGGCCATCTCCATGAACAGGTTAGGTATTTACCAGCCCCCATCCCTGAAGTTAGGGGTGCCCACGAGATCCTGTTTTAGTCAAAGAGCTATTAGATCAAGTTGGGGGAGGGGTGCTTTTGGAAAATATTTCTCTTCACTTTTAAAAACAAACTTTACAGAAAAATTATTTTCCATACTTCTTTTTTTTTCCCAGTGAATAGTAAAAGTATTTTTCTTTTTGTTTATTTGGAAAGTCTTCTGAAAGTGTTTTAATTTACTTTTCTTTCCCCCTTTACATGGAAATGAGTCTCTAAAGAGATATAGAATAAGATAATTTGCCCAATCATGGAACTGGAAATTAAGAGAATGATTTCCCTAATCATATTTTCCTTTCAATTAATTGTATATTATACAATTGGTGGGGGTACGATGAAGCTGTGTAGAGTATAGGGATACACTGCAAATCCTAGCACCTCTCTTTCTGTAAAATAGAGAACAATAGAAGGTGGGTGTCTATATGTTACAAATTTCTCTTATGAACATAGTAATTCTTGAGAGTAGAAGATTATAAATTCAAATAAGCTCTGATTTAGTAATAACTCCCAAGCATCATGCCACAAAAGAAGAAGAGAAAAGCAGTGAGATTAATCACATTAGATAAATGAAAAATGCAGGAAGTATTTTATTATTCTGTGGCGATGGGATAAAAAGTAAATAAAAAGGCATCTGTTATTTGCAAGTTGTTTAAAATGCATCTATTTGTTTATATCCTAACATAATTTTTACATTCTTACATATGAACATGTGAATTATTTAAAGAACTTAATAATGTTACCTTCAGTAATGTATCCGTTCAGTTTAGTCACTCAGTTGTGTCTGACTCTTTGTGACCCCATGAACCGCAGCACACTAGGCCTCCCTGTCCATCACCAACTCCTGGAGTCCACCCAAACCCATGTCCATTGAGTATATATGTCCACAAAAATATTTAATCACTGTATAGACTTTTTACAATACTTCTTTGTGTGTTTTTTTTAATTTTTTATTTATTTTTTATTTTTTAAATTTAAAAATCTTTAATTCTTACATGCGTTCCCAAACATGAACTCCCCTCCCACCTCCCTCCCCACAACATCTCTCTGGGTCATCCCCATGCACCAGCCCCAAGCATGCTGCACCCTACGTCAGACATGGACTGGCGATTCAATTCTTACATGACAGTATACATGTTAGAATTCCCATTCTCCCAAATCATCCCACCCTCTCCCTCTCCCTCTGAGTCCAAAAGTCCGTTATACACATCTGTGTCTTTTTTCCTGTCTTGATTAGAGGATACATTGTAGTATATGATGGTCCTTTATTTTGTTTCATGAGTTCTGAAAATTTGCTTACCACAAAAAGAATCTGAACTGAATGTTAACACACCTCCATTTTTAAAGCTTATATAACTGCCTAAGCCCAATATTGTTGAAAATATGACAGAATATTGGAAATCATTAACATTGCTCTAGAATCTATCTAAAATATTTTGAACTAGACGCATGAAAAAGGGTCTAGACATAAGGGTGAATAATGTATCATACGTTCAGTTTGTTTTGTTTTTGAAATTTCTTTGTACACATAAACACATTTTAGATACAAAAAAAAAGTCATTTTGATAGCTAATGTAGAAAGATCATTAATTATTTTTGGTTCACTATATGATTTAGTGAGCCATTTCTCAACTCATTTAGTCATAAATGTTCAACAATGAACTAACTGCAATATATTGAACTATACATATGATTCCTTTAAAAGTGATTCCATTTGAGATGTAGGTTTTAACTAAACTTATGATAATCATTTTGCAATTTATGCATATATTAAATCATCACACTGTATACCTTAAGTTCACAGATATTACAAGACAGTAATATCTCAAAGTAAAAAAAATTTAATTAAAAAATAAATTTTGGTCCTGGGCCACATTTATGCATAATAAAATTGTAATAATTTATAGCAATGTTACTGAATTTCAAATATCCTTTCAAATAATAATTACAGTGTATTTTGTCTTATCACTAAACATAGTACTTTTACATGATTTTGATAGAGCTATCTACTCCAACTTTAAAATAAATATAATATTTATATTACATTCAAGCATATGTCTCTGAACCTTTACAGGTACACATTCTATTCATTCATTCAACATTTCCTTAATAGACATGTGGAATATTCATCTTAAAATATACTGACTTTGAAAATACTGTTTAGACTATGAGCAGACCAAGTACACATTCTATGTGCGCTGTCATATTTAACATGTTATAGTATTATGTACATTAATGTTTGAACCCAGTGTCTCAGGACTAATACAATCAGACTTTATGGTAGCAAATTTACTTGATGTATAATCAACACATCTGCATTTTCCATCAAAATTCATTTCCTTTCACTGACAATACTGACTTAGACACTAAACATGTATGCTAACACAGAGACTGAAGGTGCAGGTGCTAACATTTTGAACACTTACTTTACCTAAGAGTAGCCTCAGATTTTAATAGTATAATTAACTGAAGTCATGTGTATGATCATTGGTTGCTCCATATGTGAAGATGTATTTTTCTCTAAATGACACCGTTTTATAAAGGATTTAACACAATTATACAGTCTTTTTAGTAAAAATAGGATTTTACTGTTTTTCAAAAATCTAATTTCTATCACTTCAATCTCTGCTTTTCTTGAGGTCATAGTTAATTATTTTAGTACAAGTGGTGTAAAGCCAGCTCAAAGGTTACATGGCAGCTCTTTTATAAAAGACCTTTTGCTTTATTCTGCAAATCTATTCAGGGAAAAAGGAAAAACTAATGAGTTTGTAGAAGGAAGAAGTAGCTCGTAAAGAATTAGTGCCATGTAACTAACCTACATGTAATGATTTCCAACAAAGAAAAACACTTGCATGAAAGAGATTCACGACAAGATTTAAGATGACAAATGTTTATGAATAACATTCTAAATGGCTGAAGTCAACTGTGCTATAAACCATCTGGCAGATTTAAGTCCTAACTGAAATGCATATGAATTATTGTCATTTAATGGACTATTTAATGGACCTATGAAAAAATTATTTGGCAAAACAACAGGTTTTCAGTTAAAAGAATCAATCTTCTTGAGGGCCAAACCTAGGGAATATTTCCCCATCCAAATATGAATAATATACAGGATCAAATGACATATTCTTTGAATTTCAGAAAATAAGACATATTTATAATGTGTAAATATAAGAATAACATGCCGGTGTCAAAGATAACATTTAGCAGTGTGACAGAGAGACATCCAAACCCACAGTCATTGATCACCAAGATGAATAGCCTTTCTGAAGAAAAGTAAAATTAGACTTGCATAAAATTTTGGAAACAGCAGATACTGAAGCATGAATTTTCAATGCATATAGGTTAATTTGTTAAATTTTATCAATCATCTCACTCAATGATAACATTTGATGACTATTTCAATCAAATTTCAACATTGCAATATAATTCATAGGTAATCAGAAATAAATTCAAAACTGTTGTTTTCTGGAATTTTATATTACTATGTTTTCTGCATTATTTTTATATACTAAAGCAGAAGATAGAAATTATGTTACAGCAGCTTTCTGTTTCTTGAGTCGCTGGTATAGCATTGTTATTTAATGAGGTGAAATAATTTCCCCAATTATTTCATAGTGTTCTGTGACATTATTAGGTTTAATTCTTTTTTAAACATGAAGCCATGTGAAGGGAGACAAACAAATTAATACACAGTAATTACTATGTAAAGAAAAAATTGTGTAGGCTGAGAGTATGACATGCTGTTGATATTCTAGTTCTTATTCTATTGAAGCTGTGATTTTAAACCATAATCTATACATATTTTTAAATAATTCTTCTAAACTATGATATTTGGAATAAAATATATTTAAAAACTTCCCCAGTAGCTAGGATAAGAGCATATGAAAGAGAAATAAAGTCAAATGTATGTTGTTTAAATGCTGTTTAGAAAAGATTAACTTATTCAGTGTTTTACTTATGAGAACAAGTATCATATTCTTCTTGATTCACCAAACTAGTTCATAAAACAAGCCACCTAAACCTAAAATACTGTAGATATTCGGCTACTTGATATAGAGCAAAAGAAAATGGGACAAAATTTGACTCATCACATACACATTTATCACAGCTACTGGCACATGGACAGAGGAGCCTGGTGGGCTGCAATCCATGGGGTCGCTAAGAGTCGGACACGACTGAGCGACTTTCACTTTTCACTTCCATGCATTGGAGAAGGAAATGGCAACCCACTCCAGCGTTCTTGCCTGGAGAATCTCAGGGACAGGGGAGCCTGGTGGGCTGCTGTCTATGGGGTCGCACAGAGTCGGACACGACTGAAGCGACTCAGCAGCACACGCACATCTGAAGATGATCCCATACTCGTGGCTTATACACAAATATCAGGGCCTTACTTCTGTATGCTACAATAGAGTCTGGTGAACATAGCCTGCTGTTTGTTTTTGTAAGAGTTTTATTGGAATACAACCATGCTACAATGGTAATTTTGAGTAGTTGTAACATAATCCATGGAGCTCTTAAAGTCCCAGATATAAATTATTTATTTGGTTCTTCACGGGAAAAATTTCCCAAACTATGGGAACACATCTAACTTTATTGTGGGTCCACTTCTCTTTTTAGCAACTAAATTGAAAATCCACTCCTGTATGCAACAAGTATGCACTGGTCACTACCATTAAGTCAAGTTCTCAGGCATCTAAATACCAGTAATACTAAGAAGAGAAAGACAAGCAAGGTTATGATACCATGTATCTTACTTTCTAATATGGGGAAGTAACAATAATAGAAAAGAGACATCATTTAAGTGACATGAATTTCAGGCTGCGATCTGTAAGACGAAGATATTTGCAAAAGGACCAATTGAAAGAATGTTTATGGGTAAGACTGGAGAGATTCCATTAAACTGAATCACCAAGGAAAACTTTGGAGGAGAGGTGCTATTTGAGCTGCAACCTGAACAGTCTTATCTTCACAGACACTGGGAAAGAGTGTTGGGGGAGAGACAGCAGTATGGTCAAGGGTCCTCAGGAAGGTTTGTTTTGTTTGTTTGTTTGTTTTCTGAAGAAAAGCAGTGCTGCTGAAGAATAAAAAGTGAGAGAGTAGAGGAATTTAAAGAGACATAGGTGAGATGTCGGAGAAGGCAATGGCAACGCACTCCAGCACTCTTGCCTGGAAAATCCCATGGACAGAGGAGCTTGGTAGGCTGCAGTCCATGGGGTTGCTAAGAGTCAGGCATGACCTAGCAAATTCACTTTCACTTTTCACTGTCATGCATTGGAGAAGGAAATGGCAATCCACTCCAGTATTCTTGCCTGGAGAATCCCAGGGACAGAGGAGCCTAGTGGGCTGCCGTCTATGGGGTCACACAGAGTCGGACACGACTGAAGCGACTTAGCAGCAGCAGCAGCAGCAGCAGATGATATGTATCAGGCATTTCTTCACTAGGTTATTCCAAACATTCAATGAAAATCAATTACAGAGTATGAAGTAGCATTATGACATTAGCAAGAGAAAACCATTTCATGTCCTGATATCTCACTTTCTAAACTTCAGGAAATGATAATACGACCATCTATGTCTTTCTCTGGATCCTTTAAACCAAGGCCAGGGTTACTATCTTGGGGGTAGACATCAAGAAAGCGAAAGGAGAGGCAGGGATGGGTTCTCCAAAGGAGACTGTATGTATTTGAGGTCCTGTCTTTCCCTAAGCTGTCCCACAGCTCTATACTTCTCATGGAGAATGTCAAAGCCAATACTGACCTTCACCCCCAAAGTGTTCAGCTCAATATCACATAAGATGAACTCCACCCTATGGAGTGTTCCTGCCCATGTGGTGAAGGTCTTTTGTGCCTGCTTTGTGTGTTCTCTTTAAAGTGCTCCTCATTAACTCAG
Source organism: Capra hircus (assembly GCF_001704415.2). Lineage (NCBI taxonomy): Eukaryota > Metazoa > Chordata > Mammalia > Artiodactyla > Bovidae > Capra > Capra hircus. Next base: position 12,413,871 of record NC_030823.1, on the reverse strand, counting down.
ATTTATGTTTACAAAGGCACGCTATTAATTTCCAAAAGGAATTATCAGATATCCTAAATGAAATATATTCAAAAGCAATAAGGTCTTTATCCAAGGACCCTCCATGCATGCATGCTCACTCAGTCACTCAGTCGTGTCTGACATTTTGTGACCCAAACACTGTAGCCCGCCAGGCTCCTCTGTCCATGGGATTCTGCAGGCAAGAATACTGGAGTAGGTTGCCATTTCCTCCTCCAGGGGCTCTTCTTGACTCAGGGATTGAACTCACATTTCCTGTGCCTGCAATGCAGGGAGATTCTTTACCCACGGAGCCACCTGGGAAGCTCAGGAACCTCTGTCCCCTCTATGCTTTCTGTAAGCTTTTTATCCCAGCTTTAACATGTCTTCTTTGGTAAAAACAGAGCCAGAAATTAGAGAGAACCGGTGATGAAATGATGGAATCATTTATACTTACATGATAATTTACACCTAATAAAGTATCATTTTTCAATACTATCAATATTATGGCAGAATCTAAGAGTGAACAGCCTTGTAAATTAGTAGGATCTGACTTTGAATGGGAGTTTTTCTGCTGACTCACCTTGTGAATTTGGATAAGGACTTGTTTCCAAGACTCATATATATACAATAAAAATATTATTTACTTCATAGGGTATTACTGGAGGTTAGAATTAATGATAGTAAAATGTCTAATGAGGTACTTAGTAAATCAAATAGATAAAAACAATAGCCACTGCCATTTATTGTCTGCATTCTGTAAGCAGTTCAATTAATACTTTATATATATTGTACATTATGGGCTTCTCAGGTGGCACCAGTGGTAAAGAACCCACCTGCCAATGCAGGAGACATAAGAAATGTGGGTTAGATCCCTGGGTTGGGAAGATCCCCTGGAGAAAGGAATGGCTTCTTTACTGGAGAATCCTGTGGACAGAGGAACCTGGAGGGCTACAGTCCATAGAGTGGGGAAAAGTTGAACAAGACTGAAGAGACTAAGCGTGAATGCATACTTGATTGAATTATTAAAGCAGTAGTCTAAAATAGGTATCATTGAATCCAAATTAATGTGAGGATCCTAAATTTTAGAAACATTTAAAAGAAGCTGATAAGCCCCTGGGGTTAAGCTTGTATCCATCAGTTTGTAATAACAGTTCCATTAGCTGTTTTCATGATTAGTATTACTCCTTTGCTTCATTCCTATGATCTGGCACAGATATTTCTTTTACATAATGTAGTTCAGTTCAGTTCAGTTCAGTTCAGTTCAGTTCAGTTGCTCAGTCTTGTCCGATTCTTTGTGAACCCATGAATTGCAGCACGCCAGTCCTGCCTGTCCATCACTAACTCCCAGAGTTCATTCAAACTCAAGTCCACTGAGTCAGTGATGCCATCCAGCCATCTCATCCTCTGTTGTCCCCTTCTCCTCCTGCCCTCAATCCCTCCCAGCATCAGAGTCTTTCCCAATGAGTCAACTCTTCGCAAGAGGTGGCCAAAGTACTGGAGTTTCAGCTTTAGCATCATTTCTTCCAAAGAACACCCAGGACTGATCTCCTTTAGAATGGACTGGTTGGATCTCCTTGCAGTCCAAGGGACCCGCAAGAGTCTTCTCCAACACCACAGTTCAAAAGCATCAATTCTTCAGCACTCAGTTTTCTTCACAGTCCAACTCTGACACCCATACGTGACCACTGGAAAAACCATAGCCTTGACTAGATGGACCTTTGTTGGAAAAGTAATGTCTCTGCTTTTTAATATGCTATCTAGGTTGGTCATAACTTTCCTTCCAAGGAGTAAGTGTCTTTTAATTTCATGGTTGCAATCACCATCTGCAGTGATTTTGGAGCCCCAAAAAATAAAGTCTGACACTGTTTCCACTTTTTCCTCATTTATTTCCCATAAAGTGATGGGACCAGATGCCATGATCTTCGTTTTCTGAATGTTGAGCTTTAAGCCAACTTTTTCACTCTCCTCTTTCACTTTCATCAAGAGGCTTTTTAGTTCCTCTTCACTTTCTGCCATAAGGGTGGTGTCATCTGCATATCTGAGGTTATTAATATTTCTCCCAGCAATCTTGATTCCAGCTTTTGCTTCTTCCAGCCCAGCGTTTCTCATGATGTTATCTGCATATAAGTTAATAAGCAGGGTGACAATATACAGCCTTGATGTACTCCTTTTCCTATTTGGAACCAGTCTATTGTTCCATGTCCAGTTCTAACTGTTGCTTCCTGACCTGCATATAGGTTTCTCAAGAGGCTGGTCAGGTGGTCTGGTATTCCCATCTCTTTCAGAATTTTCCACAGTTTATTGTGGTCCACACAGTCAAAGACTTTGGCATAGTCAATAAAGCAGAAATAGATGTTTTTCTGGAACTCTCTTGCTTTTTTGATGATCCAGCAGATGTTGGCAATTTGATCTCTGGTTCCTCTGCCTTTCTAAAACCAGCTTGAACATCTGGAAGTTCACAGTTTACATATTGCTGAAGCCTGGCTTGGAGAATTTTGAGCATTACTTTACTAGCGTGTGAGATGAGTGTAGACTGGTTTCTAAATGGAAAGTTCCAAAAAGATAAGATCCCAAGTGCAGTTATCTGTTAAGCCTGGCTTAAGCCAGTCTTAACACTGGCTCCTCTCCACTCAGGTAGGATTTGACCTTTGAGGAAGATTTGGCCTCTCTTCCTCACAAACACAGCATCTGCAAGCTTGGCTCCTACCTGAAACAGCCAGTGGGTATCTGATATGATGAATCTGGATATTCTTTAATGGAACTGTCCTGTATCTCACATTATCTTCCATTATCAGACATTTGATGTGTCATTCTCTCATATGACACAGAAGCTGGGCATCTCCAACATTTTCAAAACTAGACTGATCTTCCTCATCACTTTCAGTGTACTCCACGTAATCTCTTTTTTATTCAGACAAAGCTTCTCACACTTCCCCAAACACATGAAAAATGATCATGTTACCACATTGTTTCCCATCACTTTCCTGCACTACCCTGATATTATTCCTTCTATACTCACAAAAAGCTAGCTCTTCCTCAAGACACAGAAAAAGAAAGAAAGAAAATCATTTGCATCATCCCAAACCCTAGATTGAGACTGTGACTCCATTTTCAGATTTCTCCAAACACTTCTGCTTCTATTACAGCACTTCTCTGAAAGTACCTGTCTCATTTGTGGCACTGCAAAGTACTTGAACACATGAATTTAACCTTTTTTCTTTTCATATCCCATGTAAATCAGAGTTATTGGCACTCATAAAAAGTTGCAGTATAAAGACATCATGTTGTTTAAGCAATTTTTTTTTCAACTCCCACATCAATGATCCACAGTGAATAATGCCCTCCATCTACAGTCCTTCCTGTACTGCTTCTGGGCTTGGTTACACAATTTTCTTTGACCAAGGTTATTGTCAGATATGATGTTAACATAGGCTTAATAGACACTTGCACTTTGGGCCTTATCTTTTTGGAACGTTCCATTTAGAAAGCAGTCTACATTATGTAATAAACACAAGTTAGACTACCAAAGTGTGAGAGACCATGGAGGACAAGATGCCACTGTGTACATTCCAGCTTCAGCTGAGCTCAGAGTTAATAAAACCACATGAGCAACTTCAACTCTACTAGGTGGAGCAAAAGAACTGCCCAGGTGACCAGTCAACTCACAGAATCATGACAAATAAAAATCATTGTTTTAAGCTACCACCTGTAAGCTAATTTGCTACATAAGTAGAGATATCTGAAGTGAAGAACTGAAGTGAAATTGCTCAGCCATGTCTGACTCTGTGACCCCATGGACTGTAACCCAACAGGCTCTTCTATCCATGGGATTTCCCAGGCAAGAATACTGGAGTGGGTAGCCACCTCCTTCTGCAAAGATAACTGAAACAGTCCTGAAAATCCTGTGTGGTAAATATAAAATTCTCATATATTTTTGATTCTGTCTTTGCTTTTGAAATTGTTAGGGAGCACATATATTTCCACAACTTGGGGACTTTCCTACCACACTGAACAGAATAAGCATCTGATGTGGCCCCAGCTATTTCAGTCCAACGTGTTCCAGAAAGCATCTTCCACTTAAAGGAAAGAAAAGGACTCAAATGAAACAAATGATTTCATCAGCAACAACAGTCACAATAAAACCAAAGAAGTAAGGTTTTCTGGGATTCACTCTATACTTCTGCATTTTCCCCAGGAAAACGTAATTGTTTCTGACATGTCTCTCTCTTCCCTGTTTCTTAAATGTATCTCCTCTATTCCTTGTCATTATTTCTAACCATGCTGAATATTTCACACTTGCCCTTTAGTCTAGACTCAAATTTCCACATTTCTTTATCCTGCTCTATAAGACGCTTACTCCTTGGAAGAAAAGTTATGACCAACCTAGATAGCATATTGAAAAGCAGAAACATTACCTTGCCGACTAAGGTCCATCTAGTCAAGGCTATGGTTTTTCCAGTAGTCATGTATGGATGTGAGAGTTGGACTGTGACGAAGGTTGAGCACCGAAGAATTAATGCGTTTGAACTGTGGTGTTGGAGAAGACTCTTGAGAGTCCCTTGGACTGCAAGGAGATCCAACCAGTCCATTCTGAAGGAGATCAACCCTGGGATTTCTTTGGAAGGAATGATGCTAAAGCTGAAGCTCCAGTGCTTTGGCCACCTCATGTGAAGAGTTGACTCATTGGAAAAGACTCTGATGCTGGGAGGGATTGAGGGCAGGAAGAGAAGGGGATGACCCAGAATGAGATGGCTGGATGGCATCACGGACTGGATGGATGTGAGTCTGAGTGGACTCCAGGAGATGGTGATGGACAGGGAGGCCTGGTGTGCTGCGATTCATGGGGTCACAAAGAGTCGGACAAGACTGAGCGACTGAACTGAACTGAACTGAACTGATGATCAGTACAGATCGGGGCACTGATCAATAAAGACCATGCAAATAAGCCTCCCTGCTCTCTCAGGAAGGAGAGTGTAGCAGGAAATTGGAGTAAAGCATACAGTGAGGCTGGTGATTTACATCCCTGGACTCATTTTTCTCCTTTAAGCTTTGTATGAGCATCACTTGAAAAGGAGTCACTGCTTCTCAAGGAGCCCTCCCTCCATGCTTTGGTAATGGTTTCCACAACTTGCTCCTTTGAACCAAAGGTATTAATGGTGCCTTACTATTACAAGCAACAGGAAATAGCACAATCCCTTAGGATTCACTAGAGTCTGTTCACATTTTGTCTTACTAAATGCCTCCCAACTTGCCCAAATTTCAATATGCATTGTTTTCTTCCAGGATTCTCATTTACTGCTTGAATAGGTTTTCCTGAAGGCCATTCACACAAATTCCTCAGCTCACTTAAAATCGAGCCATTCCTAAGCAGACAAGACCACTGAGGTTCCAAGTAATACTCAGCTAGTGGTACCATGGTTTCTCTCTTCCCTGAATCAACACTACGAGTGCCACTGATATTCTGTTAGTATGGAGATCTTCATTATTTAACATATTATCTGGATTTATGAATTCACATCCACTCATAAAAATAACAGAAAATAACAGGAATGTAGCAAAGGTGATGAAAAGAATAATAAAAGAAACTGTTCAAAATAAAAGTGTCTTTTTCTTTCTTAGGCTTTCTTTCTCTGTTCCTGTACTTTCTTCTCTTTCTTATTCGGAGAAAAGTACAGGACAGTTGACTCAGATGTCTCAGAAATCATTTTTCTGTCTTTGTGAGCTTTTTTAGAAGGCTTTTTGAATCTGCCAGAATGCCTTTAAATGAACAATGCTTTATGCAGTCATAGCTACTGCCTATTTGACACGTTTTTCTCTCCTTTTGACTGTTTGTCTTTGAAAGGATTTCTTATCAGATGAAGTTTATATTCCTTCACATTTATAAAAAATTGTGTTGTGTAGAACGAGGATTCTACAATGAATCTATAACCTGTGTATGTCTTATCAAGGGCATAAGAGGAGCCAGTCAAAATCAAAGCTTCAGAGAATCTGAAAGTTTTAAGGGAGTACACAGAGGCTTCTAGAATCGTCATTATGAGGTGCCTCCAAATTCTCGTCTGCTCATTACTCCAATGCTATATTACTGCAGAAACATTTAAGAATAGATTACTAAATCTAAAACAGTAACTTTATATTTCTTCTCTTCTCTACAGCTCTAGGCAATCAGGTCATGTCGATGAATAGGAACTTTGAAAAAAATACAGTAGTATATACTACTATTTAGTAATATTTAGTAAAAATTTTCTGTGATTTTAGGAAGCCACTATCAGTTAAGTTCCTATAAGAGAAATAAAAGTAAAAGTCAATGTTGAAATTCTCTGAGATTTTTATTTCTTTATAAAATTTTTATTTATTTGGTTTAATTTTTATTACATGGTGTGTATGTGTGCATATTTGTAGTTATAGGAAAAGTAAGGTTTAAAGTGTTTTTTTGCCACTTTTGAGTTAAATTCACATGAAATATCTCTATTATAGTAATCTATTTGATTTGTTAATCTAAGCCCACATTTCGACTCTCTTAAGTGATGCACATATAAATTTGGAAATAAAAATCTCAGGGAAATTCTACATTGGCTTTTGTTTTTATTTCTCTTGTGGGTGCTTAGTCGCTCAGTCACATCCAGCTCTTTGTGACATCATAGACTGCAGCTCATTAGGCTCCTGTGTCCATGGGGATTCTCCAGGCAAGAATACTGGAGTGGATCACCATGCCCTCCTCCAGGGGATCTTCCCAATCCATGGATCGAACCTGGGTCACCTGCATTGCAAGCAGATTCTTTACTATCTGAGCCACCAGGGAAGCCCTATATTTCTCTTATAGGAACCTAATTGATAAAGGCTTCCTATAATCACATATATATATATATATATATATGGAGAAGACAATGGCACCCCACTCCAGTACTCTCTCCTGGAGAATCCCATGGATGGAGGAGCCTGGTAGGCTGCAGTCCACGGGGTCGCTAAGAGTCAGACACGACTGAGCAATCTCACTTTCACTTTTCACTTTCATGCACTGGAGAAGGAGATGGCAACTCACTCCAGTGTTCTTGCCTGGAGAATCCTAGAGACGGGGGAACCTGGTGGGCTGCCGTCTATGGGGTTGCACAGAGTCGGACACGACTGAAGTGACTTAGCAGCAGCATATATATATATGTATATAGGCTTCCCTAGTGGCTCAGATGGTAAAGAATTCGCTTGCAATGTGGGAGACCTGTGTTCTATCCCTGGCTTGGGAGGACCTCCTGGAGGAGGGCATGGCAACCCACTCCAGTATTCTTGCCTGGAGAATCCCCATGGTTAGAGGAGCCAGGTCCATGGCGTCACAAAGAATGGGACATGACTTAACGACTGAGCGCATATAAATATATACAGTTTTTATTCTTTTAGAATGTTATTTATTAAAATTATTGAATAATGACTTTGTATATGCATTTCCGCTGTAAAAGCCAACGTTAATCAAAAAGAAAGAAAATAATCTCCATGTTTATTTATATAATTCATTAATACTGAAAGAAATTTGAAAAATTATGCTAATTGGATTGCATTCTATGTCCTTGATGTTGATGTTTATGCAGCTATTAAGTAATTTCTGTTAAGAAATTCTAACCCATAACTGAGAGTAAGTTGGTCCTCCATGTAAACAGATCAAATATATTGAAAAACCTGAAGAATTCAAATTCCCTAAAGCTTTTTACAAATTAGGATTAAGGGGAAGCATTTTAACAAACCCTCCACAGAGTATTAAGAAAACTCAGTAAAGCTATTTGTTGTTTTTAGCATTTAATGTAGTTGGTATACTTCCTTAAGTACCAAGGATAATTATATTTGGTTCTCTGGGGTAACAAATTTGCCCTTAACATGATTGCTATGATGCTTTCTGGCTCTAGGTTGACAAACAAAAGAAATCAAACAATGTATTATCTGAGTTAGACATTTAATATATTGAATCATTTCAAAACACTTCACTGTGTGTGTGTGTATTTCTTGACAATTTTCCCAAATCACATAGATTTGGAATCTTAAGTTATAGAAATGCAGCCGAGTATACCCTATGAATAAGTTCCATCTGGGCTACCAAGAATCATTAAGAAAGGAAGAAAAAAATGAGCCTTTCCTGAAAGAGGTCATAGTAGGCAAAACGCAAAAATATTGGTGAGGAAAACTTACAATCAGGGACTTAATACATGATGTGATTGCTTTGATTATTCTCTAGCCTGCCCTAGCACCTCTTGGGGAGAAAAAGAAAATAAAGTAGTGAAAAATAAAGCAGTTTTACCAAAATCTCTTTAAGACACTGAGATCCCAAGGCATCCCTTATGGATAGCCTAACATGCAGAGAGGAGAAGGCAATGGCACCCCACTCCAGTACTCTTGCCTGGAAAATCCCATGGACGGAGGAGCCTGGTGGGCTGCAGTCCATGGAGTCGCTGAGAGTCAGACACGACTGAGCGACTTCACTTTCACTTTTCACTTTCATGCATTGGAGAAGGAAATGGCAACCCACTCCAGTGTTCTTGCCTGGAGAATCCCAGGGATGGGGGAGCCTGGTGGGCTGCCGTCTATGGGGTTGCACAGAGTCGGACACGACTGAAGTGACTTAGCAGCAGCAGTAGCAGCAACATGCAGAGAACCCCAGGGCCCAGTGTGTTAGTCTGAGTGTGGTCAAGAGAGAGAAATGCCATGATGATGTGAACAAGGAAAGTTTTATTTTAAAGACACAACAGAAGCCAGGTACAAACATTATTTCATAAACTATGAGGACAAGCAGATAACGAATGCAGATTATCTCTGGCCTGACTCACACCCCAGCCAGATTGTGGTAATCAGTGCTTCAGTTCAGTTCAGTTCAGTCCAGTCGCTCAGTCGTGTCCGACGCTTTGCGACCCCATGAATCGCAGCACACCAGGCCTCCCTGTCCATCACCATCTCCCGGAGTTCACTCACACTCACGTCCATCGAGTCAGTGATGCCATCCAGCCATCTCAGCCTCTCTCGTCCCCTTCTCCTCCTGCCCCCAATCCCTCCCAGCATCAGAGTCTTTTCCAATGACTCAACTCTTCGCATGAGGTGGCCAAAGTACTGGAGTTTCAGCTTCAGCATCATTCCTTCCAAAGAAATCCTAGGGCTCATCTCCTTTAGAATACGTTACATTCAGGTTTGGCTGTAGGTGTCCATGGAGATTCACACTAGGATTGCAACTGATTCTCAGAGAATCCTTCACTTTCACATCTACACATCTTCTAGATTATCTTTCAAAGCAAAAATCAACAGTGACACTAGGCTGCTCAAAAGCCAGCACTTCATCTTATTCAGCATGCAAACTGCAGTTAACTTTAAGAGCTCAGAAATCAAATGCTCCAGATCCAGCCACAACCACCATTCGACCTGTGGCTCCCTTCAACCGTGGAAGACTCTGCTCCCTACAGTCACACCTGCTTTTTTTTTTTTTCCTTTTATGCCCCAAATATTCCAAGAATGCTCTCAAATTAGGGATTTTGAGATTTCTCTTCCTATAACACTATTTCCCAATACATCTTAAGTCCTATTCAATGTCATTATAATAAAAGAGACTTTCCTGACAAAGTTACATGAAATGACAACCACCAATGCTCTTGTTTTAAGGCACTCAACATTATTATGGTCCCCAGTGTTTCAACAGGAGGACTTTGGTTTATTTACTCCTATATCTGCCTATGCCTTATAACAGAGAAGGCACTTGATAGGCTATTCTTACGAGTACATCACAGAATCAATGGACATGAGTTTGAGCCAACTCCAGGAAATAGTGAAGGACAGGGAAGCCTGCCATGCTGCAGTCCGTGGAGTCACAAATTGGTCACAACTTAGTGACTGAACAACGACAAGCACTAAAAGCTGAAACGTCCTAGGTCTTGGTCTAGAAGAACCTTTTTCGCCTCATACATAGCACCTAACCCATTACATGCTCTCAATAAATATCTGAAATAGCATTTGCTGTTGAATAAAAGAATGAAGGAGTTAAAGTGGCATCTATTGCTCCCTTGTTATGAATCAGGATTTTTGTTGCTGCTGATACAAAATAGAAGAAGCATAGCCCCACCCTTCATGAAAATGAGGTTTATTTGTTTGAGCCAACCACAATGAAAAAAAGGTAGTGGAAACAACATGCTTGATGCGGAAGAAAATACAACTGAAGAATGTGTTGTAGTCGGGAGGACTTTATGAAAGCTTCCTGGAAGAACGGACTTAGTTCTGAATAAACAGAATTATCAAGGGAAAATGGAGTACTAAAATAACCCAGCCAGAGAGCACAACTATGATAATGAAACTTTGAAACATGTTTTGGGAGAATGGGTGAAACTAGGTATATTTTATATTCTGTAGATCATGGAAGAATGCCAACTTTTCTTTTCACTTTATAACTCTCTTCAAAAAGAAGAGTGAACACCTGTAGATACAGATCAGTTCACACATTCAGGTTATTTTAGGCACTCATAGAAAGTTTCATAGTTGACCTTATTATCAAGCTTAATTAAGTTCTCCCATTCTTGCTTATTACATTTCTTACCTCTTTATCTTGACACTAAAATACAAAAGTCCTTTGCTGGGTTTCTAATCCTTTATTTTTCAGTCTCTCAGCTTTACGATGCCTCATGTCTGAGGTCTTGAGTTGACTAGAATGACTATAAAAAGAAGACTATAAAAAAATGGAAGTTCTCTTCCTGTTTGGCTGAGTTCTTATATTTGGAAATATTCTTTTCATGTGCTGTGGTGGTGGTGGTTTAGTCACTAAATCAAATCTGACTCTCGAAACTCCGTGGACTGTAGCTTGCCAGACTCCTCTGTCCATGGGATTCTCCAGGCAAGAATACTGAAGTGGGTTGCCATTTCCTTTTCCAAGGGATCTTCCCAACCCAGGGATCAAACCCATTACATCTGCATTACAGGCAGATTCTTTACCAACTGAGCTACAAGTTATGCTGAGCAGGTATCAAAACAGCAATGTTCCTTTACTGTTTAATATACATTGACAAAAGTATAGAAAATTCTGGAATGAAGATAAACATATTCTAGACATCTTCTTAAAGGAATATTTTCATTATTAAGCCCACAAGTTTTTGAGGAAAATTAATTTAATATACATTCCAAGATTTAGCATATATTATTAGCACTAGTTATGTGTGCTTAATTAAGGATAAGATGATGTAGAGACAGGGAGATACAAAGTATCAGGAAATCAAAGTGATCACAAGATGAGAGAAGTCAAGTTTGAATTTTTAACACCCTTGTGCAACAATACCAGAAATCAGATTACTTTTCATGATCAAAAAGTAATGCCTTTTATGCAGCTGACTCATGTTATAAAACAAAAAATTGTTCTTTCATTACATTACGTGAGTGGGTACGTTAGTCACTTAGTCGTGTCTGACTCTTTGCGACGGCACAAAGTGTAGTCCGTCAGGCTCCTCTATCTGTGGGATTCTCCAGGCAAGAATACTGGAGTGGATTGCCAGTCCCTTCCCCAGAGGATCTTCCTGACCCAGCGATTGAACCCAGGTCTCCTGCATTGCAGGAAGATTCTTTACCATCTGAGCTACATAGTTTCCTTAGATCAGACTGGAAAACTATGTATTGCCTAGAATTTATGTAGGTTGATTTAGAGAAGCTTTCAAATAGGAGATGATCAATATTTAGCTATTTATCTTCAAATTTATAATTGAGATTTTTTCAAATATGTTTATCTTTAATTTTCAGTAAGACCTTAGCAAACATATGAATACCATTAATCTATCAGAATATTTAAAATACATTATAAATATAACGACAGCTCTACACTACATGGAGTATCAAGAACATGTAGTTTTCATTATTTTCTTTTTTCACAATTTTCCAATTAATTTATTATCAAGTTTCTGAGAATTCTGAAATGTACTTATATCCTTGGAATTCAGTGTACTATAGCTATAGAATGCTCTCTTACTGGCAACCGAATATGAGTAGAGTATAATTACCTAGAGTTACACTTCAGATGTGAATTGAAAAATATTTTGTCTTTATTTGCTGACCCTGGCCCCCTTATTCTCTATTTTAAAGATATCATAACATGGAGTTCTTTCTCACTTATTCAATATTTATTTGGAGGCTTAATGGGTCCTACTTACACTGAGCTTGTGCATATAACTTGTAAAATGTAGAAAGTTGTTCTATTACATTTTCTGACTGCATTCTCTACATTGACCATAATATTGACAGCACTAATTTTCTTCTGATCCGTGAGTACCTATATTTAGAACTACAGGCCTCATTCAGATTGGACACCCATTCAGCCATATCATTTTCATGTTCATCTTTTTGAAAAATAGTAAAATCTGTTAAATTATGATATTCTTTGTAGTGGATAAAAGAATTATATAAGATTAATGGAAATACAATGAAATTTTTTTGAAAAAAATACTTAATTTTGGATTTTAAATATGTGATACTAACAAAATCTCACAGAAAAAAAAAATAAATAAACAAATATTAGTCAGAAGTGGTGCTCTAATTGATGTCTGTATCCGAGGTCAGGGGCGGCAGCTGAGAGGAGCTACCCCCCTATTGTTTTCCTCTATATCTTTGCATTGATCACTAAGGAAGGCTTTAGAAAATTGACCACTTTCAAGTTGCCTTGATTCATGGAGCTAGCATTCCAGGTTCCTATGCAATATTGCTCTTTACAACATCAGACCTTGCTTCTGTCACCAGTCCCATCCACAGCTGGATGTTATTTTTGCTTTGGCTCCATCCCTTCATTCTTTCTGGAGTTATTTCTCCACGGATCTCCAGTAGCATATTGGGCACCTGCTGGCCTGGGGAGTTCATGTTTCAGTGTCCTATCTTTTGTTCATGGGGTTCTCAAGGCAAGAATAGTGAAGTGGTTTGCCATTCCCCTCTCCAGCGGACCACATTCTGTCAGACCTCTCCTCCATGACTCGTCTGTCTTGGGTGGCCCCACACGGCATGGCTTAGTTCCATTGAGTTAGACAAGGCTGTGGTCCATGTGATCAGATTGGCTAGTTGTCTATGATTGTGGTTTCAGTCTGTCTGCCCTCTGATGCCCTCTCACAGTGCCTACTGTCTTACTTGGTTTTCTCTTACTTTGGATGCAGGGTATCTCTTCACGGCTGCTCCAGCAAAGTGCAGCTGCTGCTCCTTAACTTGGACGTGGGGCAGCTCCTCACCTTGGACGTGGGGTAGCTCCTCCCAGTCGCTGCCCCTGACCTCAGGCGTGGGGTAGCTCCTCCAGGCCACTGTCCCTTACCTCCGGCGTGTGGTAGCTCCTCTCTGTGATGTGATTATAAATGTTTAAATATGTGTGTTTGTATATATTTTCGTGGGCAAATTTTTAATTTTATATTTAAATGGTTTCCATGTCAGCAGAGATACATTGACCTAGGGTGACAGTGATGTACACAGACTGACTGCAAAAAAATAAGAAAAGATTCGTATCTCAGCCTTTTTGAGTGTAGACTAATTCCTTAACTTGTAAATTAACCTAAAAACAAAGAAAGCCTTTCTAGGGACCATGAGTTTTTAGATAACTGAAAGTTTTAGGATTTGTGTATTTTTCATTTTTTCCAATACATAACTGGCACTTGGGCAGGAATAAGTTGCCAGATTCATCAAAAATATGAAATACAAAGTTAAATTTGAATCTATGATAATGAATGATATGTAATGGCTCAGACAGTACAGAATCTGCCTGCAACACAGGAGACTTAGATTTGATCCCTGGGTCAGGAAGATTCCCAGAAGAAGGGTATGACTACCCACGGCAGTATTCTTGCCTGGAGAATCCCATGGACAGAGGAGCCTGGCAGGCTACAGTTCATGGGGTCACAAAGAGTCAGACACGGCTAAGCTGTTAACACTTTCACTTTACTTACATGCTCCAGATCATATTGTTGATCTGAAATAAAATTTAATTGAGTGACATATTTTAGCTGACACTGTATACTCTTGTTTTATGAACTTCTTAAAATAAGTTTATTCATTTAACTATCCTGGGTCTTAATTGTAGCCAGTAGGATCATGGATTTTCCCTGAAGCACACAAACCCTTAGTTGCAGCACGTGGGACCTAGTTCCCTGACCAGGGATCGAACCGTGGCCCCCTGCATTGAGAAAGTGTAGCCTTAGCCACTGGCAGCAGGGAAGTCCCTGAAATTCTTAATCTGTGCATTTCACTTTCTAAATGCATGTCTGCTACACCATGAACTCCCAGTAAATTCCTGTTACATATGTACTTCCTTTCCTTTCCCCACAACTGCAGTCTTGCTCCCTGCTTTAGTTCTGAGAGCTGGTTTTAGTCCCAGGAATTAACAACCCTCACTTGGACCCAGACAGTTTTTAGCCAAGGTTAATTAGCTTTTCAAAATTATTATCACTAATTATAGAAACAGTTTAAACATAATTAATTTTACTAATCATTCTCCCAACTTCCACAACCTTTTGACACTGCACTTTTACTATATACCTATCCACCATGACCTTTTAGAAGACCACAGACCTTGTAATATATAAGATATGTTTGTCAACCTCAAACCAATTATGTCTCCCCTGGGGCAATACTTGCCCCATTAAGAATGGATGCATTAATCCCTAAAAATCACTCTGTTCTATTAGGTGATCTGCCTCAACATCAAATATTTCAGATTTCTATTCCAGAAAAAAAAAAATCATATCTCACTCTACTGCATAAAAAGGCACAATATTGTACTTTAAATTTCTGGAGCAAATTTCTATACATGCTAAACACCCAAGTCTTTCATAAGAGGTCATTTTTGAAGGAGGCAAAGACTCATCAAAGGAAGAGGACCTACTGATAACATGATTCGAAATATGTTTATATGACTATCCTAATATTTTAAATTACACACTTCTTTGGAAATCTTTGAAAATTCAAGTTTTTTAAATTTATTTATTTTTGATCAAACAGTTGAAGAATAAATTTGGAAAGAAACACTTTCATTTCTAAGATAAACAGTTTACATGGATAATATTTTTGCACAGTTCATTATTACTAGTGACACTTGTATTAATCAGCGTGCCATATGTTGGCACAGCTGTGGTGGATTTGTCCAAATCTCTACAGATTTTTCTTTTTCTGCTCAGAGATATTTTTCAGCGTGGGAGCAGAGTGCCTTTGTGTTCTACGTTAGGACTTATTGTAAAGTCAGCATATGTTCTCCAATACTTCTTGGCAAGACTGACAGCACTTATTTATTTATGAGTTTTCTCCCCAAATAGTTGTCCTTTTTTGGAGGGAAGGGAGGTTGTGGTAGGTTTAATTGGCCTTTCAAAAACAGACATGGCAAATGTTTCTTTTATTTCTTTTTTATTTTTTACATTTGGGGATCAAATTTAAAAGCATGATTTTTCCTTTTTGCAGACACGTATGATATTCTTCTTGCTGACCTCTTGCCTACTTACAATCAATTCTTTATTTCAACTAACGCTTTTATTTTTATTTACTTACTTTTGATAGTCAAAAACCTGCACATATTTAATGGACACAATTGTGTGAGTTTGGAGAAATATATATATACCTGTGATTCTCAACCAATCACCTCCTAAAGTCTCCTTGTGTCCTTTCTGTGTGTGTGTGTGTGTGTGTGTGCTAAGAACACTTAACAGGAGATCTACTCTCCTAACAAGTTTTGAGTGGATAGTACAGTATTACTATATACAGTATATTATAGGCACTACGCTACGCAGCAGATCTGTAAAGGAAATTTATCCTGCATAATCGAAACGTTATACATCTTGAGAAAGAACTTCCTGTTGTCTCTTTCCATGTTCTCTGGTAACCAACATTCTATTCACTGCTTCTGTGAATTTGACTATCGTAGGTTCCTCATTTAAATGCAATCATAGCATTTGCTCCTCTGCAACTGGCTTTTTCCCTTGGCATAATGCCATTAAGGTTCATCCAAGTTGTTTGCAAACAGCCTGATTTCTTTAAGGCTGAATAATGGACTGCAGGGAGATCCAACCAGCCCATTCTAAAGGAGATCAGCCCTGGGTGTTCTTTGGAAGGAATGATGCTAAAGCTGAAACTCCAATACTTTGGCCACCTCATGCGAAGAGTTGACTCATTGGAAAAGACCCTGATGCTGGGAGGGATTGGGGGCAGAAGGAAAAGGGGACGACAGAGGATGAGATGGCTGGATGACATCACTGACTCTATGGACATGAATTTGAGTGAACTCTGGGAGATGGTGATGGACAGGGAGGCCTGGCGTGCTGCAATTCATGGGTCGTAAAGAGTCAGACACGGCTGAGCAACTGAACTGAACTGAACTGAAATGAATACTCCATTATATGCATATACCCCATTTTATTAACCCATTCATTTGTTCATGAACATTTCAGTTGTTCTCATGGCTCGGCTGTTATGAATAATGCCATCATGAACACGAGAGTACAGATTGCCTTTCAGATGTCGATTTCAATTCTTTTGGGTATATACCTGGAAATGGCATTGTTGGTAGTTTATTTTTAATTTTTTGAAGACTGCACTTACTATTTTACGTTGCAGCTGCGGCATTTTACTTTGCCAGCAATGAAGAAATGTTCCAATTTACCCACATACTCACCAATCCTATCTTTTTTGCTTATTTTTGTAGTAGCCACCATAACTAATATGAGGTATTACCTCACTGTAGTTTTACGTTTCCTTTCCCTGATGATTCAGTGTCTTTTAATATGTTGTTCAGTCATTAAGTCACGTCCTACACTTTGTGACCCCATGGACTGCAGCACACTGTCCTTGCCTGTCCTCCACTCTCTCCCGAAGTTTGCTAAAGTCCACTGAGTTGGGAATGCTATGTAACCACCTCATACTCTGCCACTCTTTTCCTTTTGCCTTCAATCTTTCCCAGCATCAGAATCTTTTCCAATGAGTCAGCTCTTGCATCAGGTATCTAGAGGATTGGAGCTTCTGCTTTAGCATCAGTTCTTTCAGTAAATATTCAGGGTTGTTTTCCTTTAGAATTGATTAGTTTTATCTCCTTGCTGTCCAAGGGACTCTCAAGAGTCTTCTTCAGCACCACAGTTCAAAAGCATCAGTTCTTCAGCACTTAGCCTTTTTTATAGTAAAATGACAAAAGGGGAAAGACTAGAGATTTCTTCAGGAAAATTGGAAACATCAAGGCAGCATTCCGCCAAAAGATGGACACAATAAAGGATAAAAATGGTAGCGACCTAGTAGACTGAAGAGAACATGAGATGGAAACAATACATGGAAGAGCTATACTAAAAAAGGTCTTAATGAACTGGATTACTACAATGGTGTGGTTAGTCACCCAGAGAAGACATTCTGGAGTGTGAAGTCAAGTGGGCCTTGAGCAGCACTGCTGTTAATAAAGCTAGTGGATGTGATGAAATTCCAACAGAAGTATTCAAATCCCTAAAGGATGATGCCATCAAGATTTTGCATTCATAATGCCAGCAAATGGAAGACCCAGCAGTGGTCACAGGACTGGAAAAAGTCAATCCTCATCCCAATTCCCAAGAAAGATAGTACCAAAGAATGTGCTAACCATTGGACAACTGCACTCATCTCCCATGCTAGTAAGGTCAAGGTTAAAATCTTGCAGGCTAGGCTTCAGCATTATGCAAACCAAGAAATTCCAGATATCCAAGCAAGGTTTAGAAAAGGAAGAGGAACTAGAGATCAAATTGCCAACATTTGCAGGATTATAGAGAAAGCAAGGGAATTTCAGAAAAATATCTCTGTTTCACTGACTATGCTAAAACCTTTGACTGTGTGGATCATGACAAACTGTGGAAAGTTCTTAGAGAGATGGGGATACCAGGCCATCTTACCTGTCTCCTGAGAAACTGTATATGGGTAAAGAAGCAACAGTTCGAATGCTGCATTGAAGAAATGATTGGTTCAAGATCCAGAAAGAAGTACCACAGGGCTGTCTGCTGTCACCTTGTTTGTTTAACCTAACTGAGCACATCATGAGAAATGCTGGACTGAACAAGTTACAAGCTGGAATCAAGAAAGGTGGGAGAAACATCAACAATCTCAGATATGTGGATGATACCGCTCTAATGGCAGAAAGCAAAGAGGAACTAAAGGGCCTCTTGATGAGGGTGAAGGAGGAGAGTGAAAGAGCCAGCTTAAGACTAAATATTAAAAAAACAAACAAACAAACAAACAACACCTAATATCACGGCATCTGGCCCCAATACTACATGGAACATATAAGGAGAAAACATGAAAGTAGTCACATATTTCCTCCTCTTGGGCTCCAAAATCGCTGCAGACGGTGACTGCAGCCACAGTATCAGAAGATGCTTGCTTCTTGCCAGGAAAGTGATGACAAACCTAGACAGTGTGTTGAAAAACAGAGACATTACTCTGCCAACAAATGTCTGTCTAGTCAACGCTATGGTCTTCCCAGTGGTCATGTATGGTTGTGACAGCTGGACCGTGAAGAAGGCAGAACACCAAAGAATCAATGCCTTCGAACTGTGGTGCTAGAGAAGACTCATGAAACTCCCTTGGGAAGCAAGGAGATCAAACCAGTCAATCTTAAGGGAGATAAACCCTGAATATGCACTGGAAAGACTGATGCTGAAGCTGAAGCTCCAGTATTTTGGTCATCTGATGTGAACAAATGACTCATTGAAAAAGTCCCTGATGTTGGGGAAGATTGAGGGCAGACAGAGAAGAGGGCATCATAGGATGAGATGGCTGGACAGTATCACTGATGCAATAAGCATGAACTTGGGCAAACTCCAGGAGATTTGTGGGTCAGGGAGGCCTGGACTGCTGCAGTCCTTGGGGTCTCAAATAGTCAAACACAAATGGGTGACTGAACAACAACAGCAACCACTCACATCCATATATGGCAACTTGTGTGTCTTCTTTTGGAGATATTTGAAGACTTTTGCCTACTTTTTGTTTGACTTATTGATTTATTTATATCTGCTATTGAATCATAGGAGTTCTTACGTATTATGGACTTTGGATCAGGTCCTTACCAGATACGTGGTCTGGAAATATTTTTCATTCAAAATGTTTTACAAGGTACATTAATTAAAACAGTATAACACTAGCATAAAGACAGACTTATACACCAGTGGAAAAAATAGAGAGCCTAGAATTAAACCCACACATTTACAGTAAACTGATCTTCAACACATGCCAAGAATACACAATATGAAATAGTCTTTTCAACAGATGGCATTGGGAAACTTGATATCCAATCCAAAAGAATGAAATTTGAACTGAAATCTTACATCATACATGAAATAAACTCAAAACAGAGTAAAGACTTAACTATAAGATCTGAAGATGTAAACCTCCGAGAAAACACACCAAAAAGCTTCTTGACATTAGGCTCAGCAATGATTTCTTGGCTATGACACCAAGGGGAGCAAAAGCAAATACACAAGTTGGACTACATGAAACTGAAAAGCTTATGATCACTTCTTTACTATTTCCCTTATCCCGAAACTGAAATCCTTTCCCCCTGCCTCCTGTGTGCTTACTTCAATTTGACATAATCTATGAGAAATTTGTCAGTTCTCCAGCTTCAGTTAGATGGGTAGTGTCAGGAAATACTTGATCATATAACTGGAAACAGCAGGGAATGAGAACAGCTAAGTAACCCTGGGGCAATAACAAAGGTGCCAGCTTGGTCTCCCTCTTGTAGACCCTGATGGCTGTTCTGCAGAAGAGCAAAGGTGAGCTGGTGAAGGCTCAGCAGGGTGGCAAATAGTGTGTCTTGCTGCTAAACTGCTTTTCAATGAAAAATAAAGATCAAACCACTGGGAAAAAACCTGAATTTTCTTTTTCGGTGTTGATTGTAACATTGTGATTTTTCTTGTGTTAACACTGGGACAAACTAGAAAGGATTTTTTTTTAAGTTTTATTTTAAATTTTTCTTCTTTTGGATTGGATGGTAAATGATTAATCAGTCTAAGATGTGTCTGAAAATAGTAACAGAATAGACTCTTAGAAAAACATAAAAGGCCATGAGGAAGAAAAGGAGGAAAGTAGGCAGGTATGCAATGATATATTGAACATAGAGAAGAGCCAGAATCCCATTCACATCGTATTAGAGAGGACCAACTTCAAGTTTTAAATCAGATTAAATTTATTAACAGATTTCAGACCTCTTTGAGCTTCCCTTCTGACTTAGTGGCAAGGAATCTGCCTGCAATGCAGGAGGCAGAGGAGACACAGGTTAAATCCCTGGGTTGGGAAGATTCACTGGAGAAGGAAATGGCAACCCACTTCAGTATTCTTGCCTAGGAAATCCCATGGACAGAGGAACCTAGTAGACTACAGTCCATGGAGTCGCAAAGAGTCGGACATGACTCAGTGACTAAATCACCACCAGACCTCTTAGTGTTTGATTTAGGAATCCATTTATTGAGAACTGGTTGCCAGCAGGCTTGCAAGACTTAGACTAGAACTCAGAGCATCTAATTTGGAGCAATTCATTCATTAATTTATTAATTCAGTAAATATTTTTGAATGCTATTATGTTCCAGAAGCTGGGTTAGTTGTTTCAGACATGATGAATTTACGTTTATGACTGATCTTAACTGCATGGAATTTACGAGAAAGAGTCTTCAGAGAAGTGTAGAATCTGTGAAGTGTAGAATCTGAGAAATAAAAGATCTATTTATTTAAATGCTGACAGTGTCAGGAAGCATAACTTTTGCTAAATCATTTAAATACAATTTGGAGTTCACAAGGTTGCTGCTTTTACAAAGAACTTGACTCTTCCTATTATGGAGAAGGGTATTAATTATGTCCCTTCTTCACAGCCCCATATAAAAATAAGGAACTGGCCAAATGCTGACAGTTGTGTACTAGTGATGGACTGTTAAAACAAAAATCCTCAAAACCAGATTTACAGCCTTTGCAAATATTGGTTTAACTACTTATACCACAGTCTCTTTTAAGAGAGCAATGCTGCTGGCAAAAGTCCTGAAATAATAGGAGTCAGTTCTCAGAAATCTATACAACCATGTTTCAGCACATTACTGAACACTGACGTCTTAACGTCTGCCTGGTTTCTCAGCTATTAACAGAATTTCCCAAATCTTTAGAATTAACACTTGGAAAAATATGTATTAAAACCTTAATTTTCTGTAATATTTCTTATTATTCTAGCTGGCTATTTCTGGAGAAAAGAAAGAGGGAGAAACATCTTTGCATTTATCTTGTTTACTTTCTTTAAACCTGTTAGTCTTGCTTTAGGTTTTATCCTAGAGTTGGAGTTGGGGTTTCACAATCAAACAGAAAGAAGAAATACTTGGGGCACATGCTCAGACGTGTCCAAATTTAGTGCCACCTGTAAAAAGGTAAGTTTATCTATACATACTGAAAGTATCTAGACTTGATATGATCATACCTCTGAATACTTAATTAGTCCATATTATTCTATATCACAAATGTGCAGTGGAATCATTGGAATATGATCTTCAATATTTCATATTCCCATGTCTTTGGTGGGATATGGAAATTTCATGTAAGGTTTTACAAATTCACATACTGTTTAACAAATATAAGAGGTAGACTAACTTACACTTGTCATAGACTTTAGCTTACTTTATCACTTATTTGTTCAAAATAGCAGGTGAAAGAATGTGGAGGGCAGCTTAAGGTTGCATGTGGAAAAACAAAACTACTGGTTTTCAAAAATATGGGGAAAATCTGTAGATTTTGTTTATGTCTACTATTCATGTCCCTATTACAATGGATAATCAAGAGTTGACTACATTGTAATTAGAACTGAAGTTGAAGAACCCATCAAACAATTCACAATTTATATTATAATATAGCTCATCAACCCACTAAATATATATTAATAGGGCATTCAAAATCATGCATTTGGCATTTCAAAGACATCTTCCCACATCTGGAGTGATTTGGGATAAATTATTTAGTGCCCTCTCTGTCTTTCAACTATTTTTGGTGAGTTCCATTTTGCATAATGTTGCAATCAGCCTTTGAGCAGAAAATGCTAATGTAGTGGAGGAGGGTAATCTTTATCTCTGGACAATTCCAAAGGAAATAATACAATCAAGAAAAGAGGAGAGACACCAATTTTGAGGTAATTAGTCAGAAGAATAAATGAATGTTGATAAATGTTGAGATTATTCAAAAATTATAGGTTTTTAAATAACATTTGATTTTTGAAATTTTTACTTTTAGAAAGTAGAATTTCACTGAATTTATTTCATAAAATTTTATTTGGTTTTAAAATACTTCTCTCATAGTATTACAATAACAATACATCAACATAATAGTAAATACTTTAATCTGTATGGTTTTTGATACTGAAAAATATACTGATTCATCTGAATTTGAGAGTAATATTAATCATCTTATAGAAGCTTGAGACTATGTTTATGTGTCCCAATTTTATAAAGCAGTAAATGGGGTAAAACTGTATGCTTGATACTAAATTTCAGCAACATATGTAAATGTATTATTAGATTTGAAGGCACTTAGAAGGAAAGACACAGTTAAAAGTTATTGTTAAAAATACTGTTGCTTTTGATCAGTTGCTGAGTCATCTCTGACTCTGTGACCCCATGGACTGCAGCAGGCCAACCTCTCCTGTCCATCATTCTTTCCCTGAGTTTTCTCAAACTCATGTTCATTGAGTCAATGATGCCATCCAATCATTTCATTCTCTGTCAACCTCTTCTCCTGCCCTCAATCTTTCCCGGCATCAAGGTCTTTTCCAATGAGTTGGTTCTTCACATCAGGTGGCCAAAGTGTTGTAGCTTCAGGTGCAGCATCAGTCCTTCCAATGAATACTCAGGGGTTGATTTCCTTTAGGATTAACTGGTTTGATCTCCTTGCTGTCCAAGGGACTCTCAAGAATCTCCTCCAGCAACACAGTTTGAAAGCATCAATTCTTCAGTGTTCAGCCTTCTTTACGGTCCAACTCTGGCATCCATACATGACTATTGGGAAAACCATAGCTTTGACCATATGAACCTTTGTCAGCAAAGTGCTGTTTCTGGTTTTTAATATGCTATCTAGTTTTGCCATAGCTTTTTTCTAAGGAGAAACTGTCTGTAGTCATTGTCCACAGTGGTTTTGGAGCCTAAGAGAATAAAATCTGTCACTGCTTCCACTTTTTCCAATGTTTGCCAGGAAGTGATGGGACTGTGATCTTAGTTTTTTTTAAGGTTGATTTTCAAGTCAGCTTTTTCACTTTCCTCTTTCACTGTCATCAAAAAACTCTAACCTGTGGCTCTTACACTGGCAGGAAGATTCTTTACCACTGCGTCATCATGGAAGCCCTAAGAACTATTAGCTAATGACTATTAGCTAATTAAATAATGAAAAACTTAATTTCTTGTTATGCTGCTAGAATAATCAAATGAATTTGATAATTAAATAATGACAGATGATAGTTGAATAATCTAAATTGACAGATTATTCAATGTTAAAAATCTGTATTTTTACTTTTCATGTTACCCTGAATATTTCTTATAAATATTACTGAAAGAAATGTGAACTCAACTGTAGCTGTAATCAGAAAAGCTAGCATTTATGAATCTCATATTCTGTGCCAAGGATTGTTTTTGTTCTCTTAATACCACTTAATCCAAACAGCATCCATAGGATGTAGAGTGTTATAATTTATTCTCATTTTAAAGATAGGAATCTTAATTTTAGAACTAGAAAGTAACTGGGAAAAGCCAATTAGGTGTCAAATGAAGAAGCTTGGTTTAACACCGAATAGGTCTGATGCCAGAAGCTGTATAGTTGCCTACAAGGCTTTTTATTCTGGTCATAGAAAGACTAAACTGAGAACAGCCACTTATACATCTTTGAAAGGCTAGCTAAAAGAAGTGGAGAAAAGATCACACATTTTTTACTTCAGAAATCACACCATAAAAAGAATATGCAAAAATAGCAAGCACATGAAGCAAATTTGTCTAAAGTATGAAGTATTTTTTTTCCCCTGTTAGAAATATCCAACAATGAAATGAGTTTCCTCACAAAGTATTGAACTCCTTGTCCTTGGAATTATTCAGAAGGACACTGTTGACCATAAGAAAGACTGTGGAAAACATTTTGCCTTGGGAGGAACACTCATTTTTTTTTTCTTTGAAAAAAAAAATTTCTCCATGTGAGGACCTAAATTTTTAAAAACTACTGATGGTAAAACAATGAAAATTATTTTCATTTTTCCCCAGGAGCCTACAACAGTAATCAAACCTAAAAGTGAAGACATCTCTACCTATAAAGCAGATAATGACAGGTTTACTAATAAGTACTTGAATTGCAGAATTCTTGGACTACAAAGAGATCCAACCAGTCCATCCTAAAGGAGATCAGTCCTGGGTGTTCACTGGAAGGGCTTATGCTGAGGCTGAAACTCCAATACTTTGGCCACCTCATGCAAAGAGTTGACTCATTGGAAAAGACTCTGATGCTGGGAGGGGTTGAGGACAGGAGGAGAAGGGGACAACAGAGGATGAGATGGCTGGATGGCATCCCTGACTTGATGGACGTGAGTTTGGGTGGACTCCGGGGGTTGGTGATGGACAGGGAGGCCTGGCTTGCTGCAACTCATGGGGTCGCAAAGAGTCAGACATGACTGAGCGACTGAACTGAACTGAAGCGAGAGATAGCAACCAATTTTTCTTTCCTGCAGCATGTTTTAGTCTTAAAAACAGCAATAGTTACTTATTCTACTGAGGTTATTGGTTTTTGAATCATTTCATTTATCACTGAATCTATATATACATCACAATTTGCCTCTATTTCATGATGAACTATTGATAGATGGGTGAATGATGTAATCCTGAAGATAAAAAAGAGGCAGAGTGTGTAAATTACTATAAAACATCATAAAAGTTATTTTGAATCATTTTGCTTTCACTTAGGGTAATCTCTGGTTCAAAGATTCATATGTAAATCTCTAGGCACTTAAACATGTCTCTATGAATATAGTATCATTTGATAAACTGGGATGGTTTTATTTCTTAATCTCACTAGAGAATTCCACTATTGACATGATTTTATCTATTGCTATACTCTTACATGTTATTATATCTCACTGTTCCCAAAAGTTAACAATTCACAGTGTATGTTTCTCTATGTTTGATTCATAAATATTTTAAATTTATGGACTTTTTTATTTTTGTTTCCCATAAGGTGATTTTCTAAAGTTCTATCATAATTTTTCAAGAGAATAATTCTGAGTCTTATTTTAAGTAACAGACTAGCTATCAAGTGTGTTCTACTAAGAGTACATAGGCCGTGAAGCTCTCTCTGTGGGTATTGATGCTATAAACAAACAAAACAACAATACAAGATAATGGGTTATGCAAAAATGAAGGTGGGAAGTATTGGAAATGATAGATTACATGGACCTATAAAAGCACATTCTTATAACTTATAATTAAGTATATCTAATGCTAAACACAATTAGAAATACAAGCATACATATGTCATTTGCTAATGTTTTTACCTTTTACTCTAGCAAAGCCATACCTTTTTCTCATAAATATACCAAGCTCCTGTATGTTTCCTGGCAACAGTAAGCTACATCCACCGGGAGTAATCTTATAAACATGAAAAAGTTTCTTTTAATTTACTTTTTTTTAATGTTTATTTTTAATTTTTCTTAACTCTATTCCCCTAGAGACTTTACTTTTCAGATCAGTCAGAGACCTGTAGGCATATTTATCTTCTAGGAAATTTCAAATCACTTGTAATTTTTGAAAGCATGTCTTACACTAATTGTAACATAGTCATTCTGGATGCTAATCAAAAAAATATAGATTTAGTTTATGTATCTATTTAATCTATGTTGGGGCACCACAGTAAATAGTTTCATCAAGCATAAAAGTAATCTTTCTACATTATAAAATTCTGAACTCAGAATTCAAAGTTTTTGACAACTCATTTCAGTCTTACACACACATACTCCATGAAACTCTAATTCTAATTAAGCTTTCATGTCATTAACTGTCACTTTTTACAAAATGTATATATTTCAAAATGTGTATATTTTGTACCTTAGAGAAAGATTTAACTATAAGCAGCTACACTGGTCATTAGCTACCCTTGCTTCTCCTATGAAAATTACTGTGCTAGCCTGACTTTCAGTATAATTTCTAAAATATTTTCTGCTGAGGAGGTATAAAAATCTCCGTAAGAAGGTTGATATTTTTAAATACAGAAAACAGAAAAACAGTTCCTGTTTATTGACATTTATTAATACCTGTCATTTATTTATATGTCATGGAACATAATTGAATATAACTTTATATTAATACAAAAAAAGTAATATAAAGAAAACTAACTAAAAATGGCCATTGTATATTATTGGATATCTCAGAAATGTACCTCAGAAAATACCAAAAATCCTCTTTCCTTTTTGTTCACCATTAGAAATGCTTACTATATACTTGTTTGTCTAAATTGGCAATAATAAAAAATGTATTTTGTAAATTATAAGCCAGATATAATGTGTTGATTATGCTATGATTTTTCTATAGCCACTGGGTGTTGCATTTATATGGTGGATAAAGAAATATATATTAATATATACATACACAGGTATGTACACATATTTCACATACATATATATGTATGTATGAGTGTTGGTATATATATATATAATAATACATATAATATATAATAGGAAGAGAGAAGCACATGGAAACATATATAGTCATTTTCATTGTAATTAATATTGATAAGAGTATATGAAGGGTATTATTTTAGCAACAGAAAAAGGTTTTGCAAAGTCACAAAATAAATGGAATTATGAGTCTGTTTCATAGTCCAAAGCATGAGTCAATCTCTTTGTTATTATTATTATTATTATTTTGTAATTTCTTGTTACATTTATTGGTAAGGTACTTTACTTCAGTAGCTTGCCCACTTTCTTATCCTTACCCATTAAAAGGAATGCCTGGAGTGCCTTTCAGTTGAGAAGTATGCAGCTTAATCAGCAAGAGTGGTTTATAAAATATGTACACACAAGTTATGGAAAAAATATCGGCCCTTTAATGTGGCTCCTCCCAGAGGATTTAGAAACCATTTGTTTTTCCTTTCCAGCTCCATGTTTCCTCATGCCTCTCTTTTTATCTTCCTCACCCCTTCCACTTAGTTTGTGCTGTATGATAAAAATATTTGACCACTATCTCTGATTCTCAGGAGGAAAACTCTAAATCCTTAGACCTTTCTAAATACCAGAATTGCTTTTGTTATTTATTAGCCTTTTGGACCACAGTGAGTGGGTATGTGTGTACTCAGTCACTTCACTTGTGTCTGACTCTATGCAACCCCATGAACTATATAGCCCACCAGACTCCTCTGTCCACGGGATTCTCCAGGCAAGAATACTAGAGTGGGTTACCACTTCAGGGGATCTTCCTGACCCAGGGGCTGATCCCAGATCTCCTTCATTGCATGTGGTTTCTCTACCATGGAGAGCCCAGAGAAGCCCTTGGATCTCAGTGAGTTTAATCAGATGCCACAGGATGATTACTGGTCACCAGGGAGACCAACCCCATGACTAGAGTTTTTGCACTCTAAACCAGTCCAGCTTCCAGCGACAGAGGACTGGAGATTAAGTTTAACCACATGGCCAATATTTCAATCAAGCAAGCCAATACAATAAAACTTCAATAAAAATTCTTGACATTAGAACTCACTGGAGCCTCCTGGTTGGTGAACACAGAGAACCATAAGAGTTCTGTGCACTGATTCCATAGAGACAGGTATAAGAACTCTGCATTTGAACCTCTCTCAAGTCTCTCTTTATTTGACTGGTCCTGATTTTTATCATTTATAATAAAACTATAATCATAAATACAGTGCTCTACTGAGTTCTGTGAGTTTTTCCAGTGAAGTTATAGAAACTAGAATTCATAGCCAGTTGATCAAAAGTGCAGGTGGCTCAAGGATTCCCAAAGTACAAGTGGCCCAAAGACACCTAAAGTGCATCTTTGAAATTTGAAGTGAAGTCGGTCTCATTCAGGACTATGTGTTTAATAATGTGGGATCTGCACTAATTCTTAATGGTAGTGTCAGAATTGTCTTCTAATCACCAGCCAGTGTCAGAACCAAGTTCTCTGGTTATCCTCTGTCTCTTAAAGGAAACACAACTTCATAGCCAGACACCACCGCCCCCAGGTCTCTACACAGATACTGCTGCTGCTGCTGCTGCTAAGTTGCTTCAGTTGTGTCCAACTCTGTGCAACTCCATAGACGGCAGCCCACTAGGCTCCTCTGTCCCTGGGATTCTTCAGGCAAGAATACTGGAGTGGGTTGCCATTTCCTTCTCCACTACACAGATACAGATACTTGCAAATGCTTACTGATAAGAGACTGCAGAGAATGAGATTTGGATATAAGAATCATGCCAGGCCAAAAAAAACTTGAAGCAGGAAGTAGAGAAAAATGATTTGACCTTACAAAAAGAAAAAAGGGTTTACTGCCTAATACAGGTTTGTTGTTGCCTAGTTGGTAAGTTGTGTCTGCCTCTTTGCAGTCCCATGGACTGCAGCATGCCAGGCTTCTCTGTCCTTCACTATCTCCTAGAGTTTGCTAAAACTCGTGTCCATCAAATTGGTGATGTCATCCAACCATCCCAGACTCCGTCACCCCCTTCTCCTCCTGCCCTTAAATCTTTCCCAGTATCAGGGTCTGTTCCAATGAGTTAGCTCTTCCCATCAGATGGCCAAAATATAGGACTTTCAGCTTCAGCATCGGTGCTTCCAATGAATATTTACAATTGATTTCCTTTAGGATTGACTGGTTTGATCTTCTTTCTGTCCAAGGGACTCTCAAGAATCTTCCCCAGTACCACAATTTGAAATACAGGTTTAGATAGGAAACAAATGCAAAAAGAATGCAAGTCAAGATTACTACTGCTCTCTTACCCATGACATCACATCACGGCATCTGCGGATGAAGAGCAAAACACCCTTTGGACGTGTAATCTATAAGGAATGAGCCAAGTATATACCCCACATGTCATTTTGTTGGAAAAAAATTAAACTGTAAAAAGGTGAAGGAAAGAAAAAATTCAAGTCATTATCAATTGTATCAATTCACATATACTTCTAGAGAAAAGAAATACTGCAAAAATCATACACTCCTGTGTACAACTTCACTTTATTTAATAAAATGTGCTATTGTCTGGTCTCCCTAATTTTTCAACCCTACCTATTGATGCATATCTTCAACTATAGAATTGCCATTCTTAAAATTAAAAGCATATTTAATGCTTTTTTAATGCTGGGATAATTTTTTAGTATGTTGAGACATTTGTACACTGCTAAACATCACTTCATGGGAAACAGATGGGAAACAGTGGAAACAGTGTCAGACTTTATTTTTGGGGGCTCCAAAATCACTGCAGATGGTGATTGCAGCCATGAAATTAAAAGACGCTCACTCCTTGGAAGGAAAGTTATGACCAACTGCCGGGGTCCAGCCCCGGTGGATCCAGGGTGATTCGAAGGTGGGGACAGAGTCGGCGTCTTTGGAAAAATACATACTTAATCACAGATATAGAGAGATTAGAAATGGATAGTGTAGTAGGAAGATTAGTGGAGAAAAGGAGGCTGAACAACTTGGATTACGTGGAATAGCATCATGCTGCAGATGGGAATTCAGCCAGAAAAACGGGAGCAAGAAAGAAGCAACATGGTGGAATCAGTCTTTCCGGAAACTGATCTGATCCCTTTATTTTGGGGTTTGCTTATATACCTTTTGTTACACATAGGGATGAATACAGAGTCACGTGGGGGTCAGCAGTCCTGACCTTTATCAAAATCAGGTGCTTCACATAAAGGTACATCATCTTCTGGCCATGAGTGAGACCTGCTGACATTTTATGATCCTTTCTTTCTGATAACCAAAAAACTTATTTCTTCCAAGGGTGTTTTTTCTTAAACCAGGCACCACCCTCCAAATAAAGTTGCATTCCTATAGGGTGAGGGTGTAGTGAGTTACAATCAAGAAAGGAATTTATTTAACCCAAGGTTAACATGATTAGTCTTAAAGGTTAATACTTATTTCTCCTATATGCTTAAAGGTTAATACTTATTTCTTCTATATGTTAGTTATATTCATTATAAGTGTAGGGAACATGGAGATTTAGCAGCAAACATCAGCCCAACAAATGAAAATCCTTTCACCAATGCTCCTCTTAGGATCTGTTTAGTCTTAAGATATGATAAAGTTACATTCTTACATAGCAAGGACACAGTGATTTTTAACAAAGTACAGTGATCTATTACAAAAGAGAAAATCCATTAACTCAAAAAGTCTAGTATTGCTAACATCAAAAACTACCATATTTCCTTTTCTATAGTCCAAATATATTCATTAATATATTCCCAGGTGCCTAAGGATATGGAAGCCTGGCAGCAATCACTGACTCAACAAGAAGAAAAAGCCCTATGCTAATTAAGACTCTCAAAATACTCCAAAACTCTGTGCTGTTTATGGTTAAGAGGTAGTAAACAATCATGTGGCAGGAGTATGGATAATCCTGTCACACAAGCTAGTCTGTCAGCAGAGGTTTGACCTGAGACATCCTTGTCCCACCCAGAGGAGGGAATTAGCAGCAATTATTGACACAACAAATGAAAAAACTTCACCAATATAATTCCTAACCAACCCATTATACTAATAATTTCTAACTCCCCAAAAGAATTTGCCTTTAGTAAGTCTAAAACATCTCTTGCCTCTCAGATTGGGAGGCTGTAAATCACATGTGGCCGGACTAACCTATACAGGTGGGCTAGATAACCTTCAGAGCAGTCCGTAAGCTGAAACACTCTTGTCACGCCCAAGAATTTTCATTGCCTTGGAGCTGCATGTTTACTCCTTCTCCGAGAGAAACGGTTATGGGGGAGAGCCCCCCGTAAAGTCAGAGGTGTAGGTGAGAGCATAAAACAGACTCTGGTTTTGGGGTAGGTGCTCGGGAACAGGGGGTTTCCTGAGGCTTCACCATGCCTTTGCGTATGCCAAGCCTCCTTCCTCATGACCTTTGCCATGGGCGGAGTTCCTCACGCTGGCCCCCGGCAACCAACCTAGACAGCATATTAAAAAGCAGAGACATTACTTTGCCAACAAAGGTCCGTCTAGTCAAGGCTGTGGTTTTCTCAGTGGTCATGCACAGATGTGAGAGTTGGACTGTGAAGAAAGCTGAGTGCCGAAGAATTGATGCTTTTGAACTGTGGTGTTGGAGAAGACTCTTGAGAGTCCCTTGGACTGCAAGGAGATCCAACCAGTCCATTCTCAAGGAGACCAGTCCTGGGATTTCTTTGGAGGGAATGATGCTGAAGCTGAAACTCCAGTACTTTGGCCACCTCATGTGAAGAGTTGACTCATTGGAAAAGACTCTGATGCTGGGAGGGATTGGGGGCAGGAGGTGAAGGGGATGACAGAGGATGAGACAGCTGGATGGCATCACTGACTCGATGGATGTGAGTCTGAGTGAACTCTGGGAGTTGGTGATGGACAGGGAGGCCTGGCGTGCTGCGATTCATGGGGTCGCAAAGAGTCAGACACGACTGAGCGACTGAACTGAACTGAACTGAAACATACTAATATTCATGCTTACTAACATATACATAGCCTCTAAAAGTGTACTGGTACTTATTACAAAATTAAAACCGAAATTTTTAATTTACTGCAAAGAAACCTTAACCCACTTCAACATATGGGAGAGAAAATATATATGTATACACACACATATATGTATACATATTTTATATGAATTTTATATGTGTGTGTATATATCAGTACATTCATATAACAACAACGCAACAATGCTGCATTTTCGCTTTTAAAATCGCAGTATAACTTATGGTTTGGACTACCCAGTGTGGGAAAACAGCAGTGGTTGTTGCTCCTGGCTACTTCCAAAGTTTTAATCTTCTTTACCCAACTGTCAACTCACTAGCGTATTTTCTGTGTGGAATACTAGCGTATCTACCATCTCAAGACCTGAAAGCTTTATGCCTAAAAGAATCGTAACTACAAGTCTGCTGTTGAACTACTTGAGCACAGTGAGTTATTCTTCTCTCTTGATAAGGTGAAACCTTTAGCAAAATCTTGCAATATTGTCCATATTAGAAAATGAAACGTTCAAAAATCTTCTTGTAACACCACTAACAGCAATGGCTTCTGAAAAAGCAATCTGAGCATTGAAATTGGTTATTTTAAAAACATTCCAGCCAGAGATGAATACAGGATCAAGACTTAACCAGATGTGCTATTAATTACAATTGTAAGAAAATTGTGCTTTTCAGCTTATCTCTTTAAAGTCTTTATTCCTACCTGATTTTAATTATTGCTTATCACTTTGTACATGTGTTCTCTCTCCCTTAGATGACAAGCTCCACCAGAGAGCATCTTATATGAATTAGTAATCACCTTAGTACACTGTACTTTTTCACTCAAAATACTTAAAAAATTCCCAACTATTAATTAAGGAGAAAAACTTTTCCCCATGAATCCTCACCTCAGCCTTCTCCACACATTTCCTCTTTCTAGTTGCTAAATGCTAAGTGTTCCAAGGGTATCTCTTATCGTCATCTCCCCAGCCTGCTGGCTCTAAATAACATCTATACTCAAGTGAGTTTTCTGGTCCAGCTCTGACTCCTTCAGTTAAGTTCAATCTTATGAAGCCAGCTGTTTACCTGACATCTTTTCTAGGATATTCAATTAGAGTCTCCAACTAAAATCTATTTTCTTTTAACAAAGAATGAGGGAAAAATAGAACTTCTAAAATCTATAATACTTATTTAAGCATTTTAATAGCCTTACTTTTCCTTTCTTATAACTAACCACATATATTTGTACCAATTAATATTAAATACAAGTTCAGGTAGAAAAAAGAATCAACTTTATAGTGAGCCAAATTACAGTTCATGAAGGGTAGACTTGAATTTTTCTTTGAAAACACACAAAAATATATCAACTGGAAAAATACACTTAATCATTGTGGCATGTTCTGCATAGATTAGGAATTATAACAAGAATTTTGATCAGAATAATTCCAGTATGTGTTTCTAGAATTTCACAAATATTTAATTTTAATTAAAATTTTAAAATTCATTATCAAATTATGAACATTGTTAAATGCAATTTAATTGTTCTTAAAATTTATGAATAAATTATAATTATGTTAAATATCAGATTTTTGAAATTTAACAAATATTAACATATATATTAAATTGTTATATTAGAACTTTATGTGGAAATCTCTACATAATAATTATATTACAAATATGGTATATGTCAAAAAATCAATATATCTTGATTGATTTCAACACATTAACAAAGCTTTGACACCAAAATGAAACCTCTCTGTAACACAGCCCAAGATAAATCTCAATTCTGCCACTTACTGGTTATGAGGTACTAAACAAATAACTTAGCTTCCCTTACTTTTTTCTTTTTTAAAATGAGAATATTCATAGTATTAACTTCCTAAGGATGTTGTAAGTATGGAAAAAAATTTTAAAATAACGTTCTCATAGGCATTCCTAAACATCAAATGCAAATGTAGAAAAAGGAAGACTAGTTCAGGAGAACATTATAATAACCCAGCCAAAAAATAAAAATGTAGTGGTTTGGATGAGGGCAGGTACAGTGGTACTATCAAGAAATTTGCAGATTGTGAATATATTAGGATATATTTGTTCTGATGCACTTCAGTCAAATGGATGAGAGGTGTGAGATACAGAAGAGTCAAAAGTGATATCAAGACTTTTGGACTGATCAGCTAGAAGATTACTTGCTATTAAATGAGATGATAAGTAGTTTTGGAGTTAAATTTTGAACATATTAGTTAAATCTGAGATATATTGATTTTTTGAGATATATTGATTTTTAAATAATTAAAACATCTAAATGGAATATAAGGGAGACAACTGGGCTATAGACAAAAATTAGGAATCATCAATGCATGTTGTTGTTTAGTCACTAAGTCATGTGTACTTTGTGACCCCTTGGGCCATAGCCAGTCAGGCTCCTCTGTCCATGGGATTTCCCAGGCAGGGACACTGGAGTAGATCTGTGTCTCCTACATTGTCAAGAGGGTTCCCTACCACTGAGCCACCAAGGAAAGGTGATATTTAAAGCCCTTGGAGTTGGATAAGGTCACAAAGAGAGAATAATAAGCAAATAAGATCACAAAGAGAGAATAACATGCAGTTTAAAGACTAAAGCTTTAACATTCTAACATCAATATATTAGCAATCAGAGAGACAACAAAAAAGAAAACAAGATGGAGCAGCCAGT
Organism: Capra hircus; assembly: GCF_001704415.2. Classification (NCBI taxonomy): domain Eukaryota; kingdom Metazoa; phylum Chordata; class Mammalia; order Artiodactyla; family Bovidae; genus Capra; species Capra hircus. The sequence continues at coordinate 12,379,566 of NC_030823.1, read as the reverse complement.
GAAGTAAGCCAAGTGAAGAAAGTATTTCCAGGAGGAGAGTGTGATCAAGTCTGTCAAGAAGGATGAGGCCTGATCACTGACCCTTAGATCAATATGTCCTACTTAATAAGTAATAACACCTTTGTATCCAAATAGTCTAATATGACCAAATTTAGCAACCACTGATTGCGTTAATTTTTTGCACTCCACTTCTTCTTTCCTAGATCCACAGTCTTTTTGTGGAAAAGAAAAAGCAACAATCATTGTTTCAACTTTACATCAGTAATTTATTATAATACAAGGCTGTGCTTTGTACTGCAGCTTTAAGTATGTGAAAACAGGAGTTTAACTTTCTAATTATGTATCATTTCATTTAAATACATCATTTTTTATTTTATTAACTGCATACTAGTATTCCATGCTCAAAGAAAAATGTGTCATGTTCCATTCCTTCTATTATATCCCAAAGTTTCCAAAATATCATCAATATATTTGGCTCTAAGCCTAAAGTTACTTGGCCCAACGATGCAATTTGTCACTTTTCCGTGAAACTTCTAAATGATTTCAATGTGTTTTATTCATGTAGAAAGTGCAGAACATGTCCCCATAGATTGTGAGAACAATTTTTGAATTACATGACAAAATTTTATTCCTGAAATACTGACTTATCTACTCAAGAAACAATATTGAATTCTCTGTGGATATGATACATAAAATGAATATCTGAGTAGACCCGAGGCTTGCTGAATTAGAGCTAACTGCTTTATTCACAGGAGGCAATCAGAAGAGTGATCTGGATTCTTTGTTTCCATATAATACTTATTAAATGACAAGTGCTTTTGCACAATAATGTAAGCAGTTTAAATTATTTCCTTAATCAATAAATCCTTGATCAATCACCAATAATGAAGAACTTTTTATAAAGCATATGCTGTTTATATTTAGATATGTGCTATAGACAATATGAAAGAAAATCTTATTTTATTCCCTTTTCTTAAGACACCTTAATCGCAAAGCATGGCTAAGGCAGGCAAAAATAAAAAGAAAACATAACGGTTTTTAAGTTCTAAATTCCAAGCATATCCTTACAAACAAGAATTCTAGCAGAGGGAAAAATCAGTGTTACTCAGGATATTTAAGAAAGAAATAAAGGAAAGAATGTCCTTGAGCTTTCACATTCTCTTCTTCAAGGACATGGAAAATCTAGTTTAGAAGAAAGATGATGAATAGTTAATTTTTACACTCCACATCTTGACCAAACAGTCTTTAATTGTGAAGCTTATATGAAACTAATCATCTCACAGTTGTGTGCCAGCGGGTGACCTTAAGAGCATATTATACAATTTCTTTGCTTTCAGTTCAGTTTGTCGCTCAGTCATGCGACCCCATGAACCACAGCATGCAAGGTCCTCCTGTCCACCACCAACTCCCGGAGTCCAACCAAACCCATGTCCATTGAGTTGGTGATGCCATCCAACCATCTCATCCTCTGTTGTCCCTTTCTCCTCCTGCCCTCAAACTTTCCCAGCATCAGAGTCTTTTCAAATGAGTCACCTCTTTGCATCAGGTGGCCAGAGTATTGGAGTTTCAGCTTCAACACCAGTCCTTCCAATTAACACCTAGGACTGATCTCCTTTCAGATGGACTAGTTAGATCTCTTTGCAGTCCAAGGGACTCTCAAGACTCTTCTCCAACACCACAGTTCAAAAGCATCAGTTCTTTGGTCTCAGCTTTCTTTATAGTCCAACTCTCACATCCATACATGACCACTGGAGAAACCATAGCCTTGACTAGATGGACCTTTGTTGACAAAGTAATGTCTCTGCTTTTTAATATGCTGTCTAGTTGGTCATAACTTTCCTTCTAAGGAGTAAGCGTCTTTTAATTTCATGGCTGCAGTCACCATCTGCAGTGATTGTGGAGCCCAGAAAAATAAAGTCTGACACTGTTTCTACTGTTTCCCCATTTACTTACCATGAAGTGATAGGACTGAATGCCATAATCTTAGTTTTCCGAATGTTGAGTTTTAAGACAACTTTTTCACTCTCCTCTTTCACTTTCATCAAGAGGCTTTTTAGTTCTTCACTTTCTGCCATAAGGGTGGTGTCATCTGCATATCTGAGGTTATTGATATTTCTCCCAGCAATCTTGATTCCAGCTTGTGCTTCCTCCAGCCCAGCATTACTCATGATGTACTCTGCATATAAGTTAAAAAAGCAGGGTGACAATATACAGCCTTGACATACTCCTTTTCGTATTTGGAACCAGTCTGTTGTTCCATGTCCAGTTTTAACTGTTGCTTCCTGACCTGCATATAGGTTTCTCAAGAGGCAGGTCAGGTGGTCTGGTATTCCCATCTCTTTCAGAATTTTCCACAGTTTATTGTGATCCATACAATCAAAGGCTTTGGCATAGTCAATAAAGCAGAAGTAGATGTTTTTCTAGAACTCTCTTGCTTTTTCCATGATCCAGTGGATGTTGGTGATTTGATCTCTGGTTTCTCTGCCTTTTCTAAAACCAGCTTGAACATCAGGAAGTTCATGGTTCACGTATTGCTGAAGCTTGGCTTGGAGAATTTGGGGCATTACTTTACTAGTGTGTGAGATGAGTGCAATTGTGTGGTTGTTTGAGCATTCTTTGGCATTGCCTTTCTTTGGGATTGGAATGAAAACTAAGCTTTCCATTCCTGTGGCCACTGCTGAATTTTCTGAATTAGCTGGCATATTGCATGCAGCACTTTCACAGCATCATCTTTTAGGATTTGAAATAGCTCAACTGGAATTCCATCACCTCCACTAGCTTTGCTCGTAGTGATGATTCCTAAAGCCCACTTGACTTCACATTCCAGGATATGAAGCTTTGCTATAGCTCCATGCTAGTTGGTGAACCATGCCTATATGAGTATCATTTGTCTTTCCAGAAATATATAGAATGCCTACCACATAAGCCATGATAATAATTTTCTGATTGCCTAAATGAGGAATAAAATAATGATTAAAAAAAGGTCCTGATCTTTGGGACTAAGACAGTTGACATTATTCCAAATTCCACCAGGCGATGGGGCTCCTTCTAGTCTAGTTCTGTATCTAAGCAATGAAACTGCACTAAATTTTTCACACACTCACCAAAATCTAAGTTCCAAACAGACAGTGAATACTTGTTATTTCTTGCTTTAGGTGGCTTTGGCAACAGAGACTGTGTCAAAATGACAAAGTTTTACTGGGGAAAGATAAGACTGTAAAACCACATGTCCTTTCACGATTTGCTTCAGAAAATTCCTAAATATCAATTTAGTAAAGACAAGAAACTTCTCTACAGACCAACCATCACTTCTCAAGTAACAGTTACTTATTTTAACACTGTCCTCTCCTTGTGTCTCAGTGAATTTTGCTAAACCCTAGTCATTTGCCCACCTTGAATGATCCACCCTAAAAGACTTGAGGTCAAACTTTGAACAGTCTCTTCTGAAAGCATTCTCCCTTTAGAATTACTTCTAAGACTCATTCATTCTACACTTAGTTCATATTCATTTATCTTTATAAATGATAAATGAATTATTTGCATATTTAAAAACTACGTTGTCTATCAATTGTCTGATAATTCAACACCTTTCTTAAACATGCATTTCAACTCTTCAGTCTTGCCTGAATTGCTAGTTCTGATTTCTTGTCATCATGTTGTTATGTTACTATTCATAACAAGAGAGGAAATACTGGTGTTAGCACAAATTCCTTTAAACTCAGAACTGTATAGCACAAACTACTGAACAAACTGCTGTGATTAGAGATAATGTCATCCAAGAGGCCTCTCAAACAAGAAAAATTACACATTGATATACAGGGCTGTAAAGTAAATGTGGATTTTAATGTGGAAAAGATCAAATTCTAAATGATGTACTACATGCATATTAAATAGAAAGAAGCCAAGCAACTAAACTATTATTAGTTATCATAAATAATTCACCAACTAAAGCATCATCAACAGCAGCAAGAACTAAATATGTGATTTTAATTAATGTTTAACAAACGAGAACTCTTCTGCCTTATAGAACATGATAAATGACAATGATAAAAACTTAAATACTATTATTGCAAATCAGATTCTTAAAGAACTTTTAGAAACTTCTTATTCAATGCATTATTTGCAAAATTCAGATAAGCAAAGTAAATTCTAGCATTTTATTAAACTCTACTACTCAAATATCGTTTTTGGAACATCATATATTTCATAGCATCCATCTTTAATTCAATACAGTATGAAAATTAAGTGTACCATAATAGCTCCCATACTATTAAATAAGTTGCAAAGTTAAAGTTTGTTATATAATTTTTAAAAATGAGAAGAGTGCTCAAGTAGTTTATGCCCTCACACCAACAATGTCATTTTCTAAAGTAGGAATTAGTTAAATTCAAAGTCAAGTTTGACCTATGAAAATTGAAATCATCCTCAGCCAAAGACACACTCTCTACAGTAACATGACTTTGTCAGTCCAAGAAACAAATGGCTGCCAAGGAAGTGAGAATGCACTTAGCATTATTGTTTACTTTAGGAACTTTCTGAAAATATATTTGTTCAAAAATAGACTACTGAGCTTGTTGTTATCAGGGAAAAATTCCTTTCCAGAGCAAAGAGCTCATTCAACTAGATTCACCTAACTGTTGCCAACTTTGTAATCATCTTCTTTACACACTTTGCCTGGCTATATCCACCAAACCTAACCAATTCTGCATAAGCCTGATCAACACCTCTGCAGTTAAAGAACCACCTTAAACTGGATGCTGAAACCACACAAATACTCTGCTGGTGAGCTTTCCTTTCATGGATATCACTAAGTGTGGTGGCCTTCCTTGCTACAGTCATAAATTTGCTCTCATTCAATGGATCATACCTGTAGTTCTCTGATAAGTGAACACTTGATACCTGACATATAATAAAATTCAGAATCCATCAAATGGGAGAGGGTCAGGAAGTTAGTTTTAGTGTTATAACATATTCTAAATAAGCAGAGATATCACTTTGCCAACAAAGGTCCATATAGCCAAAGGAGAGTGGAGGACAGAGGAGCTTGGAGTGCTACAGTTCATGGGGTTGCAAAGAGTTGGACGTGACTTAGTGACTGAACAACAGCAACAACAGCCTATTCTACAGATGTAGACATTTGAATCAGGAATATGGTCTACAATAACAGACACTGTCAAATATGTCACTGACTCCGGATTGCACAATGGAGAGCAAGAAGACAGTTTCGGAGGCTGGAGCAATGTCAGTCCATGTAATACTTGGTGAAATATCATAAAATACTACAAATAATAAATCAGACTCATATAATCAACCTATGGAGTTTCTCACTTTTGAAAAGAATTAAGAATAATGAATGTTAGTAGCATGAGCTGATTACTTATTGGTAACATTTGAAAAGTTACTCTACAGTTCCACTAGAAGCACAGAAAGTACAAGGCAGTTTGCAAGCAAGAAATAAAGGGAATAAGGAGGCTGAAGAAATTTGAGAACCCTCATAATGGAAGATTTGACAGATTCTCATTGTGAACATCATGGTGATAAAAGTAAGATCTTTAAATGGCAAGCACTAATTAAAGCTCAGCTTCTGTGAAGGACCATCATTAAACCTCTCCTTAAAAAACTACCAAATAAAATTAAAGTGGCACCCAATAAGTCTTAGCAGTTGACCAAAACTGCTCAGAAAGAAGAGACTAAGGGTGAGTTTTTAACAAGGATGGTTGGAAAGTTTTATCAAGAATAAAGAGAGGAAATTGTGTCTTGAAACAGATTGGAATTATTAATGATAATTTTGTCAGCCTATTGGCAAAGGATAAATCTGGAAAGAGCTAAACATGAAGCCAATTAAATTTTCAGTCGCATTATCAAAAGATCCACCAACTTAAAGAAAAAAAGAGTAACTTGGAATGTTGGAACTCAAAACAATCCTTTTGATGTCAAGCTCCTATGAATAGGAGAGCAGTTCATTTGTTTTTTCATATATAAAAGTGACCACAGATACTTTGACACTTTCCTTATTATGAAGTGGAGTCCATTTTCTTACCACTTGACTCTTGGTCAGTCTATTGACTTGCTTTTACCAGCAGAATTTAGTGTAAGTGTAGCTGACTTCCAAATGAGGAAAACAGCTTTTTCTCTCGTCTTCTTAAAGTTCTGAGATTACTACGAAAAGATGTCCAGTTGTTATTTTAAGCCATTCAGTCTTGCAGTAGTTGTAGAGAAATAGATACTAATACAAAAAAGTAACCAAGATATGGAAACAACTTCAGGGTCCTTTACAACAACATGTATGAAATTTGAGGGCATTATGCTATGTTAAATGTCAGAGGGAGAAAAGCAACTCCTGCTTGGTACCACTTACATGTGGAATCTAATAAAACTGAATTCAAAGAAATAGAAAGTAGATCATGACTGCCAAGATCTGGGGAGTGGGAGGAAAGGGAGACATTGGTCAAAGGGTACAAACTTCCAGTTACAAAATGAATAATTTCTGAAGATCTAGTATACAAGATATGACTCTAGTTAACAGTACTGTATTATATACTGAAATGTTTCTTAGAGAGCAGATTTTAAATGTTCTCATCACAAATAAGAAATGGTAATTATGTAGGTGTTATAACTTATATGGCAATCTTTTTTTTTCTATATGTGGGTGTATCCAGTCATCATGCTATACACATTAAACTTACACATGTTATATGTCAATTATATCTCAATAAAGATGGAAAATATTTTTAAATATAGGAGTATTTTATATTTCCATCCCGTAGGCAAGGTTATATGACTTGATATAAGCAAGTAAATTTGAAGGAAGTGACTGTTGATCCCAGGCAGACACTGTAAGAGAAGGCATATAGTTCACAACAAATTCGTTATTTGATTTTTCTCTTATGAAAGCTTATGTCAAGGTGGAGATTCCATCAGCTAGTATATTTCAGTGAATTTGATGAGCATGTATCCCTTGATAATCTAGATATGCTAGATAAGTGAAAAATTAAACATTTATACTTTATTCTGGTATAGTTTCAGGATTGTTTGCCACTACAGCCTAGCATATTTAAACTGAGAATATAAAAAAGAAAAACAATCTTGGAAAAGCTTTTTTTTTCCTAAATTGAAATGGACTACATTTGCTATCATATGCACTCAATCACTCTAAAAATCACCTGTTTTCAACGGTAAAGTAAATTTGTCCAGAAAGCAAAACAACTGAGTGAACAATACTAATATGAAGAAAACGTTTTATGTAATTCAACTGATTATCTTTGGAATCATTTTGCAGAATTCTGTTATAACCCAGAGTACTTATTTCTTCACTTAATTAGTATACCCTACCTCTATTGGCAGTTGAGTTATTTTTCTAAGTATTATGATTAAAAACCGTCTGAAAAATTGCTCAGCATCAGTGAACCTAAAGTTTAACAATTCAAAATAGCAATTAACTGGGAAGCATCGCTACAATAATTAAATTTTCCATATGGACATTTCAGTGACTAAGCAGTAAAGGGTTAACTCAGCAGGACCGGGTTGCTCTGATTCTGGGTGTTCCTAAGAAAGGACTGCTTTTTGCCTAGCTCCTGAAAAAATACCTCTGAGTCACTAGAATGTTATTCTGAGAAATTCATTTCTCTATGCCTGAGACCCTAAGCTACATTGTATCAGTTTGACTAGATAGTGTACGCTAACAGGGTCGTGTGAAGTGAAGTCACTCAATCGTGTCCTACTATTTGCGACCCCATGGACTGTAGCCCATCATGCTCCTCCGTCCAAGGGATTCTCCAGGCAATGATACTGAAGTGGGTTGCCATTTCCTTCTCCAGGGAATCTTCCTGACCCAGGGATCGAACTCGGGTCTCCCTCATTGCAGGCAGACTCTTTACCCTCTGAGCCACCAGGGGGGCCCACTAACAGGGTAACTTACAGGCTAAACAACCTTTTTTTTTTTTTTTAATGTCTGAGGTCCTGGGCCATGCTGCATTAGTTTGACCTCTGGGGTTTAGAGACCAAGTAGTTAAGGTATTCATGTGCTACATGCTAAGAGGATGGATCCTCAATAAAAAAATCTTGACACCAAGACTTGGGTGAGCTCTTCTCTCTGGCAGTCTTCTGTGTCTGTCGATACTTCTTGCTGGGAGAACTAAGCTCATCTCTGTCATTCCTCTGGGAGGCAATGCCTAGAACCTTATATGTGTTTCCTCCAGAACATCACCTCAGCCATCTCTTCTGTTTATTGACTGTAATATGTATCCTTTTACTAAAGTAAACTATAATCATGAGTATAACAGCTTTGGTGTGTTCTGTGTTTGCTTCCAGCAAATTATGTAGTGGACCTAAGGATTTCCAGATACAGTAACAAAAACAGGAATATCTTAATATATTCAATATTACTGCAATCACTAAATATGTTTATAAAAATTAAAAGTGATGACACTAAAAGCAAAGAATACAAAAACAAAAAACAAGCAAGTAAAACTATATCAAACTCAAAAGCTATGCATAGTGAATGAAACAACAGAATGAAAATGCAACTTCCAAAAAGGAGAAAATATTTGCAAATCATATATCTGATAAGCAACTAATATCTAAAATACAAAAATAACTTACATAACTCAATGTCAAAAAAAAAAAACTGACTAAAAAATGGACAGAGGATCTGAATAGACATTTTTTCCAAAGAAGACATACAGATGGCCAACAGGTACATGAAAAGCTGCTGCTACTCCTAAGTCATTTCAGTCATGTCCGACTCTGTGCGACCCCTGAGATGGCAGCCCACCAGGCTCCCCCGTCCCTGGAATTCTCCAGGCAAGAACACTGGAGTGGGTTGCCATTTCCTTCTCCAATGCATGAAAGTGAAAAGTGAAAGTGAAATGGCTCAGTCGTGTTCAACTCTTAGCGACCCCATGGACTGCAGCCCACCAGGCTCCTCTGTCCACGGGATTTTCCAGGCAAGAGTACTGGACGAAAAGCTGCTGAACATCACCAATCATCAGGGAGATACAAATCAAACTGAAAGAAGGTATCACCTCTGTTAGAATGGCTATTGTTACAAAGACAGAGATAAATGTTGGTAAGCATGTGGAGAAAAGAGAACTCTACTATACTATCGGTTGAGATGTAAACCAATGCAGGCACTATGGAAAACAATATGAAGTTTCCCTAAAAAATTATATAGAGGTGCCATATGACCCAGCAATCATCCAAATGAAATGAAATTACTAATTTAAAAGGATTATCTGTACCCTCATCATCATTGCAGCATTATTTACAATAGCCAAAACGTAGAAGCCACCTAAGTGTTCATTCATGTATGTGTGGACAAAGAAAATGTAGTATCCATATCTACCTATATATATATGATCTATATAGATGGATCACAATGAATTCTGGAATATTCTTAAAGAGATGGGAACACCAGGCACCTTACCTGCCTCTTGAGAAATATGTGTACAGGATACATGAGGCAACAGTTAGAAGTGAAATGAAACAATGACATGGTTCAAAATTGGGAAAGGAGTATGTCAAGGCTGTATACATAAAAGCAGAGTATATCAGGCAAAACTGCTGGATTAGATGAATCACAAGCTGGAATCAAGATTGCAGGGAGAAATAGTAATAACCTCAGATATGCAGAGGATACCACCCTAATGGCAAAAAACAAAGAGGAACAAAAGAGACTCTTGATGAAGGTGAAAGAGGAGACTGAAAAAGCTGGCTTAAAATTCAACATTCAAAAACTAAGATGATAGTATCTAGTCCAATCAGTTCAGTTAAGTTCAATTGCTCTGACATGTCTGACGCTTTATGACAGCATGAATTGCAGCACGCCAGGCCTCCTGGTGCATCACCAGCTCCTGGGCACCACCCAAACCCATGTCCATTGAGTCAGTGATGCCATCCAACCATCTCATCCTTTGTCGGCCCCTTTTCCTGCCCTCAATCCCTTCCAGCATCAGGGTCTTTTCCAATGAGTCAACTCTTCACAAGAGGTGGCCAAAGTACTGGAGTTTCAGCCTCAGCATCTGTCCTTCCAATGAACACCCAGGACTGATCTCCTTTAGGATGGACTGGTTGGATCTCCTTGCAGTCCAAGGGACTCTCAAGAGTCTTCTCCAACACCACAGTTCAAAAGCATCAAATCTTCGGTGCTCAGCTTTCTTTATAGCCCAACTCTCACATCCATACATGACCACTGGAAAAACAATAGCTTTGACTAGATGGCTTCATTGACAAAGCTATGTCTCTGTTTTGTAATATGCTGTCTAGGTTGCTCATAACTTTACTTCCAAGGAGCAAGTGTCTTTTAATTTCATGGCTGCAATCACCATCTGCAGTGATCTTCAGCCCAGAAAAATAAAGTCAGCCATTGTTTCCACTTTTTCCCCATCTATTTCCCATGAAGTGATGGGACTGGATGCCATGATCTTAGTTTTCTAAATGTTGAGCTTCAAGCCAACTTTTTCACTCTCCTCTTTCACTTTCATCAAGAGGCTTTTTAGCTCCTCTTCACTTTCTGCCATAAGGGTAGTGTCATCTGCATATCTGAGGTTATTGATATTTCTCCCAGCAATCTTGATGCCACCTTGAGCTTCTTCCAGCCCAGCGTTTCTCATGATGTACTCTGCATAGAAGTTAAATAAGTAGGCTGACAATATACAGCCTTGATGTACTCCTTTTCCTGTTTGGAACCAGTCTGTTGTATCATGTCCAGTTCCAAGTGTTGCTTCCTGACCTGCATATAGGTTTCTCAAGAGGCAGGTCAGGTGGTCTGGCATTCCCATCTCTCTCAGAATTTTCCACATTTTATTGTGATCCACACAGTCAAAGGCTTTGGCATAGTCTATAAAGCAAAAATAGATAGATAGAGGTCTTTACAGTAGGTCAGTGTACTAGGGGTTTCATGTATTGTGACAATCTTCTGACAATATATAAAAAACCCCATATTTTCACTGTAACATCAGCAGTATTCCTTTATTTTGTAATATGAAATTTGATGAACACTGAATTACTGAAGGCACAAATCACAACTGCAGTATTATAAATGCACAGATGAAAAAATATCATGCTGAAAGACATATTTCCAACTTGACAAATTTGGGAGTATATCAAATAAAACCTACAGATCTGCTTTATATGTAGTGTGTACCTAAAGTCTTGATAACACTTTTTATGATGAATATTATAAAGAAATAAATGACCTAGCATACAAGACTGAATCAAAACTTTCCAGAAATGAAAAAGTGGCTTCAAATATTGTCCATAACATTCAGCAAGAATGACTACATTTCAGTAGAGGAAGATAACTGCTTTATCTAAGTAATCAACAAATCAGTTTATCTATAACTTTCTCAAAGTATGCTCCCAAATTTAAGGAGGATGTGTAGATTCCTACAAGCAGGATCAAATTTGTACAATTTGAAATACCTTGTGATTATGAAAGATATTTTTATATATATTTTCATGTAACCTGTATCTAGGTCAAAGTCTGACATTTCCAAAATTCTTATAATACAGTAACAGTAATTGATGAAAAAATAAATGATGCTTAACAAAGGTCCATCTAGTCAACGATATGGTTTTTCCAGTAGTCATGTATGGATGTGAAAGTTGGACTGTGAAGAAAGCTGAGTGCCAAAGAATTGATGCTTTTTAACTGTGGTGTTGGAGAAGACTCTTGAGAGCCTCTTGGACTGCAAGGAGATCCAACCAGTCCATTCTAAAGGAGATCAGTCTTGGGTGTTCTTTGGAAGGACTGGTGTTGAAGCTGAAACTCCAGTACTTTGGCCACCTCTTGTGAAGGGTTGACTCATTGGAAAAGACCCTGATGCTGGGAGGGATTGGGGGCAGAAGGAGAAGGGGATGACAGAGGATGAGATGGCTGCATGGCATCACCAACTCAATGGACATGGGTTTGGATGAACTCTGGGAGTTGGTGATGGATAGGAAGTCCTGGTGTGCTGCAATTCATGGAGTTGCAAAGAGTTGGACACGACTGAGTGACTGAACTGACCTGAATATCAATATTTCTTACATTCACCTGATATTATCTGAAGTCTGTTCATCATATAACAGGGCAATTGCTTAAAAGTTATTATTATCAATATATAAGAATTTCTAATAGCATTTAACTTTAAAATACTTTATACTTTCAAAGCATATGGATATGGATAATTAATATATGAACGCATAAAAGCACACACCAGAAATGCACCATAGAAATGATTTCAGATATAGTACATGCACTTATTTTCAAAGTCATTAGAAAAAAAACTTGTGTTTTGGTCCCTTTGAATAACTTGCCTGCATTTTAGTCTTTGGTATTGATTTAGTTTTTCCCTGTTTTAGTAAAGGCTGTTGTAAGATTTGGACAAATAAATGCTTGTGTAAACAATTTGATAACTATAAAATCTATACAAAAGAAAAGTATTATTACTGCTATCAAGGAAGAGTTACTCATTCTTGGTTAACTCATCTAATCGTTAAGTTTGGTTTTGTGCTTTCTGTAAATTATATCATTCTTGCTGTTTAGTAATATAGAAATTCAAGTTTATTAAAAGTAAATGAAAACATTCTGACTTGAATTCAAGGAAAACCTAACAAAACTTATATTCCTATTCAAATAACAAGGATTTGTACCACCAACTATAATTCTGTAAATTGAACAAAACTCTAAGACATTTCAAACTAAAGTTGTTTTTTTTTAATATCATTTAAATAAAAGAATCACTATATCATGTTACTCAGGCACTTCTGTAAAAAAATTTTTTTTTTAATATTTAAACTCTGTGTTACTTCTCTTATTTACATTTCAAATATGTTGATTTTATATTCTAATTACAAAAAAAAAGGCTATTTGTTGTTAAGTCAAATTCAGAAGTACATAAAATAGCAAGTATCCATGCAATTTTAATCCCAAGGACAATGACAAACACTTTTAATATTTTCCCACTTTTTTCTTTGTGTATATATAAGCTAATATGGAGTACATTGTGCTAATAGCTTTTTTTCTTTTTCTTTTTTTTTTTTTTGCTTCTTTGTAAAACTATTCCTCAAATCCAGGTTATACTAACAAACAATTTTTAACTTTACTATGTATTTGCATAACCCTTCCATTTCTGTATATTAAAAGTTATGTCATTATTTAAGAAGTATACAATACTGTAGTCCATTGAGTATATATAATGAATCTGATGGATCTTTGTGTTATTTCTAACATGTGCTATTAAATGCAAAGAAGATGGTGACTGCACTTATGAAATTAAAAGATGCTTGCTCCTCGGAAGAAAAGCTATGACTCACCTAGACAGCATATTAGAAAGCAGAGACATTACTTTACCAACAAAGGTCTGTCTAGTCAAGGCTATGGTTTTTCCAGTAGTCATGTGAGAGTTGGACTATAAAGAAAGCTAAGTGCTGAAGAAATGATGCTTTTGAATTGTGATGTTGGAGAAGACTCTTGAGAGTCCCTTGGACTGCAAGGAGATCAAACCACTTAATCCTAATGGAAATCAACCCTGAATATTCACTGGAAGGACTGATGCTGAAGCTGAAGCTTGAATACTTTGGCCATCTGATGCAAAGAACTGACCCCATGGAAAAGACCCTGTTTCTGGGAAAGATTGAAGACAGGAGGAGAAGGGGACGACAGAGGATGAGATGGTTGAATGGCATCACTGACTTGATGGAGTCACTTCAGGAGTTAGTGATGGACAGGGAAGCCTGCTGTGCTACAGCCTATGGGGGTCACAAAGAGTTAGACATGACTGAGCAACTGAACTGAACTGAACTGATGCTTCTTATTCTTGTGTATATAATTCTGAACACCCGGGTTCAATCCCTGCATCAGGAAGATCTCCTGGAGAAGGAAATGGAACCCACTCCATTATTCTTGCCTGGAAAATCCCATGGACAGAGGAACCTGGTAGGCTAGAGTTCATGGGGTTGCAAAGAGTCAGACACAACTGAGCAACTTCACTTTCACTTTCTTTCACTTTAATGTTTTCTTGGTTAATTACTAAAGATCACTAATGAACATCATATATTTTATATTTATAAAATACATAATCATCATGCCTCTAAAATTCCAAATAATTAGTAAGTTTTAGAGAGATTAGGGAATAAGAAAATATGGTTGAGCTCCATTTAAATCATTTGTATTATTGACAGTCAGTTGCTGATGAATGAGGCAACTCAATGTTTAGATATCTGCATAGGTTACACAGTGACTTTCTTTTTTAATTTAGTGAAACCCACGTTATTCTAATTCACAGTTTCCAGCTCATGGTCACAGAGAAAACAATAGTGCTTCAGCCTGAGGTCAAGACGTTTGCATTTGTTTTCAATTGTTTTAAAATTGCATAACTCTGAGCTTGACACCTAACCTTGTTCAACATTAATTATGGGTGATGATCTCAATTTTGGTATAAATATATGGATTTCATGTTTTGCTAACACAACTGATATTAATTCACCAAAGAAATGCAGAGGTGGTTCTTATTGTTTAAAATGGCCCAAAATGAGAAGGCTTTAGTCAAGAAACTCTAAACTTAATATATATTTTAATTTTTATAGTTGTGCTTATCCCCTCAAAATTGTGGAGGTATAATTAACAAACTGAAATTACGTTCAGTTCAGTTCAGCCCCTCAGTTCTGTCCAACTCTTGCAATCACATGGACTGCAGCAAGCTGGGCTTCTGTGTCCATCACCAACTCTGGGAGCTTACTCAAACCTATGTCCATTGTGTTGGTGATGCCACCCAATCATCTCATTCTCTGTAGTCCCCTTCTCCTCCTGCCTTCAATCCTTCCCAGCATCAGGGTTTTTTTCCAAGGAGTCAGTTCTTCGTATCACGTGGCCAAAGTATTGCGGCTTCAGCTTTAGCATCAGTCCTTTCAATGAATATTCAGGACTGATTTCCTTTAGGATGGACTGGTTTGATCTCCTTGCAGTCCAAGGGACCCTCAAGAGTCTTCTCCAATACCACAGTTTAAAAACATCAGTTTTATGGTGCTCAGCTTTCTTTACAGTCCAACTCTCACATCCATACATGACTACTGGAAAAACCATAGCTTTGACTAGATGGACCTTTGCTGGCAAAGTGTCTCTGTTTTTTTAATATGCTGTCGAATTTGATCATAGCTTTTATTCCGAGGAGCAAATATCTTTTAATTGCATGGCTGCAGTCACCATCTGCAGTGATTGTGAAGCCCAAAAAATAGCCTTTCACTGTTTTCACTGTTTCCCCATCTATTTGCCATGAAGTGATGGGACCAAATGTCATGATCTTTGTTTTTTGATTGTTGAGTTTTAAGCCTACTTTTTCACTCTCCTCTTTCACTTTCATCAAGAGGCTCTTTAGTTCCTCTTCGTTTTCTTCCATAAGGGTGGTGTCATCTGCATATCTGAGCTTATTGATATTTCTCCCAGCAATCTTGATTCCAGCTTGTGCTTCATACAACCTGGCATTTTGCATGATGTACTGCCCATGTAAGTTAAATAAAATTACTTACACAGCTATAATGTTTACATTCCCTCTTCCAAAAGTGGTAGTTGTGTGATGTGATGGATGTGTCAGCTTAACTGTGGTCATCATTTCACATAATTACCACTTTCGGGAGGCAGGGTAGGAACACTCAAGATCTACTCCCTAAGCAAAGACCAACTATTACTGCATCTATCAAAATTATTTTTGAAAAACACATGCTGTGTGTGTGTGTGTGTGTGTGTGTGTGTATATACACACACACACACATATATATACGAGAGAGAGAGAGAGAGAGAGAGAGAATTTTCCAAGCACCGATATATTAAGTCATGAGATTTTAAATCAAATTATCTTCTTTACTGGGAATTCTTGCTTATTCTCAAAACCCAAGTCTTTAACTTTTTCTATAGTGCCAGTGAAGGAATTCATCAACTCATCTCTCAAAGCATTCTCTAAGATGGTGGTCTTCTATGAGGGTAAGCAATTGCTACTCCATGTAACCTCACTTCATTTAATTTTATTTCAACAGTAATCAATGGTAGTAATAAAAAGGTAAATACATATATATCTCTGTTTTAAGGATCTGGTATTTTAGGTGTTATATCCATATAATTGGAAACCAGAATTATATTTTGCTTAACATTAAACAAGGAATCTTGTGTCTATTTAAAAAAAAAAAAGCAAAGAGGATACAAGTAGCAATATCTATTTGTGCCATATTCAGTATCAGCTCAGTCACTCAGTCATGTCCAACTCTTTGTGACCCCATGAACTGCAGCATGCCAGGCTTCCCTGTCCATCACCAACTGCCGGAGTATACCCAAACCCATGTCCATTGAGTCGGTGATGCCATCCAACCATCTCATCCTCTGTTGTCCCCTTCTCCTCCTGCTTTCAATCTTTCCCAGAATCAGGGCCTTTTCCAATGAGTCAGCTCTTCTCATTAGGTGGCCAAAGTATTGAAGTTTCAGCTTCAACATCAGTCCTTCCAATGAACACCCAGACTGATCTCCTCTAGGATGGGCTGGTTGGATCTCCTTGCAGTTCAAAGGAGTCTCAAAAGTCTTCTCCAACACCACAGTTCAAAAGCATCAATTCTTTGGCACTCAGCTTTCTTCACAGTCCAACTCTCACTCCCATGCGCGACTACTGGAAAAACCATAGCCTTGACTAGACGGACCTTTGTTGACAAAGTAATGTCTCTGCTTTGTAATACGCTGTCTAGGTTGCTCATAACTTTCCTTCCAAGTAGCAAGTGTCTTTTAATTTCATGGCTGCAATCACCATCTGCAGTTATTTTGGAGCCCCCAGAAAATAAAGCCAGTCACTGTTTCCACTATTTCCCCATCTATTTCCCATGAAGTGATGGAACAAGATGCCATAATCTTTGTTTTCTGAATGTTGAGCTTGAAGCCAACTTTTTCACTCTCCTCTTTCACTTTCATCAAGAGGCTTTTTAGCTCCTCTTCACTTTCTGCCATAAGAGTGGTGTCATCTGCATATCTGAGGTTATTGATATTTCTCCCAGAAATCTTGATTCCAGCTTGTGCTTCTGCCAGCCCAGTGTTTCTCATGATGTACCCTACATATAATTTAAATAAGCAGGGTGACAATATACAGCCTTGACGTACTCCTTTTCCTATTTGGAACCAGTCTATTGTGCCATGTCCAGTTCTAACTGTTGCTTCTTGACTTGCATACAGGTTTCTCAAGAGGCAGGTCAGGTGGTCTGATATTCCCATCTCCTTCAGAATTTTCCACATTTTATTGTGATCCACACAGTCAAAGGCTTTAGCATAGTCAATAAAACAGAAATAGATGTTCTGGAACTCTCTTGCTTTTTCAATGATCCAGCAGATGTTGGCAGCTTGATTTCTGGTTCCTCTTCCTTTTCTAAAACAAGCCTGAACATCTGAAAGTTCACAGTTCACCTATTGCTGAAGCCTGGCTTGGAGAATTTTGAGCATTACTTTACTAGCGTGTGAGATGAGTGCAATTGTGCCATATTAGAAGCTCTACGATAATAAAACCTTTTTTTTTTAATTGTTGAGAATTCACTATTTTCAGAAAAGACATAAATTCCTATTAATAGTATCACTACTCTACAAAATAATGTCTCTGTCACATCTGATAACCTCCAATATTGTAAAAGAGGAGACTGAAAATCAGAGATTTTAACTTTCCCTAAGATATAGTTCCATAGCTCTGATTACAACTATAGTGATTTAGTATGTGCATGATAAGGGGCACGTATAGGCCCAGAAAAAGTTGATTTCCTGCCACAATAATGAGATCCTTGGGTTAGTGCAATCCATATGCCTATCAGCAGAAACTAAAAAGTGGCATTGCTATAAAGGTATTATGACCTAAAATGAGTTTAGAATGATTGGGTAACAGTTTGAAAACCATATGGTATTGATTGATCAGCAATATATGCAATGGAAGCCACAAAGATTTCCAAAGAAAAAAGAAAGGCCTTCAGTTTCCTGGGCTCCAGGTCTACAGAACTGTAGAACCAATGTATTTTTCTACACATAGTATTATGACTTGGACAGTCTCACAAACACAGCTTTTCTGATTAAGAAAAATGTTGTCTAAACTAGACACAATATGGGTTTAAAATGTTAGGGAAGGACTTGAAATGGTTATCATTAGCTATCTCTTTTATTTTAGTTCATTTAAAGTATACAATGCCATGACTTAAAATAGGGTGGTGGCTCAGTCATAAAGAATCTGCCTGCAATGCAGGAGATCTGGGTTTGATCCCTGGGTGGGGAAGAACCCCTGGAGAAGGAAATGGCAACACACTCCAGTATTCTTTCCTGGGAAATCCCATGAACAGAGGAGCCTGGCAGGCTGCAGTCCACAGGGTTACAAGAGTCAGACACGACTTAACAACTAAATGGACGACAACAATAAGCCAGAGTAGTGTTTTTCCTTCAATAGAAAACCAGAACCTGTTATTTTCCCATGAATTTGATTTATTTCTTAACTAACGCCATATACATTCAGGATTAGCAGAGACAAACTATTTTACATATAGGATGGATGATCAATAAGGTCCTACTGTGTAACACACGGAACCATTGATATATTCAATATTCTGTGACAAACCATTATGAAAAAGAATATGTATACACATATAACTGAGTCACTTTGCTGTATAGAAGAAATTAACAGCATTACAAATCAATTCTACTTCAATAAAATTAAAAAGAAATAAAGAATATAAAATAATCCTATACAAAATGATCTAAATTGCTTTTGGAATAAATTATTGTTTGTATTGATTACAATTTTTTATTTAAAATGTCTCTAAAGAGCAAATTATAATTGACTCCTCTTTCAAGATTCAGGAATAATATTTTGGTTCTCATCCAGGAATCAACATGCGGCATTTTCTCTCCATAAATTTGTGAACCTCCCATAGAAAGACACTCTAAAGAAGAGCTTCAACTTTTAATCAAGCGAGGTATCCTTGAATCAATCACATAGATCCTGTGCAGCTTCACCAATTATGCCATCACACAGATTAAAGCTACTGTGGTGCTATGGATGTGGTGCTGTCAGATTTCTAATGTATTTAATGTTTTTTGTGCACAATTGGTAGTCTTCATTTTTGAATCTATGAAATATGAATTTGGGGTTTATTAATCAATTTTAATAGAGTAGTGAAATTTCAGAGTGGTGTTATTTTTTCTTAAATACCACTGTGGTTTTGTTTTGCAACAAATTTCTTTTAAAAAATGAGCAATAAAGATACCCAGAGTGATCTCTATATGTTCATTTTATGAGTACCATGTGGAGAGTACCCTGTAGGGGGGTGAAGAGAAAGAATAGTGAGGAATGGTTAATTTTAGGTATATTTTAAGTATAAGTGGCATCGAAAAGGCAGGCTAATGGACTGGATAGAGGATGTGATTAAATAAGAATCCAGAATGCACTGTGCTTCAGTATACATTAACTCACTCTTTCTGTCATGAAAATTAAAATTGATATTTTTTTCCAAAAATATTGATGAAAGAAATCTGTACCATGTGAGACAGCAATGAACACACACAAACACTCACCCACAAATGTTACTGCAATTTCACCTTAATAAAGACTAGGAATTGATTTAATTGTTTTGCATGTATTATGTTTAAACTGCAGGTCATCCTATGAGGTAGAAAATTTTATTATCTCAACTTCAGATGAAGAAAATGAAACACAGGTCAGTTAAGCACCTTTACAAGGTTGGTCATACAGCTATTAATATTAAATGGGAGAGTCAGAAATTAATCCATGATACTCTCTCTACACCCAGGCACGTGCCTACTCTTGTATAAGCTTCCCAAGCACGTCTTATTTATACAGGTATTTATCAGTTAAAGAGAAGAGGCATCATAAATTTCATCTTGAAAATAGCACACCTAGAGCCATATCAAAAGAATAAATTAAATAAATTGAATTAACTAAGAATATAATTAAAGTTAATGGATATTTTATGATTCATTTAAAACTCAGTGATCTTCTGATAGTCAGTCATAGGTTATTATTTTTAAAAATATAAAATGTTGACATCTGTTCCTTAATTTTTACTTTGAGCTTATATACAGTTTTGATGAAATCCATTGCTCTTTGAGCGGACATTTTTTCCGCATGTATCATAAATTTCTCTATATACATCTTATTTTGCTCTTACATTCATTTTTTAAAAAATATTCAAATTCAATGTAATAATTTATTTTCATCTGTCATAAAAACTTACTCTGCTCTTTTCTCTCCCACTCTGTTCTTTTTCCATTTTTTTTCTATGTGGAATAAAATGTTATACCATTTAGATGTGAAATATGAGAGGGAGATTTATAGGTGATACCAAGAAGACTCCACAAAAATACTTGGAATGACATCCTACATTCAGGGACATGCCTAATACAGTGAGGCAAATCGGTAGTAAAATGTTCACCATTATTTTAAGTATGATTTTAATGGTGCCAAAAAACTGGTGTGGCTTTGGAAATCTTGACTTACACTCACATCTACTTTTAAACAAGATGATAGCCTTTCAATTTTAGTGTTACTGTATTTCATCTTCTTCACATGTTCATATCTTGAGTGGTACAAATTAGATTTAAATTATCCACATTCAATTTAAATCACACACGGATAATCAATACTTGTATCATGCTCACTCTTTTACTTTCAGTTATCTCATCGACTAGACTCAGAAAAAGAAAAACAGGACCAACCTCAGAAGGTCATTATGTTTAAGTGAGATGTTGCTGTTCAGTCGCTCAGTCGTGGCTGACCCTTTGTGACCCTATAAACTGCAGCACACCAGGCTTCCCTGTCCTTCACCATCTCCTGGAGCTTGCTCAGACTCATGTCCATTGAATCGATGATGCCATCCAACCATCTCATCCTCTGTCGTCCCCTTCTCCTCCTGCCTTCAATCTTTCCCAGCATCAGGGTCTTTTCAAGTGAGTCAGTTCTGCACATCAGGTTGTCAAAGTATTGGAGTTTCAGCTTCAGCACCAGTCCTTCCAATGAATATTTTGGGTTGATTTCCTTTAGGATTGACTGGTTTAATCTCCTTGCAGTTCAAGGAACTCTCAAGCGTCTTCTCCAACACCACAGTTCAAAAACATCAGTTGTTCAGCACTCAGCTTTCTTTATGGTCCAACCCTCACATCTGTATATGACTACTGGAAAAACCATAGCTTTGACTAGACGGACCATCTTTGGCAAAGTAATGTCTCTGCTTTTAAATACATTCCTAGGTTTGTCATAGCTTTTCTTCCAAGGAGCAAGGGAGATAGCTGTTATTCCACAAATTCATTCATCCACACCATAATGATTGTGTTGGTTCTTTTACTATATATCTGTTAATATTACAGCTTATGTGTTGTTATTCATGTAATCTAATTAAAGACTATTACTTCCAGACCTATTATAATAATACATAATAATAATAGTAGTATATCTCTGTATTGTTCTTAACTTTAACAGTAAATTTTTATTGCTTCATCATGCTGTATTATTACACTTACTATATGATATCAATTATATTGTGCTGATTATACTATGTTAATTGTATCAATAATAATATATTAATTTCAGGAGAAGACTCGTGAAATTCACTTGGATAGCAAGGAGATCAAACCAGTCAATCTTAAGGGAGATGAAACCTGAATATTCACTGGAAGGACTGATGCTGAAACTGAAGCTCTAGTATTTTGGTCATCTGATGCAAACAGATGACTCACTGGAAAAATTCCTGTTGCTGGGAAAGATCGAGGGCAGAAAGAGAAGAGGGCATCAGAGGATGAGACGGCTGGATGGCATCTCTGATGCAATGAACATGAACTTGGGCAAACTCTGGGAGATAGTGAGGGATAGGGAAGCCTGATATGTTGCAACCCATAAGGTCGCAAAGAGTTGGACATGACTGTCAACTGAATAACAATATTGCATTATGTTATACAATACTACAGGACTGTCCAATTATTTATATTTAATACAATTTAACTTTAAATGAAGGCTACATTTGGTCAAAGACTATGTTTATATGCAGAGTATCATGTTTTTAATCCCTGATCTAATATGAGTGAACTATAGTAATATGTTTCTTGCCTAAAGTTGGAATATGTTTTTATGGATGGTATCTATTGTGCTGTGCTGTTTTTAAGGTTTGCTGAGTTTGATTTGGTAAAAAAGTGAGAAAAAGAAGTAGAGAGTGGTTGCAGATGAAGATACAGAGATAGACTGAGGCCGTATCAAATAGTAACTTGATTTTGGAATTTAAACTAAATTCAGAAGGAATTCAGCATGGACTTTATATTCTAAGTGTGGACCATTTTATGTCTTCTTTTCCTCTGATACATTATTCTTTCTCCTCTTTCTCAGATGATGAACTTGCTAGTTTAACTGAGAAATAAGAAGAAATCTGAGGACGATTTCTATATGATCCCCCTCTGAATCTACAACTTCTCTATATCTGTGTTCTACTTTCTCTTACATAAAAGTCTCTCTGTTACTAAGGCAGCTAGAACACTCAAGAGAATATTTGTTTACCTATTTATTCAAGGAATCTATCACAATTCATTTATCTCTTGCATCATCATTTTTTCTTTTTCACATTTCTAGTTGGAAATTTCTATCAAGCTACAAATATATTGAAATGTCTCCCATCTGAAGAAATAACAGCACCAGCAATAACAACAACAAAGCACAGAGTTGTGATTCAATTTTCCTTTCCAATACCACCTTATTCCTCTTCTTCCCTTTATAGCAAAACTTTTCCAAAAGTTGCTTATCTTTACTATCTGCAATCCCTGATGCTCTAGTCTCTCCTAGACCCATCCCATTCACCTTTTATTTAACCAACAGTATCCAAAATAAACTATTACTTAACTCACCATTCCCCTGATATTGCCAGACCTGAAATTTTCAATTATGGTTTTCTGAAATCTCAGGAGCATTCAAAACAATTAATTTTATTTTTATCTCTTGAACAATTACTTCACTTGAATTCCAGGAAACCACATGCTCTTCTGCTTGCCTTTCTGTCTGCTCCTTTTCCACCATTATGTTCTCACTTTACCCTCATTTGACCTTTATAAGTTGTAATGCTCCTGAGTTCAACCTTTAGATGTCCTTTCTTCTCGAACTATACTCACTGCCTTCTTAGAGCTTTACGCACAACCCCAGCCATCAATGCCAGTTCATCAGTTCAACTGCCATCCTGGCATGTCCACTTGAATGTGCAGTATTTATTATAAATTCAACATACCCAATCCACTGCCATGTCCCAGAAAACTAGCTCCTAACTTGGTCCATCCCTCTCAATGAAGAACAAGATTATCATTTAATTTCACAAGTCTAAAAGATAAAGGGAATTTTTTTTTATTTCTCTCACTTTTCATGACCCATATTGAGTCCAATAGTCATTCTGTTGTTATCACTTATAGTTAAAATATATCTAATCACTTCTCACTACCACCAGGGCCACCATCCTGAAAGCCCCTCATCTCCTTCCTAAAACACTGCCACAAATTTTGAAGTGAAGCCCTCATTTCTATTTTTCATACCTCCAGATATAGGATGCTCTCCACATAGTACTCACATAGCTTAAACTTTATATTAGTTTATTTTACTCCCCTGTTTCTCCCAATGGCTTCTATTCACTTTTAGAATAAAATTGAAAGTTCTTATTAACCTTGGACATGTGTTACATATTCTGATTCCTGGATACCTTTTCAATTCAGTTCAGTTCACTCATGTCCGACTCTGCAACTCCATGAATTGCAGCATGCCAGGCCTCGCTGTCCATCACCAACTCCCAGAGTTCACTCAAACTCATGTCCATCGAGTTGGCGATGCCATCCAGCCATCTCGTCCTCTGTCGGCCCCTTCTCCTGCCCCCAATCCCTTCCAGCATCAGAGTCTTTTCCAATGAGTCAACTCTTCACACGAGGTGGCCAAAGTACTGGAGTTTCAGTCTCAGCATCAGTCCTTCCAATGAACACCCAGGACTGATCTCCTTTAGAATGGACTGGTTGGATCTCCTTGCAGTCCAAGGGACTCTCAAGAGTCCTCTCCAACACCACAGTTCAAAAGCATCAATTCTTTGGCGCTCAGACTTCTTCACAGTCCAACTCTCACATCCATACATGACCACTGGAAAAACCATAGCCTTGACTAGATAGACATTTTTTAGCAAAGTAATATCTCTGCTTTTTAATACACTACCTAGATTGGTCATAACTTTCATTCCAAGGACTAAGTGTCTTTTAATTTCATGGCTGCAATCACCATCTGCAGTGATTTTGCAGCCCCAGAAAATAAAGTCAGCCACTGTTTCCCCATCTATTTCCCATGAAGTGATGGGACTAGATGCCATGATCTTAGTTTTCTGAATGTTGAGCTTTAAGCCAACTTTTTCACTCTCCTCTTTCACTTTCATCAAGAGGCTTTTGAGTTCCTCTTCACTTTCTGCCTTAAAGGTGTCACCTGCATATCTGAGGTTATTGATATTTCTCCCAGCAATCTTGATTCCAGCTCGTGCTTCCTCCAGCCCAGCATTTCTCATGATGTAGTCCGTATATAAGTTAAAAAATCAGGGTGACAATATACAGCCTTGACATACTCCTTTTCCTATTTGGAACCAGTCTGTTGTTCCATGTCCAGTTCTAACTGTTGCTTCTTGACCTGCATATAGGTTTCTCAAGAGGCAGGTCAGGTGGTCTGGTATTCCCATCTCTTTCAGAATTTTCCACAGTTTATTGTGATCCACACAGTCAAAGACTTTGGCATAGTCAATAAAGCAGAAATAGATGTTTTTCTGGAACTCTCTTGCTTTTTTGATGATCTAGCAGATGTTGAAATTTGATCTCTGGTTCCTCTGCCTTTTCTAAAACCAGCTTGAACATCTGGAAGTTCATGTTTCACATATTGCTGAAGCCTGGCTTGGAGAATTTTGAGCATTACTTTACTAGCATGTGAGATGAGTGCAATTGTGTGGTAGTTTGAGCATTCTTTGGGATTGGAATGAAAACTGACCTTTGCCAGTCCTGTGGCCACTGCTGAATTTTCAAAATATGCTAGCATATTGAGTGCAGCACTTTCACAGCATCATCTTTCAGGATTTGAGATAGCTAAGTGGAATTCCATCACCTCCACTAGCTTTGTTTGTAGTGATGCTTTCTAAGGCCTACTTGACTTCACATTCCAGGATGTCTGGCTCTAGGTGAGTGATCACACTATCGTGATTATATGTGTCGTGAAGCTCTTTTTTGTTCAGTTCTCCTGTGTATTCTTGCCATCTCTTTTTAATACCTTCTGCTTCGGTTAGGTCCATACCATTTCTGTCCTTTATCGAGCCCACACCTTTTCGAAATTTCCATTTCTAGCCATATGCACGTTTTCTTTGTTAACTGAAGTACAGTTGATTTACAATGTTGTGTTAGTTTCTGATATATAGCAAAGTGTGACAGTTACATATACCCACTTTTTAAAGATTCTATTCCCATATAGGTCATTACAGAGTATTAAATAGAGTTACCTATGCTGTTTACCAAGACCACAGTAGTTTGGATATGTCAGTCCCAATCTCCCAACTTCTCCCCACCTCTCCCCTTTTCTACATCTTTATACCTAGATACAATGGAAAATTATTCAGCCACAAAAAAGAAGAAATAGCACCATTTGTAGTGACATGAATGGACCTAGAGATTGCCATACTCAGTGAAGTAAGTCAGATAGTAAAGACGAGTATTATATGATATTGATTATATGTGGAGTTTAAACAAATGTTATAAGTGAACATACAGAAGTTGAGTCACAGAAGTAACTACAATCACGCTTGATCAAGCTGTTAAGGCTGTAATCACCTCCTGCATATGCCTCAATATCCACACATTCTCTTATCTCAGGACCTTTCTACTTAGACCTGTCCTGAAGAAAACCTTCCTTGCTCTGAATTTCACAGGATACTCTCTCTTTTCCTTAAAATATCTACCATATATCAGCAACAGAGAAGTCTTTCTTGACAGTCTGTAAACTCTTCCCTACTTCGTTTTAAAAAACAAAACAAAACAAAACAAAACTCCATACTCAATTTCTAAAACAATATATGCTATTTCAAAAAGAAATAGTTTCAAAGGAATTAATACACATTTGAAACAAGACAGAATATATAAGGACCAGTTTGGGAGGTTACCTAAATGTCTAGAGGCAGAATAATAAATGAATGGAGAGAAATTAAAGAGTGGTTAAAAAAAATTCCTTCTGTTAGAAACAAAGAGTAGATACATATATTTCCATATCTGTACAAAGTATAAATAACTTGGTCTACTTAGTATTTTTGAGATCAAGTGGTGCACTTGAAAAATACTGAGGTACTATGCATAAATAAAAATTCACTTTACACAAAATTCAGTGAATCCTATTATGAAATGAAATTTTGCCAAAATTAACAAAAATTCTAAGTAAATAGACAAGGAGTTGTTGACAAAACATGATCTAACTACTTAACTATGTTTTAGAAAGTATAATTTTTACAGGAAGAAAAGTGATACATTTTCACTGTCCCCTAAAAAAATTGGAAACTTGACTTACAGCATTTATTTGCACAATGTTCAGTAAGAAAACATTGGTCTTTCCCCTTTAAAGATTTCATTTATTACTTGTCAAATAGGACAGAGTGCAATGCACAGTTGTTTTCCCTCTGGAGCAGTTCCTTGGCTGAGAGAAGTAAGGATGCCAGGCAGAGCTGGACAGTTAAAGAATTAAAATGTTGTAAATAGCACAACAGCAGAAAATTGATATATGGCTCCTAGAGAATTTAAAGAGTATAAAAACTGACAGGCATTATTATTTTAAAAAATATTTAGCTGATTCAGAGTAGGGATGACAGTGGGAGTATAAAGGACACTGCTACAGGGAGGAAATAATTGGTGAATTCTCCCTTGAAGTTAAGGAGAGCTTAAGACATGGAAAGTTCAGAAAGCTCTGTGCCCAATTAGCTGTGTAAGTGTTAAGTCAGCTGGAGGAGGGACAGGGTGCTAGCAGTCAGGAGACATACAAACATTTCTGTGACAAGCTCTGACAGGCCTCAAGAACCAGCTGTGTCAGCAAGGAGCTTTGGAAACCTGGGAAAACCCCCTTTAATTATCTCAATCTCTTGTATGAAAATCCAGAGAAACATTATTAAGAAGCATAAGAAATGGAAAAACAAACAAGAATTTTTCTTTCGACAGTCTGCAAAATACTGACTGAACAAGGGGTTTGTTTGTTTTGGCAGCTAAGCCATTAGAGGCAACTGTAAGACTATGTCGGATTTTTGTCTCAGTAGTGTTTGAGAAAGTGTTACACTGAAACTGACGTTAAATCCCCAAATTATTTCCCCTTTACTCAGTATTAATAAAAGTTGGTCTGATTGATTAATGGTAGAATTAACAACATCTTAGTTATTTACTGAAGGACAGAGAAGCCTGGCATGCTTGCACTCCATGGGGTTGCAGAGAATCAAACATGACTTATTGACTGAAAAGAACAACAACAATCACTTACCTTATGTTTAGGAAGAAGGAAAATGATGAATCAATGTATGTCACTGATCGTTTGGGTAGACCAAAAAGTCTATTAGGGTTTTTCTGTAAGATAGTATAGAAAAATCCAAACAAAATTTTTGGCCAACCCAATATTTTTCTTTGCAGGAAGACAGGTTAAATTTTTTTATGTTTCTTATTATAACACTTTAAAACTTTTTTATGGGTTATTAATAAACTTCTAACAATAGGAATGCTAAAGAATATTCTTGGCATGGAAACAATAAATGTGATTATTTGTACAGAATCTGGGATTACCTTCTTCATTTATTGATAATTTCTTGACAACGACCACATGGAAATTCTTTCCAAGTTCCTGGCCAGTCAGTTCCATTCTTCCTCATCTCCAAAAATCCCCTGTGTGTAAACTCAGTCATCTGTTTCTACGGTCATGCCATAATTTTCATTATCACCAGCAGATGACATCAATAATATTGGCTTCACATATCTGTCTCTCTAATACCATCTTTAAAAATTTACTTCTCTTCTTCACTTCCACTTCCTCATTTACATTATCTAATATCCTGACTCCAAAAATAAGACACATTGGTTACCATAACCTCCTATCTATTGACACTACCATTCTTTACTCTCAATTATTTTCCTCACTTAGCATTTCTACCTATGCTAGATAACAAGGCTTATACTATTATACTGATTTTCCTAATGTAGAATTTAGAGCTCGGAGGGATTAAATATCTTTCACAAAATTTGGAATTTTTTTTTTCAACCATAAAATCTTGACTCTTTCTTATTAACCATTCCAACACAGTTCAAGAAGGACAAACACTACTGGGTGGGCCAAGATTCCATTCAGGTTTTCCATAAAACCATGGAAATGGATTCCTGAATAAAATCCCAAATGGAATCCCGAATGGGATCCCAAATGGAATCCATTCAGGTCTTATAGAAAAACCCAAATAAACTTTTTGGCCAACCCAATATGTCCATGGTGTCGAAGCAGGATGCATACTAGAATTATCCAGGGATTTGTAAAATATACCTCGCCTTATCCCTTTCCTCCTCCAGCTCACCTGTCTTCTAATTCCAACTTTTAATTTTTTTCTTTAAGTTCTTAAGTTTGCTGTTGTTTTCAGATGTCTTAGAAAATCAGATAAAGTCCCTAAGCCTTCTCAACAAAAGCTCATAGACACAAAGGGTCACCTACAACTTCAAAGGACTCCTAAGTCATCTGAAACCTATACAACAAACACAAGAACTCATGATTATTTCTAGGGATTAATCTAGGTCTTGTGAGTTCTCATGGAGCCTATATGAAGAAAGACATGCAGAATTAGAAGCCCATCTTAATAAAAATGATTAAAAATGACAAGCATACAATTAATATCAACAGTTTGGAAGAGGACAGTATGAGAGACCCTTCAGAATAAGCTTCGTTAACTTCAATAGTTATTGCCTTTTTGATTGTATCATGTTACCTCCCAAGCCTGACCTTTAAAAAAAAAAAAATACCCTCAATGATTTGAGTAAACTAAGCAATGAACTTGAGTCAATTAGCTAGGAAGGCACTATGACTCAGAATTTCTGGCAAGCTAAATTTGGGGAAAACTTCTAATTGTTATTCACGTTGTAATTGGATGACCCAATGTCATATTTCTTTATGTACTAAAGATCTTTTAATTTTCTCTCTAAGTCATTCCAGACATAACATGGGCAGCTGTGAAGACCTACAAGACCTTTTAGAACTAACACCAAAAAAAGATGTCCTTTTCATTATAGGGGACTGGAATGCAAAAGTAAGAAGTCAAGAAACACCTGGAGTAACAGGCAAATTTGGCCTTGGAGTATGGAATGAAGCAGGGCAAACCTAATACAGTTTTGCCAAGAAAATTCACTTGCCATAGCAAACACCCTCTTCCAACAACACAAGAGATGACTCTACACGTGGACATCACCAGATGGTCAACAGCAAAATCAGACTGATTATATTATTTGCAGCCAAAGATGGAGAAGCTCTATACAGTCAACAAAAACAAGACGAGGAGCTGACTATGGCTCAGATCATGAACTCCCTATTGCCAAATTAAGACTTAAATTGAAGAAAGTAGGGAAAACCAACAGAACATTCAGGAATGACCTAAAACAAATCCCTTATAATCATACAGTGGAAATGAGAAATAGATTTAAGGGCCTAGATCTGATAGACAGAGTGCCTGATGAACTATGGATGGAGGTTTGTGACATTGTACAGGAGACAGGGATCAAGACCATCCCCATGGAAAAGAAAGGCAAAAAAGCAAAATGGCTGCCTGGGGAGGCCTTACAAATAGCTGTGAAAAGAAGAGAAGTGAAAAGCAAAGGAGAAAAGGAAAGATATAAGCATCTGAATACAGAGTTCCAAAGAATAGCAAGAAGAGATAAGAAAGCCTTCCTCAGCGATCAATGCAAAAATAGAGGAAAACAACAGAATGGGGGAAACTAGAGATAACTTCAAGAAAATTAGAGATACCAAGGGAATATTTCATGCAAAGATGGGCTCGATAAAGGACAGAAATGGTCTGGACCTAACAGAAGCAGAAGATATTAAGAAGAGGTGGCAAGAATACACAGAAGAACTGTACAAAAAAGATCTTCACGACCAAGATAATCACGATGGTGTGATCACTCACCTAGAGCCAGACATCCTGGAATGTGAAGTCAAGTGGGCCTTACAAAGCATCACTACGAACAAAGCTAGTGGAAGTGATGGAATTCCGGTTGAGCTATTTCAAATCCTGAAAGATGATGCTGTGAAAGTGCTGCACTCAATATGCCAGCAAATTTGGAAAACTCAGCAGTGGCCACAGGACTGACAAAGGTCAGTTTTCTTTCCAATCCCAAAGAAAGGAAATGCCAAAGAATGCTCAAACTACTGCACAATTGCACTCATCTCACACGCTAGTAAAGTAATGGTCAAAATTCTCCAAGCCAGGCTTCAGCAATACATGAACCGTGAATTTCCAGATGTTCAAGCTGGTTTTAGAAAAGGCAGAGGAACCAGAGATCAAATCGCCAACATTCACTGGATCATGGAAAAAGCAAGAGAGTCCCAGAAAAACATCTATTTCTGCTTTATTGACTATGCCGAAGCCTTTGACTGTGTGGATCACAATAAACTGTGGAAAATTCTGTAAGAAATGGGAATACCAGACCATCTGACCTGCTTCTTGAGAAACCTGTATGCAGGTCAAGAAGCAACAGTTAGAACTGGACATGGAACAGACTGTTTCCAAATAGGAAAAGGAGTATGTCAAGGCTGTATATTGTCACCCTACTTATTTAAATTCTATGCAGAATACATCATGAGAAACACTGGGCTGGCAGAAGCACAAGCTGGAATCAAGATTGCCGGGAGAAATATCAATAACCTCAGATATGCAAATGACACCACCCTTATGGCAGAAACTGAAGAGGAACTAAAAAGCCTCTTGATGAAAGTGAAAGAGGAGAGTGAAAAAGTTGGCTTAAAGCTCAACATTCAGAAAACGAAGATCATAGCATCTGGTCCCATCACTTCATGGTAAGTAAATGGGGAAACAGTAGAAACAGTGTCAGACTTTATTTTTCGGGCTCCAAAATCACTGCAGATGATGACTGCAGCCTGGAAATTAAAAGTTGCTTACTCCTTGGAAGAAAAGTTATGACCAATCTAGATAGTATATTCAAAAGCAGAGACATTACTTTGCCAACAAACATCCATCTAGTGAAGGCTATGGTTTTTCCTGTGGTCATGTATGGATGTGAGAGTTGGACTGTGAAGAAAGCTGAGAGCCAAAGAATTGATGCTTTTGAACTGTGGTGTTGGAGATGACATTTGAGAGACCCTTGGACTGCAAGGAGATCCAACTAGTCCATTCTGAAGGAGATCAGTCCTGGGATTTCTCTGGAAGGAATGATGCTAAAGCTGAAACTCCAGTATTTTGGCCACCTCATGTGAAGAGTTGACTCACTGGAAAAGACTCTGATGCTGGGAGAGATTGGGGGCAGGAGGAGAAGGGGACGACCAAGGATGAGATGGCTGGATGGCATCACTGACTTGATGGACATGAGTCTGAATGAACTCCGGGAGTTGGTGATGGACAGAGAGGCCTGGCGTGCTGCAATTCATGGGGTCGCAAAGCGTTGGACACGACTGAGTGACTGAACTGAACTGAAGTAGTTCCAAGGAAAGGTAAATATATAATGGATAAATATAAATAGCATTAATAGTAACATGACTAAATACATTCCTTAATAGAGAAACATCTCTTTAGTATTTTTCTTTCATGGAAGATGATTCTGGAATTACTGCCCATAAAGTGCTACCATCCTTGGCCTCCAGTGATCATGTGTGCAGTATTAATTGCTAAATCCTATCAATGATGCAGCCAAATATTTTGCATTTACCCCTTACAATTTATGTCAATACTATTAATACTACTCTAGCTTGGGAAACAAGCAATAACCCTATCACTACTTTCTCTGGCTCCAGTTTTTTCTCTCAGTATTCGATTTTTCATCATTAAACGACTAACTCAAAACCTGCTTTCTTAGTTCAGAAGTACAGTTTTGATCTTACCATTAGCTATTTAGCAACTCCTTATTGTATTAAAAAAAACCCTCTATAATATGTATTAAATCTTCAGCATATATTTGATACTTGTATGCATTTTTCATTATTCATATCAAAATCAATTAAGGCATTACTTATTACCCTTATTTTACAGATGTGAAAACTGTTTTAGAAGCAGTTTGATCACAACTTTGTGGCAGAAGTGAAATAGGCAGGAATCAAACAAGGACAGTCTGTTTTCCTTTCAAGACCTGCGCTTGACCATCATGTTATACATTGAAAACAGAATACCAAACACTTGCCTTCACTTTACTTTCCCAAATTTATTTCCCACTGTACAACATCATAGTGATTCCAGTGATGCCAGATTGAAGTATTCTATGTTCACCATCCTTAACCTATTCTTCTCCATCTTTAGGACTTTGTCCATCTTTGTCCAGGGATTTTTTTTTTATTACAGTATTCAAACACTACATGAGAATCTACAACAAATTCCAGGTGCTCCATTTCCTATTCCACTTCTGAAAATAAAGCCTCCTTCCTTTGAACTGCCTTAGTCTTTTTATCTAGTCTACATGCACAATCAATATTTTTATCTGACACCTTCAAGTTGTCCTTGATTGTATATTACACTTCATTTCTCAATATCCTACGTGAGCTCCTAGAAGGCAGAATGTTCATCTGATTTATCTGTGTGCCTCAAAGCACACAGTATCTTCTCCTCAGTGGATGTTTAATAAATATTGTTGGAAGAATGGGCGCAGCATAGACAAATGTTTATTTTTCTCTCTAAATCTTGTAATATTAACTCCCACTGGCAAAGATCCAAGATGTGTTCCATGTCTTCATGGGTTCTTACATCCAAATGCTATAATCAGTTAACTAGAGAGATCATTGTTCATAGTTCCACAGAACAATAACCATTATTTCCTGTCTTTTACAAGAATTCTGGGGTACATCGTACTACCTACTTTCATTATCACTCACTTATCACTGAGGCACAAGATCAGAAAGCCAGGGCTCAATGCATACTGGTGTTTAGAGATTGTCTTCAGGTTATTATTTGACATTATAGGAAAGTGTAGCCCTAGAGAGCTACAGTCCATGGAGTTGCAAATTGTCAGACACAATTGATCAACTAACAGAGGAAACAGAGGGGATACTGAGTATTTCAAGAGCTGAGCTTAGACTCTCACTGGATTAAAGGAAGCATTTCAACACAATAAAAATAAAACAAAATAATAATGTGCAAAGACCTGGTAATGATAGGCTGCTGCTGCCGCTAAGTCACTTCAGTCGTGTCCGACTCTGTGACCCCATAGATGGCAGCCCACCAGGCTCCACTGTCCCTGGGATTCTCCAGGCAAGAACACTGGAGTGGGTTGCCATTTCCTTCTCCAGGTAATGATAGGCAGGTGTATGATAATCCTGCTTTTTCTCCTGACTTCTGGCATTTGAACCTAAAACCATGAAATTTAATTTATGTATTTGGTGAGGAATGGTAGGTAAAATCCCTATTCTAATTGTATTTCAGCAATTACAATGGATTTTGAGTAGATTCTGAGTCACCTATGTGTTCTGAAAATCAGCAATGTGTTTCATTAGCCCTGGATCTAGTGTGATTTCCAATGTTTCTTTTATTTAGCCTTAATTTCTTACCTCAGAGCAGATTTTAGAGCTTGCCAGTTTAAACCAACATTTTGCATGGGCATTTGAAAAGTTCTTTATATGTTTTGTGCTTTAAATAATTATAAACTTCTAAAACTGCTCCCATATCACAGTAGAAATTAAGTACTTCATAAACCAAAGTTCTAACTAGGTTTTCAAGTCAATCCAATGAACTCCCTTTGAGGTTCTAAATGTAATTCGAACCAACCTGCATTCTGAGTTCACCGACTGACACAGAACTTTCTCTTGTTTATCACTTATATATTATTGTATAAATACTATCATTTGTAATATTTTTTCATACTTATAGTAAGTCACAAAGCAAAATTAAATGCCTTATGCAGTCTTAAATACTCTTATGATAATGGTTGTTATAGTTACAACTATAGAAATTGGTTAATATTAATGATTTCATTCTCTGATTATAAAACAGAAACATTTTCAAAATGTAAAATTGTAGAACAAGAACAAGATGGCAAAGGAGTAGATGGACATGGAGTACATCTCTCTCCACAGATGATTCAGGAATATACTTTCAGACACAGAAGTGCATGCAGAACACCAGCTGAGAATGGACAGGAGTACCTAACCAGAGGAAAAGAATACATAGTCCCATACAAAACTCAGTAGGGTGAAGGAATTAGGGTGAAAAACAGGAGTGTTAGTAGGACTGGCCCTGCCCTTAGTGAGTGGGGGAATTGAAGCAAGGGTCCGATCCTAACATCGGGGCAACTGAGTCAGAGGAGAAACATTTAAGGCTGAGAGTGAAACAGCTGATCTGTGACAGCCTAAATAGAATGAGAATCAGACAGTCCTTGCCACAGCCACACGTACCACAGACAGAGACGCAGGTCCCATGGAAGCCACAGAGGCTGGGAGCTGGAGTTTGGGGATTGTGGAGTGATCCCAGGGTGAGGACTGCTGTTGACTGTGGAGAGACCAATGTGAGGGAGGAGATTGTGGCGGGAAATGCCTGTGGAGGAAAGCCAGGCAGCCAGGAAGCAAGGCAATGCTGCTGAGTCACGCAAAGGGGGTGGAGCCATCACCATAGCCTGTCTCCCCACACAGGAGCATCAGCAGCTGAACAACACAGGTCAGCCTATCAAGTGCCTGATGCACTGAACTACAGAGTAGGAACACACCCAGTGTGCCCCTTTAAGTGACTGATAGGCCTATCTACAGAGTAGGACCCCACACAGGGTGCCCCTTTAAGTGCCTGACATGCTGATCACAGAGTAGGACCCCAGTCAGGGGGCCCCTCTATGTGCCTGAGGCGCCGAACAACAGAGAAGGACCCCAAGCAAGGGAGCACTCTAAGTGCCTTAGGGCCATAACTCCTGTAGCGGAGGCAGTCCATGTCCCAGCACATTTGGCACGTGAGGGTCCTCACAAGTCAAGAAGTTACACCAACTTTACACTCTACTCTCACTGGGGCAGAGCTGCCACAGGGAGAACAAGTCTTGCTTCTATGTGTGCAGGGTTGCTTCGTTAGTATCCGACTCTTTGCAACACTATAGACTGGCCCTGCCAGGCTTCTGTGTCAGGGAGGGGGATTCTCCAGGTAAAAATACTGGAGCGTATTGGCCAATATTGGTTGCCATACCCTTCTAGAGCACTATATTTCCTGCTGTCCTAGCCACCAACTCCCCTGAGTACCTGGTGCTGCCAGAACCCCTGTTACCCAAGCAACTGCCCCACCTCCAAACCTGGCCCTCACTGGGGCAAACCCAAGCCCTCCAGGGAAGACTCAGGACCAAATGCCAGAAGACGATCCACATGCAAAGATAGAAATAAAACCACAACTGAAAGCCAGGGGCAGTGTGGTTAAGGAAGAAGACCCAAAACCTTCTCACTAGCTGTACAAGTTGCAGATTAAATCC
This sequence comes from Capra hircus, assembly GCF_001704415.2. NCBI lineage: Eukaryota > Metazoa > Chordata > Mammalia > Artiodactyla > Bovidae > Capra > Capra hircus. Next base: position 12,343,892 of record NC_030823.1, on the reverse strand, counting down.
ACACAATTAACTCAGTAGACTTTGTCTAAGGAATATATAAAAGGTCATTGAGAGCTCCCTCAAAAGAACACACATTAGTTCTGATAGCTGTGGACATTGGAGACAAGAACACACAGGAGTAGGGCCAGATGAGAATCTGAGCTGCCTTCACAGCAGGTCCAGAGATCAGCACAGTGTTGGAGGGCATCCTAGGGAGGTGAGGTGGACTGTGACTCCCAGTGAGGGAAAGAACTCTGACAGTAGTGACTCAAAAAAAATATCTATTATTCTTATGTTTTGACTTGCTCTGTAGATTCTTTTGGATTTTTTTTTTCTTTTTCCTCCCTCTGTTGTAGTTGTTGACTTTAATGGCATCATGAAATCTAATTAAGCTTTTGAGCTTTCTTTCTTTCTCAGTCATATTTTTTTATTGTGTATAAACCTCTGTCCCTGTATTAGGCTTTTGCATTTCTGTGGAGTTTTCTTTTTCTTTTTTTTTCCTCTCCTTTTTAATTTTTTAAACGTATTATTATTTTTCTACATTTATTGCTTTGCTTGCTTTTCCTACAGTTGTTTTCCCCTTGCAGTTAATCATTAATGGATATGAATCTTCTTTATCTACCTCTATTTAAAGTTGCATATCTATTCTTTCTTTCTTTCCTTTCCTCTCAACACATTTGTTGGTTTTATTTTCATTGCTTTATTCCCCAATTGGCAACTTGCTTTAGTTTTGTTTTCCTGTTTGTGCTTCAGTTAGTTTTGTTCAGGTAGATATGGAATTGATTTTCTTTGTTCCCCATCTCATTCTCTGTTGCCCCCTTCTTCTCCTGCCTTCAACCCTTCCCAGCATCACGGTCTTTTCAAATGAGTCAGCTCTTCACATAAGGTGGCCAGAGTACTGTCATTTCAGCTTCAACATCAGTCCTTCCAATGAACACCCAGGACTGGTCTGCTTTAGGATAGACTGGTTGTATCTTCTTGCAGTCCAAGGGACTCTCAAGAGTCTTCTCCAACAACATAGTTCAAAAGCATCAGTTCTTCGGTGTTCAGCTTTCTTTATAGTCCAATTCTCACATTGATACATGACTACTGGAAAAACCATGGCCTTGACTAGATGGACTTTTGTTGCAAAGTAATGTCTCTGCTTTTTAACATGTTGTCTAGGTTGGTAATAACTTTTCCTCCAAGGAGTAAGCATCTTTTAATTTCATTGCTGCAATCACCATCTGCAGTAATTTTGAAACCCCAAAAAATAAAGTCTGCCACTGTTTCCACTGTTTCCCCATCTATTTGCCATGATGTGATGGGACAAGTGAGAAATGAGAAACAGATTTAAGGGACTAGATCTGATAACAGAGTGCCTGATGAACTATGGATGCAGATTTGTGACATTGTACAGTAGACAGGGTCGAGATCATTCCCAAGAAAAAGAAATGCAAAAAAGGAAAATGGCTGTCTGAGGTGGCCTAACAAATAGCCGTGAAAAGAAAAGAAGCCAAAAGCAAAGGAGAAAAGGAAAGATATACCCAATTGAATGCAGAGTTCCAAATAATAGCAAGAAGAGATAAGAAAGCCTTCCTCAGTGATCAGTGCAAAGAAATAGAGAAAACAACAGAATGGGAAAGTCTAGAGATCTCTTCAAGAAAATTAGAGATACCAAGGGAACATTTCATGCAAAGACAGGCTCAATAAAGGAAATAAATTGTATGGATCTAACAGAAGCAGAAGATATTAAGAAGAGGTGGAAGAATACACAGAAGAACTGTACAAAAAAGATCTTCATGACCCAGATAATCACGATGGTGTGACCACTCACCTAGAGCCAGACATCCTGGAATGTGAAGTCAAGTGGGCCTTAGGAAGCATCACTATGAACAAAGCTAGTGGAGTTGATGGAATTCCAGTTGAGCTATTTCAAATCCTAGAAGGATTCTTCAATATATGCAATTTGATACACTATATTAACAAATTAAAAGATAAAAGTCATATGATAATCTCAATAGATGCAGAAAAAGCCCTTGACAAAATTCAGCACCCATTTATAATTAAAACTATTCAAAAAATGGGCACAGAAGGAATGTACCTCAACATAGTAAAGGCCATATATGATAAGCCTAAAGCAAACATTATTCTCAGTGGTGAAAACCTGAAAGCATTCCCCTAAGATCAGAAACAAGACAAGAGTGTCCACTTTCTCCTCTATTATTCAACACATTTCTGGAAGTCCTAGCTACAGGAATCAGAGAAAAAGAAAGAAATAAAAGGAATCCACATGAGAAAAGAAGAATTAAATCCCTCACTGTTTGCAGATGACATGATATTTTACATAGAAAACTCTAAAGGTAGTATCAGAAAATTACTACAGCTAATCAGTGAATTTAGCAAAGTTGCAGAATGCAAAATCAATACACAGAAATCACTTACATTTCTACATACTAACAATGAAAAATTAGAAAGAGAAATTAAGGAATCAATCCCATTCACCACTGCAACAAAAATAAATAAATATCTAGTAATAAACTTACCTAAGGAGACAAAAGATCTGTACACAGAAAATTATAAGACACTAATGAAATAAATCAAAGATGATCTAAACAGATGGAGAGATATTTTATGTTCCTAGGTAGGAAGAATCAATATTGTGAAAATGAATATATTACCAAATGCAATCTACAGATTTAATGTGATCCTTATCAAATAACCAATGAAATTTTTCACAAAACTAAAACAAAAAATTTCATGATTCATATGGAAACACAAAAGACCCCAAATAGCCAAAGCAGATTTGAGAAAGAAAAATGGAGCTGGCAGAATCAGCCTTCATGATTTCAGATTATGCTACAAAGCTACAGTCATCAAGACAGTATGGCACTTGCACAAAAAATGAAATATAGACCAATGGAACAAGACAAAGCCCAGAAGTAAACCCATGCCTCTATGGGAATCTTATTTTTTACAAAGCAGGCAAGATTATACATCAGGTCAAAGACAGACTTTTCAATAAATGGTGCTGGGAAAACTGAAAAGCTACATGTTAAAGAATAAAATTAGAACACTTCCTAACACCATAGATGAAGATAAGCTCAAAATGGATTAAAGATCTAAATATAAGACCAGAAACTGTAAAACTCTTAGAAGAAAACAGAGGCAGAACACTCGATGACATAAATCAAAGCAAGATCCTCCTAGAGTAATGAAAATAAAAACAACAGTAAACAAGTGGGACCTGACTAAACTTAAAAGCTTTGCACAGCAAAGGAAATGATAAGCAAGGTGAAATGACAACCCTCAGAATGGGAAAAAATAGTAGCAAGTGAAACAACTGACAAAGGATTAACTTCCAAAATATATAAGCAGCACATTCAACTCAATGCCAGAAAAACAAACAACCCAATCAAAAAGTGGGAAAAAGACTTAAACAGACATTTCTCTGAAGAAAACATACTGATGGCTAAAAAACACATGAAAAGATACTCACAATCACTCATTATTAGATAAATTTAAATCAAAATTACAATGAGATATTACCTCACATCAGTCAGAATGGCCATCACCAAAAAGCCTGCAAATGATAAATGCTGGAAAGGCTGTGGGGAAAAGGGAACGCTCTTGCACTCTTGGTGGGAATGTAAATTGATATAGCCACTATGGAAGACAGTATGCTAAGTCTCTTCAGTCGTGTCCGACTCTGTGCGACCCCATAGATGGCAGCCCACCAGGCTCCCCCGCCCCTGGGATTCTCCAGGCAACAACATTGGAGTGGGTTGCCATTTCCTTCTCCAATGCAAAGAGAAGTCACTCAGTCGTGTCTGACCCTTAGCATGACTGCAGCCTATAAGGCTCCTCCATCCATGGGATTTTCCAAGCAAGAGTACTGGAGTGGTGTGCCACTGCCTTCTCCAATGGAAGACAGTATGGAGATTCCTTAAAAACTAAGAATAAAACCACCATATGAGCCAGCAATCCCAGTGTTAGGCATATACCCTGAGGAAACCAAAACTGAAAAAGACACATATATCCCATTGTTCATTGCAGCAGTATTTACAATAGCCAGAACATGGAAGCAACCTAGATGCCCATCGACAGATGAATGGATAAAGAAACTGTGACACATATACACATTGGAATATTACTCAGCCATAAAAAGGAACACATTTGAGTCAGTTCTGATGAGGTGGATCAACCTACAACCTATTATACAGAGTGAAGTGAGTCAGAAAGAGAAAGGTAAATATTGTATTCTAATGCATATATACAGAATCTAGAAAAATGGTACTGAATAATTTATTTACAGGACAGTAATTGAGAAACAGACATGGAGAATTGACTTGAGGACATGGGGAGGGGGAGGAGAGGGTGAGATGTACGGAAAGATTAACATGGAAACTACATTACCATATGTAAAACAGATAGCCAATGGGACTTTGCTCTATGGCTCAAGAAACTCAAACAGGAGCTCTGTATCAGTCTAGAGGGGTGGGAAGTGGCGGGCTATGGAGGGAGGCTCAAAATAGAGGGGAGATATATATATATATATGTATATATATATATATATATATGGCTGATTCATGTTGAGGTTTGATAGAAAACAACAAAATTCTATAAAGCAATTATCCTTCAATATAAAATTAAATTGAAAATAGTCATATTATACAATTGATTACTTTTTCTTAGAATTTATAACTCTAGAGCTGAAATTAATATATTAGAGGTCTTTCAGCTCAGTCACTCAGTCGTGTTCGACTCTTTGTGACTCCATGGACTGCAGCATGCCAGGCCTCCCTGTCTATCACCAACTCCTGGAGTTTACTCAAACTCATATCCATTGAGTCCATGATGCCATTCAACCATCTCATCCTATGTTGCCCCCTACTCCCACCTTCAATCTTTCCTAGCATCATAATCTTTTCCAATTAGCCCGTTCTTTGCACCAGCTGGCCAAAGTATTGGAGTTTCAGCTTCAACATCAGTCCTTCCAATGAATATTCAGGATCTCCTTACACTTAAAGGGACTCACAAGAGTCTTCTCCAACACCACAGTTCAAAAGCATCAATGCTTTAGCACTCAGCTTTCTTTATAGTCCAACTCTCACATCTATACATGACTACTGGAAAAACCATAGCTTTGACTAGACGGACCTTTGTTGGCTAAATAATGTCTCTGCTTTTTAATATGCTGTCCAGGTTGGTCACAACTTTTCCTCCAAGGAGTAAATGTCTTTTAATTTCATGGCTGCAATCACCATCTGCAGTGATTTTGGAGTCCCCATAAAATAAAGTCTCTCACTGTTTCCACTGTTTCCCCATCTATATGCCATGGGGACCAGATGGGACCAGATGGGACCAGATGCCATAATCTTAGTTTTCTGAATGTTGAGTTTTAAGCCAACTTTTTCACTCTCCTCTTTCAATTTCATCAAGAGACTTTTTAGTTCCTCTTAGCTTTCTGCCATAAAGGTGGTATCATCTGCAGATCTGGATTATTGATATTTCTCCCAGCAATCTTGATCCCAGCTTGTGCTTCTTCCAGCCCATCTCTTGAAGAATTTCCCACAGTTTGTTGTGATAGACATAGTCAAAGTCTTTGGCATAGTCAATAAAGCAGAAATAGATGTTTTTGTGGAACTCTTGCTTTTTCGATGATCCAACGGATGTTGGCAATTTGATCTCTGGTTCCTCTGCCTTTTCTAAAACCAGCTTGAACATCTGGAAGTTCACAATTCAGTACTGCTGAAGTCTTGCTTGGAGAATTTTGAGCATTATTTTGCTAGTGTGTGAGATGTGTGCAATTGTGTGGTAGCTTGAACATTCTTTGGCATTGCCTTTCTTTGGGATTGGAATGAAAACTGACCTTTTCCAGTCCTGTGGCCACTACTGAGTTTTCCAAATTTTCTGGCATGTATAGAGGCCTATAGCTAAATCCTTAATCTAAAATTTAAAAGACTCAATATACTGTTAAATGTTATTCTCATATTAAACTCTGTTCTAGTGTTTGACATTTTTTAATTGCAATAAATATTATGTAAATATTTACAACTTTCAAAAACAAAGTATATAGTTTTTATCTTAAATTCTGTGACCAGTAAAATAGGCTGCAATGATCAAGTAATAATTTTATTAAATTTAACACAATATCAACACTAGCATATAACATCCTGTGACGAATGAGAAAAAGTGGTTTGTAAGGGTATAAGAATCTCATCATGAAGTACACTAATTGAGACTTGGTGCCTGATTGTAACAACCACTGGATGTGATACTCACATGTTGAAATTTTACTCTCAGGGCTACAGAGAATCTTGAAATTTATTGAGTAGACATGAGATATGATCAGGACTGTTCTTTAGGTTAATTGTATTGGCCAAATTTTCAAAGGAGTCATTCTGGTAGGTCAAGATTGAAGTGTGGGCTTCCCTGCTGGCTCAGTGGTGAAGAATATGCCTGCCAATGCAGGAGACACGGGTTCAATCCCTGATCCAGGAAGATCCCACATGCCCCAGTGCAACTTAGCCCATGGGCTGCAATTGTTGGGCCTGTGCTCTGGAGCATGGGAGCCACAAATACTGAGCCAATGTACTGCAACTACTGAAGCTCGTGTGCCCTAGAGCCTGTGCTCTCTAGCTAGATAGTAGCCCCCAGTCACCACAACTAGAGGAAAATCCCCATAGCAATGAAGACCCAACATAGTCAAAAATACATAAATATATTTTTTTAAAGAACTGAAGTTGGAAAGAATCATTAGGATGCTATTCAGTGTATAAACAAAATAAATGAAGATCTGCTCTATAATAAATGTCTTATTGAAATAAAAAGAACCTCATTATTGCACTACCATGAACTGACAAACTTCCCCTCTCATTTGTAAAGTTCTTGCACAGACAGGCAACATGGCAAATATGACAACAATAGCTACAACTTAAATAATTCTATACACTGTTTTAATGCCTTTCATGTCAATTAATTTAACCCTCACCAACTCTACATAATTTTATCATTTAGTTCCCATTTTAAAGATGAGAAAATAAATGTAGAGTTAGATGACGTTCAGTTCAGTTGAGTTGCTCAGTCATGTCCGACAGTTTGCGACCCCATGGACTGCAGCATGCCGGACTTCCCTGTCCATTGCCAACTCCCGAAGCTTGCTCAAACTCATGTCCATTGAGTTGGTGATGCCATCCAACCATCTCATCCTCTGTTGTCCCCTTCTCCCATCTTCAATCCTTCCCAGCATCAGGGTCTTTTCAAATGAGTCAGCTTTTCACATCAGGTGGCCAAAGTATTGGAGTTTCAGCTTCAGCATCAGTCCTTCCAATGAATATTCAGGACTGATTTCTTTTAGGATAGACTAGTTGGATCTCCTTGCAGTCCAAGGGACTCTCAAGTGTCCTCTCCAATACCACATGTGGTGTGCCCCAAATTTCACATGCCATTAGTGCCAAAACTGGTATGTAAACCCAGGCAATCTATTTTCAGAGACTGTCTAACCTCTATATCCCCAAGAGAAGGTCAATGGCCAAATGCCAAGGGAAGGTGGCTTCCTTCACCCATAAGTAGTTGCAACTTCCAAAAGCTCCAAAGTCCCCAGGTCTTAGAGTTGAATTTCCCCACAATGGCTGTAAACAGTGGCTACTTAAGCTCAGACTCATCGATGACCAAGTAATTGGCTTGTGAAACTGTTCCCATCCTGCCCCAAATAATGGGAGGACAGGGGAAAGAGAACAATTAGCACCCCTCCCTGGGAACAGAGGGTGTCCATTTCCATGCTGGAGGACTCGGCAAAATGTCAAGACATCAGTACCTATGCGCCCACTGCCTTGTTCTTTTCCTTCCTTTCCTCTTTTTCTTTTTTGATTGTGGTAAGAATATATGAGATGAGATGTATTCAACACTCTTTAAGTGTATAATTCAGTGTTGTTAACGACAGGTACAGTACTGTACAGCATACTCGAGAACTTACGCATCTTGCATAAGTGAAGCGCTATAACCACTGAACACCCTCTGTGTCCTCTCATTACTCACATGTGAAATGCTAAGCCCCAGTGCTTAGGAGATGGGTGCTTAGAAGAGCGTTAGGAGATGGGGACTTGAGGAGGTGACTGGGTCTTTAAGAGCCCTCATGTATAGGATCAGTGCCCTAACAAAAATCACAGAGAGGATTTGCTTTCATGTGAGGACGTGGCAAGAAGACAGCCACCATCCATGAACCAAGTAAGTGTGCCCTCACCAGACATCAAATCTGCAGGCACCTTGGTCTTGAACGAACCAGCCTCCAAAAGTGTCTTTGCTGTTTATGAGCTACCCACTCCATGGTATTTCTGTTATATGGGCCCCAACAGACAAACACAAACACCACCTCATCTTCTCCCCTCCCATGCTGCTTTTTTAGTCTGTGTGTTACCAGCAGAAACAAAGGAGTAACTCTCGCATTGCTCTGAGTCCTTAGCAAACCTGTTCTCACCATTAGAGATTAGTCCATCAAACAATCTTGGGTGCAGAGGTAAAATGGGAAAAATATTACCTTGTTAAAACATATCTGGCCATTCTTTAAGTTTTCTTCAGTCAGTAATTATTGTATTTTTTTCCTCAGCCATTAAATGTTCTGTTTCTTTGCCTCAGACTCAGCCCTTCTTCGTGGATTCTTGTTCCACAGCCAATGTTGTACACACTCCAGCTCTGATTCTGTCCACTGTTAGCAATTCTCACCCTTTAATCCCCAATCTAAATCTAAAACTCTAGATATTTATATACGATTCTTTGTGATCCCATGGACTTACAATCCTTGGAATTCTCCAGGCCAGAATACTGGGGTGGATAGCCATTCCCTTCTCCAGGGAATCTTCCCAACCCAGGCATCAAACCCAGGTCTCCCACACTGCAGGTGGATTCTTTACCAGCTGAGCCACCAGGGAAACCCTTGTATCTGTTAGATTGCACCATTTAAGATCATTGATATTTTAACTTGTCCTACAAAATATCAACATTATATGGTAAATGTTATATGACAAATCACTGCATGTTGTTACTCTGGACATCTCAAAATATCAAAAAGTGGCACTCATGCCAAAATTCATAGTTTTCCTTCTCAAAACATCTTATCTTTCATTGATTCATTTTTAATGAACATTAACCATTATCCATCCAACTATGCAAACCAAAAATCTAAGTATTCTTCCAAGACCTCTATCTCAACATGCAGGTTCAAGCCATCAAAAATTCTCACGTATTTTACATCCTGCAACTGTCATACAAAATTCTCCATTCCTTGAAATATGTATTATCAACATCCTAGGGCAGGTAAACTTCATTTTTTCTAGATTGAGAACAATAGCCTATTAGCCTAACTGACCTGACCCCAATCTTTCTCCCCATGGAACTCAGAGAGAGATTTCTAAAATGAGAATTTGATCTTTTAACCACCCAGCTCCCACTTCCAGCAGGGTACTCTGTGTAGCCCACTTTGCGAGTCTCTCATCCGCCTTCTCTATACTGGAGTGCCACTGTGCCTTCCTTCAGTTAACACATTTAAATCTTCCCACCTTCTACAGGATCTTGCAAATGCTGCTGTCTCTGTTTAGAACATAATCTCCTTAACTTCCTCTGTTTTCTTTTCATTGAGTTAACACCTGTTCATCTGTTAGGTCACATCCTAACTGCCCACCTCACTTCCTCCAAGTTTACCTCAGGCAGCTTTGCTTACTGCTGTTATGGAACTGTGTCACTCTCCCTCAGAGTATGTATATGAGAATACATTGAAATAGTCACTCAATCGTGAATTGTTTTCAGTTCATATCCTTTCTCACTAGGGTCCAAGAGCCACTGAAAAAAAAAAAAAAAAAACCTAGGTTAATTTTTGGTTCCCATAGTGCCCCATGTGCTTAAGAATAAGGTTAGTGGCTGGTATAGAGTAGGTGTTCCATAGTATTTTTTTGAAGGAGGAAATAACAAAAATATAAAAATAAGAACAAAGTTGATAGGCTTATCTGTGCTTTAACATTGCTTTAAATGTTCTACCCACAGCTCACTCAGACTGGCTCTAAACAGGTCAATTCATAAAACAGATGACTGATTTATTTGCTAACATTCTCAGGATATTATAACATCTAAAGAGCACGAGTCTAATTTTCACACACTCAAAAATATACATTTTTTGTTTTGTTTATCCTTTTGCTTTCCCTAACAATTCTCTCTCCAAACTCTAGTGATAAGAGGCCAAATATGTTTCCCCTGTTAGGTTATAAGTCTTCTATTGCAGTAAATAAGATATTAAATTGCTTTCTTTTTTATCACCAATAAGTTCAGCTTAGTTCAGTTGCTCAGTCGTGTCCTACTCTTTGCGATCCCATGGACTCCAGCATGCCAGGACTCCCTGCCCATCACCAACTCCCGGAGTTTACTCAAACTCATGTCCATTGAGTCGATGATGCCATCCAACCATCTCATCCTCTGTCATCCCCTTCTCCTCCCACCCTCAATCTTTCCCAGCATCAGAGGCTTTTCAAATGAGTCAGCTCTTCACATCAGGCGGCCAAAGTATTTATCACCAATACATTAAGTTAAATGAAAACTATCAGACACATGACATCCATGATCCTATATGTGGTATCTTTAATATTAAATTTAAATCCTGTTTAATTCCATTGAGATATTATATATTGAGTTGGCCAAAAACTACATTCATAACATCTTACAGAAAAACTCAAATATTTTCGCCAATCTAATGGCTCCAAAATCACTTCAGGTGATTGTAACTGCAATTAAAAGATGTTTACTCCTTGGAAGGAAAGTTATGACCAACCTAGATAGCATATTAAAAAGGAGAGACATTACTTTGCCAACAAATGTCCATCTAGTCAAGGCTATGGTTTTTCCAGTAGTCATGTATGGATGTGAGAGTTGGACTGTGAAGAAAGCTAGGTGCCGAAAAATTGATGCTTTTGAACTGTGGTGTTGGAGAAGACTCTTGAGAGTCCCTTGGGCTGCAAGGAGATCCAACCAGTCATCCTAAAGAGATCAGTCCTGGTTGTTCATTGGAAGGACTGATGCTGTGGCTGAAACTCCAACACTTTGGCCACCTCATGTGAAGAGTTGACCCATTGGAAAAGACTGATGCTGGGAGGGATTGGGGGCGGGGATTGGGGGCAGGAGGAGAAGGGGATGAGAGAGGATGAGATGGCTGGATGGCATCACCGACTTGATGGACATGAGTTTGAGTGAACTCTGGGAGTTGGCGATGGACAGGGAGGTCTGGCGTGCTGCAATTCATGGGGTCGCAGAGAGTTGGACACAACTGAGCGAGTGAACTGAACTGAACTGAATAATAAATAATAATAACAATATAATAATAAATAACTATGACCATTAATACTTATTTTAATATATTATAATTATCACTGCTACATACATGTATTTGTCCAAATCTTTTGTGACCCCATGAACTTACCCCATCAAGGCTCCTCTTGTCCGTGGAATTCCCCAGGCAAGAACACTGGAGTGAGTAGCCACTTCCTTCTCCAGGGGATGTTCCCGATCCAGGTATCAAACCCCGGTGTCCTCCACTGCAAGCAGATTCTTTACCATCTGAGCCTCCAGGGAAGCCAACGCATACATTTTCATAAGTCTAAATTGTCAATATTTCCAGAAGTGACATAAAAGACTCATATGTTGGTTGCACTGAACCCACCAATGTATAGGAAGAGGCTCTCTGAGAGGCAAGTTAAAGTTTTTACAGCAGAGGGAAGGAAAGCAACCATTACATCACTTACTTTCTTTTCTCCTAAAGCAGGATTGTTCCCCCTGGTGTATTTTCTAGTACTCTTTATTTCTGGTCCAGTTTCACATGATTTAGGCAGTAAGGCTGGCGCAACTTCCTTAGAGAGATAATTTCCTCCACTTTAATATGTTTCTTTATTAGGATGCTTTTCCCTGGTGATCAGCCATTGTATATATTCATTAAATAATTTCGTTATATATGGTCATTATCTAAGAGTAAAATATGCAAAGTTCTAATTCATAATGTATATAGGATAAAAAGTTATAAATTACTATTAGTAGTAAAAGTATTATCATTAGGAAATAATTTAAATGAATGCAATGGGCTTGAGTTTACATTAGTACTCTGTACTGTGTTTATCTTCATAAATATATAGTTCTGGGAAAACATTAAATATTATCACTCCAAAAATGACTGAATTTTCTTATAGAGTAAGGCTATGTAAATTAAGTTGAATACCTCAGAGAAGAAGCAAAATGTTAGTGGATACAAATGAGTCAACAATATATGCTAAGGAAAAATCAGCTTAATTGAATATAAAGATATAATCCTTCATTTCATTTTATTAAAATAATAATCCTTTCATGTTTCCTGACTAGTCAGTATTCTTTTGAAATTTATTTGTTAACTGACTCCCTTGAACAGAACAGAATTCGAATTATGGATTTATGACACGGCGGTTAACACAATCAAGGTATGACTACAAACCAGCAAGTTTTCCACTGACTGCACTGTGTTTAAATATCAATCCAATAGAACATTGTGTGAAACACAAATAAGCATCTCTCTGTTCAGCAGAACATAAAGCTGATTATACAAAATTATTCTGGTCAGTAAAAGAGTGGAGTACTAGGTTAAGAAAGATGTTGGACAGCGGGAATACAAGTGATTTACTATCAATGCAAGCACTTTCAGTAATGGGAAGTCTCACTATACAAGTGCTTTAGGGGCACTGCAATGTGATAAAAGCATGTTAAGAATGCATATCCAAGCTGATGTAGAACCTCAGAGAAAACAGGATTTTTTTTTAACTGTACAACTTCTAATATAAAGTATATATGATACATATTATGTAGATGTGCCTTTTGTAAATATCTAAATATGCAAAATTATTGTATTCTCTTAATATAAAAATTCTATTTTATTTATCTTATATTGTCTCATATTAAGAGATATAATTTCTAAAACATTAGTTAATTTTACTAAGGCACATGGTATCAATAATTATAATTGCAATAGCTCTTTTTCATGGTTGGAAGGCAGGTTCTGACAGTTTCTTAATCAACTTCATAAACCTCTGCCACATACTTAGTAAGAAATTATCCTTTGAACTGTTTTATCCTAGGGCTGTGCTCCAAACTATAATTACTTTGATCAAAACTGTCCTTTAATTTGCAGCTGAATAGTAATTTTCATCAGGAGGGCCTATAGATAATACAACAGAAATGTGAATCTAAGTGTTCAGAAAATTTTATTTAAAAAATGAGTAAAAAAACAAGGTGTTATTGTTTGAAGTAGGTAGTTGAGATTAACAACTTTGACCTTTCATCAAAATCTTCTGAACAAGTTCAAAATAGTATCAATTCAGTTCGGTTTAGTCACTCAGTCATGTCAAATTCTGCGACCCCATGAATTGCACCACGACAGGCCTCCCTGTCCATTACCAACTCCCGGAGTTCACTCAAACTCATGTCCATTGAGTCAGTGATGCCATCCAGCCATCTCATCCTCTGTCATCCCCTTCTCTTCCTGCCCCCAATCCCTCTCAGCATCAGAGTCTTTTCCAATGAGTCAACCCTTTGCATGAGGTGGCCAAAGTATTGGAGTTTCAGCTTCAGCATCAGTCCTTCCAAAGAATACCCAGGACTGATCTCCTTTAGAACGGACTGGTTGGACCTCCTTGCAGTCCAAGGGACTCTCAAGAGTCTTCTACAACACCACAGTTGAAAAGCATCAATTTTTCGGCACTCAGCTTTCTTCACAGTCCAACTCTCACATCCATACAAAACCACCTGAAAAACCATAGCCTTAATAAAGTAAAATTGTCAAGATGCTAAGCTTAATGCCAGCCTTTTAAACACATTTTTACCAAAGTTTCTTGGAAATCAACATTTCATGATAAAAATCAAGATGGAAAACTTCCAGTTTGGAAAACCAACTCGGTGAGGAATGTGCAGAGAGAAAATGACAGGTCATCTCCAAGTGTAAGGCTCTCCAACTCCTTCAGTGACAGGTTCTTCATGGATAGATTACCAGTGAAATTTTGTATCTTCTTAGATACTACTTAGTGACATTTCAAACCACATTTTTGTTGCTATTCAGTCATTGTCGTGTCCGACTCTTTGAGACTCTGTGGACTTCAGCAAGCCAGGCTCCCCTGTGTCCCACAGTTTGCTCAAATACATAACTATTGAGTCGGTGATGCTATCTAACCATCTCAACCTTTGCCACCCGCCTCTCCTTTTGCCCTCAATCTTTCTCAGCATCAGGATATTTTCCAATGAGTCTGTTCCTCAACTCAGGTGGCCAAAGTATTAGCACTTCAGCTTCAGCATCAGTCCTTCCAATGAGCATTCAGGGTTGATTTCTTTTAGGATTGACTAGTTCGATCTCTTTCAAACAGTATTCATAAACAAAATAACAATTTGTGGAGAGTCTCTGTCTTCACACATTTTACCTCTTAAGGGATTGAATGCTACCCTAAACAACTTACTACTGGTGTTTTATCCTAAATGAGACACAAAATTAAATCCTGGGTGCTTTATCAAATGCTTTCACAAACATTACATTGTTTGATTCTTACCGCATTGTTCTGGAGTAGGTATTTTCAGAATTTAGCCAGTTTGTCAGCCAACATATATTTACTGAGCACTTTATTCTTTGCCTGGTGATTCACTGGGTCTGGGGTATTCATTGATAAACAAAACAGATTCAGTCCCTGACTTCATGAAGTTTAGGGTCTATTGGAAAGATATGTAAGAGAGAAATCACAATTGGTAATTAAATGATATCAAGTTTGTAAGTTGCTGCCAAAAAGAAGAAAACACAGTAAAGAAAGGAAATAAAGCTCAACCATATTTCCTTATTTCCCCAAAGGAATATATCCAAGAAAGTGTTGAATCAGAGCTAAAATGTAGAATACAGATTTAGTCTCCTATATATATATAACCCAACACCTAGAATCCCTGACACCATCTCCCAGTGGCATACCCACATGCTAAAGCTGAAACATCAACCAAACAGGGGATCAAGGGAAAATCACTCAGACACATTTTTCAGTGTCTTTCTACTATTTTCCCTATAACTGTACCACTTCTTTAACAAAGAATAAAACAACTATATGCTGCTAATATATTATGGTTTTACTTGGAAACGAGTACCAATTTAATAACATATCTTGATGTATTCAAGAATTATGTAAAAGAAAAACTTTCCTGGGCCACAGACATTTAAATTTCAAGAAAACAAGTGCTATGCAATTTTTGCCTTTGTAGTTACTTTCAGTTCTTCAAAGAAGCATTTGATAATTTGTAGGCATTTCAATTCTTACAACTGAGTGAAGGAATGAATAAATTAGAGTGCAATAAGGAAAAAAAAATATATGATGAAAGACTGTATGCCAATTGAAGAGAAAGAAGAAAAAGACTTGAGAAAAATGGTTATGCAAAACTCTAGGGACCTTCATGGCCGTTTGGCTAAGATTAAGTGTAAATGGCAGAAAGCGGAAAAGAATTAAAGAGCCTCTTGATGAAGGTGAAAGAGAAGAGTGAAAAAACTGGATTAAAAATCAATGTTTAAAAAACTAAGATCATGGCATCTAGTCCCAATAATTTATGGAAAACAGATTGGGAAAAAATGGAAACAACAACAGATTTTATTTTCTTGGGCTCCAAAATCACTGCAGCCATGAAATTAAAAGACACTTGCTTCTTGGAAGAAAAGCTATGACAAACCTAGACAGTGTATTAAAAAGCAGAGACATCACTTTGCCCACAAAAGTCTGTAAAGTCAAACTATAGTTTTTCCAGTAGTTATGTATGAATGTGAGAGTTGGACTATAAAGAAGGCTGAGCACCAAAGAACTGTTATTTTCAAACTCTGATGCTGGAGAAGACTTTCAAGAGTCCACTGGACAGCAAGGAGATCAAAACAGTCACTCCTAAAGGAGATCAACCCTGAATATTCATTCAGGTTCATGCTGAAGCTGAACCTCTAATACTTTGGCACCCGGGTGCAAACAGTGGACTCATTGGAAAAGACCCTAAGGCTGGGAACGATTGAGGGCAGGAGGAGAAGGGGGTGACAGACAAGGAGATGGTTGGATAGCATCACCAACTCAATGGACATGAGTTTGAGCAAGCTCCCGGAGATAGTGACGGACAGGGAAGGCTGGCATGCTGCAGCCCACAGGTTTGCCAAGAATCTGGCACAACTGAGCAGCTGAATAAGTGTAAAATTCTAGTGACTCAATGTATGTTGATGTTAAGGAGGAAAATTTTGGTGTTTTCTTTATTCCATGTCAGAATAATCTGATATCTTAATATACTCTTAAAATTGCTGCATGTTTAATCTATCTGCAGAGGTCATGTTACAACTAAATAGCATGTAAGTTTAAACAGTCTGAGAGAGGCAGAATTTTGTTACAAGCAGGAACTTTTTTACTCCAGTCACATCAAAGAGGAAAAGATAAGAATGATGAGATGAAGAAATGAAGCATATGAAACCAATATATTCAAATAATTGAGGAGAATCTTTTAAGTTATACTTTACTAGGATTATTATTATTATTTATAATTAAAACCCATTAAGTGCCACTATTTATTACAATAGTTAGAGGCTGTTAAAAGGCACTGCAAGAGTTCAAAGTGAACTTCATACTGATTCATACTGATGATTTGTGACAATCACAGGACATTTTTTTTTTCCTAAAGGAGAGTGATAAAATTTGCAGAAATGAAATACTGAGGACATTTCTGAAAACATAATATGTTATTTGAAGAAAAAGACTGTTCAAAAAAAAATGAAAAAAATGAAACTGACAGTCTTAACAAATCTTAAGTCTGGTGAGCTATTCAACTTCCTACAAGGCAGGATTTCACAAAGCTCTCACAAAGACTTCTTTACATGGGAATACTGAGTAATGTTAATACTAAAATTATTTCTGTGGGAGACAATTCAAAGAATGATTGCCAAAGACCCTTGCCCTTCCAATGTGTGTAGGTGGAATCTCTGAAGAATGATAGGATATCCATGATTATTTTATATTACATAGCAAAAGGGAGGTAAACTGCATGAGCTCAATCTAATCACACAAGCACATAAATAGAAATTATCTCTGCCTGGTGGCGAAAGGAGAAGTTAGAGAAATCTGAAGCAACTGGAAGAATTTAACAGTTCCCTTTGGCCTTGGCTTTTCAGGGGTCCATATATAAGAATCAGAAATGGGAAACTAGGACCTAATTCCCCACTGACAGCAACTGAAACAATGGGTTTGAGTCACATACCCATGTGAACATGGACTTTTCTAAGATAATTCAGCTCCAAATTTGAATCATACAAATAAGAGGTTTCTCCAGAGGTCTAGGAAATCTTATCTGGTATTAAATAAATGTACTATAACATTTCAGTTAATTGTACTCTGGGAAGAAATAAGTTTAGAAGAATAAATAATGCCTCGGTCTAAAGATGTTCTTTACATATAGAATGGCTATTTGGGGTTTCCCTGGTGGCTCAGCTGGTAAAGAATCCACCTGCAATGTAGAAGACCTGGGTTCAATCCCTGGGGTGGGAAGATCCTTTGGAGAAGGGAAAGGCTACACACTCCAGTATTCTGGTCTGGAGAAGTCCATGGACTGCAGTGCATGGGGTCACAGAGTTGGACAAGACTGAGCAACTTTCACTTCACTTCAATCTGATATTTGAATGACCTCTCATTCTTTTTATTCAAATGATGGATTCAGAAAACTAATGCTGTAAGACAACCAACAGGAATTTTATGTATTCCATCTTATCAGTTCTCAAGAACTTCACCCCAAATCCATTTTGCAGTTAAAAGGGATATAATTAAATTAGCAAAACACTTATACAGACATTTCATTTATTACTGATACAGTCTTATGTAATAGGTTTTCAGTACTTCCATTTTGCAAAAGAAAACTGAAAAACACTGAAAACATAATTATTTTTATGAGTCACACATTAGAATATTGGAGAAATGAAATTAAGGCAGAAAATATAGTGGTTTTATATATATATATATATATATATATACACTCTGAAGTTTAGCACAATTTAAAAGCTATCAAGTTGTTGCCAAGGTGGTCTAGCCACACGCTTCCACCTGCTAATCCTCCAACAACTGAAATGTCAAACATTGTCTTTCTTTATGTGAGTATTTTTTTTTAATAAAAATTTTAAAAACCTGCTTTTTGATGGTATCTTTAATATTTCTGGCTACTTGGGCTTCCTTGGTGTTTCAGATAGTAAAGAATCTGCCTGCAATGCTGAAGACTTGGGTTTGATCCCTGATTTGGGAAGATGCCCTGGAGGAGGGCATGACAACCCATTCCAGTATTCTTGCCTGGAAAATCCCCATGAACAGAGGAGCCTGGTGGGCTATAGTCCATGGGGTTGCAGATAGTTGAACACAACTGAGCAACTAAGCACAGTATTATGAATAATTTACAAAGTCTTATATCCTACAATTGGTTGCATTGACAAAGAATATAATAGATGTGGTCATATGATTTAATTGTTAATATTTTATGGGTATATATGAATATAATTGTGGTATTCTTATATTTTGGTATAAACTTGATATTACATGTGATTATATGTGTATATGTAACCTATACTTAATTATTACTCAGTCATTGAACTGTAAAACTTAATTCCTAAACTTTATACCATTTTTTCATCCTTTCAAGGTGAGAAATAGTTAATACCTATAATACTTCCCTGATACCACACAGTAAGGTTACTGTTAAAGTAAAAAACATTATATTGCCGAGAACAAATTTTCAGACTCTAAAATTCTACTCTGGACTGAAGCTCAATAAATGTGTGAACATATGGACAAAATTGAAATAATAACAGTAATAATAGTACCTACTACAAATCCTTAGCTATAATGATTCAAAAAGATGGTCCTACTAAAATTTTAGGTACATTATAAAAGTATAATTACTATTAGTTTTACTTTGATTATTATATTGGTGTGGGGGGTTCTTATAAATTCCTTCTGTATCTGTCTTGTCAAATATTTTTAGTTCATAATTTTTATACTTAGGTAAAATTTTTAAAATCATGTGACAAAATACAAGCTAATTTGGGCTTCCCTGGTAGCTCAGATGGTAAAGTGTCTGCCTACAATGTGGGAGACCTGGGTTCGATCCCTGGGTCAGGAAGATCCCCTGGAGAAGGAAATGGCAACCCACTCCAGGACTCTTGCCTGGAAAATCCCATGGACTGAGGAGCTTGGTAGGCTACAGTCCATAGGGTCACAGAGAATCGGACACGACTGTGCAACTTCACTTCACTTCAATCACAATAAAAACAACCCACGAGTGTGTATGTAAACACACACACAGGCACATACACATTTCTCACAGGGATTTGTCTTATGCAACTGTGGGAACTTGAAAGCAGTTTATGTAATGCTGTTGTCTGTGAACCTGAAGCTGGAGGCTGAAGGCCACTGAGCAGGCCATTTTTAAAAGTATAGGTGGGTGTGAAGTAGGTGAGAACAGGGACAACACGGAATCTGGTAGTATGAGTTAGAACCTAAAATTAGGATAGATTGAAGCCTTGGTCAGTTCTAGCTGTCCCTCTCCTTAATATATGTGTGTTTGTAAAAGAAAACAAAAGCAAAACAAAAAAAAAGAACAAAAAAAAATGGCACCTTTCATTAGCGAGTAAAAGACACATTGTAGAGGAATCAAAGAAACTCCAAAACAGGGTGACCTAGCAGATAAGTAACAAGTTATGAGCCACAAAGTGACTACTGCTTTTCCTCTCTCCCAGAATGTCACAAAAAATATTGTATTAACTCACCAAACCAAGTCAAATTGACACATTTCAAAGCCACCATGCTAGTAAAGTGTTAAGTGAAAATAAACAGGTAAAAACATAGTGATACACTTTGCTGTACATCAAAAACTAACACAACATTGAAAATAAAGTCCAATAAAAATTAATTTTAAAAAATCAGTGATAAAATGATGACTCTATTTAATATGCATTTATCCAAATCCATAGAATGTACAACAGTAAGACAATGAACTGTGATTATGATGTATAAGTGTAAGTTCATTCTTGGCTAAAAATGTGCCATTCTGGGGCACAGTGTTGATAAATGGGGAAGCTATGCCAGTACAAGGACAGGGAAGTATGAGAAACCTCTGTATCTCTCTATTGATTGCCTTTCCCAAAAGCTGAAAATCACATTGACTTACAGAATGTGGGTGAAGCAGAACGGATCGATCACTTCTATGTATCACCCAGATCAGCTCATGTTTGTTTGCTTGTTCCCCCCTCCCTGGCCCCACAGAAGTAAGATGAAACGGGAAAAGCAAAAGAATGTCAAATCTTTTCAGAGTACAATTTTGAGGCCCTTACGTTTCATATTTTTAAAGGTTATATTAAAGTGATTCTATTACCATCAAATTCATGCACAGGCAGCAGTCTGACAAAGTTCTTTAAGAACACCAACTAAACATTTTATTGGATGCGTAACATTGCAATAATGGGTATATTAAAATTTAACTTAAATCAGAGGAATTGAGTCAACAATTATGTCTTATTTTCCAAATCATATTCATTTTATCCCTAATATTATACTTTTATTGTCATAAAATCTAAATTATATGTAACGTGGAATATTATTAGTGTTTCATTTTGGAAATTAACTATTCTTGAGACTAAGCAATTAAAGAAAACTCTTCTCCCTTTCCTTGTAATTTCTAATAGAATCCTATTTAATCTGACTCAACAGATTGGCAAAAAGCATTAAGTAGACCCATTCTTAAGAATATTCAGCACAAACCATGTTTTTTAACTGAGATAATTACTGCTGAGTATATCTATAGAATGGTTAGCCTGGAGGCTTTAGCGACTAAATTGACTCATATTCTTCTCTCTTTGTAGTAACATTGTTATTTGATTCCTTCACTAATAATGAAGAATATTATTTATCTCTTAATGTGTTTTATCTTCAAGATCAAACTTGCCGTTAGAAAACATATCCTGATATTATAAAAAAGATTATGATCACAGAAAATAGTCAAAGCTTAAAGTAGAAAGGACAAGCAGAGACTCTGTGCCATTTTTCCCCAGAGGGATTGAAAACTACTTTTATTGAACATGAAATCATCTTACATTTCAGACCATGCTGAAATTCACCACTGGTATGTGAGTAAAGCTTTGGATTTACCTCACTAGGACTTTAATTAATATAAGGACTGGGATACAAGAGAATTAGTAAGCAAAAGTCTCAAAGGCAGACATTAAATCACTGCTACTTGAAAATTTAAGAATTAGTTGCTTCAAGGATGATCTGTTGGGAAATGGTTTGGATACTAGAGAAGAACCCCATAAACCATCAGAATGAATTACTCCACTTTTTTTTAAAATTGACTAAATAAAAATTAAATCTCTTCTTTTTTTCACTTCAAGTTCCTGTCATCATTAAAGCCAGCTAGTACAAAAGGAACCATCAGAGCAGTCAGTGTTCTTGAATTTTATAATTTGTAGTCAGTTTCCTAGTGACATTGGGTTTTATTTCTGTTACTTACAACGCATTGGTATGATTCTGAAACTAAGAAGTGTACTTTATAAACACTTTTAGCACATGGAGATACTGTTTTAAAGGTATATTTTAATCTAGTGCAAACTAATTATCTATAATAAAATCAGTTTCTTTAATAGTGGAAACTAAATCTACTGAATTGCATCTATTACAACTGATACAAAGACCGACTTTGTGGGCAACAAGGATTTCCATAATTTTGTTTATGAGGAATTAGGATGGATTTTATTTTTTTACCATGAAAATGTTTTTTTAATTCCTCATATCCCTAATAAAACATGTGCTTGTTTAAATAATAAAATTATGCCTATAAGAAAAGCAGCCCATTTGGTTAATTCAGAAGGGTTTTTATATTGCTAAGTTCATATAATTAATTGAACTATTGTTAATTCAAAGACATTTGATACTTTTTCTTGGTTATGAGCTACTTGAAAACCAGGGAAGAGGAAGATGCCACAGTGGTTTCAGGGAAATATACAACATGCTTAAAGTAAACTAGGTAATTCTTAAAGGCAGAATTTTGAGGACAAAAAGCAAGTTTTAAAATAATAAATGTAGGGTGGTATCTTTAACATGAAGCTTAAACTCACTCAAGAGACCATATATTGTTTATCCAAATAATTCTTGTGACCTGGGGTTATAAATACAAAATTAGGAGAGGAGTGAAATGAATTTGGAGAAAAGTAATCAGAGGCTTCAGCATTATTTGATGATATATCTGTTTTTATTATATGCTATATAGTATCTTTTTCATATTTAGAATTTTTATAGTAAATTTTGTTGTGTTATAGGTGTGTATAAAATTCCTCCAGCTGTACAGTTTAGGAAGGCACAATATCACCCCCACTTCTGACATTAACTTCAAGTTTGGAGTTCCCCAAAGTACCCTCAGGTTTGATCTTTCACTAGCAGGACTCACAGAACTCATTGAGAGCTATTATATTAAAAGTGGCCAAGGGAAGAAGGGCAAAAGGCAGAGTCTAGGGGAAGTTCTAGATGAGGAGCTTCTGCTATCCTTTTCCATGAAGTCATGGACAACAGCACTCTCAGCATCAGTGTGTGACAACACGCTGGAGTCTTGACAACCAGGGAAATCCACTTGAGTCTTGGTACCCAGATTCCTAATCAGGGCTCCATCACAGAGGCACAGCTGAATGCTCAGTTGACATATCTGCCAGCTCCTCAGGAGATTTAACTGATAACACGCAACCCAATGAACCCACCGTGGGTCATGCTGTCACTATCTGGATGGTCCAAGGTCCCAGGCAAACAAAACTACTCCGACCAAATATAACATTCAAGGGATACAGAGATATCTTCAGAAGAACAAGGCGAATACTAGAACCCTCTGTGGTGACGGTTAAATTACTTACTACGCAACATCTTACACACAAAAATAAATACCTAACTTATCTAGGAGGTAGAATATTTAAGAACTTAACTGTCATATTTTAAAGGATAATTAACATATTTTCTTTCATAATAAAGAAAAAAGCCCCTTTAACATTAATTTGAAAAGATATGTGCACCTTAATGTTCATACAGCACTATTTACAATAACCAAGATATGAAAGCAACCCAAAGCCTAAGTACCCATCAACAGATGAATAGGTAAAGATGATATGGTATAAATACACACTGGGACACTCAGCCATAAAAAGTAACTAATTTCTGCCATTTGCAACACCATGTATGACTCAGAGAGCATCGTGCTTAGTGAAATAAGTCATAAAGAGAAAAACAAATGCTCTATCTTTTCACTCATACGTGGAAGGTAAAAAATAAAGCAAATTAAAGTATAGAACCACAAAAAAAGAACCCTTTAAAAAGAGAGAATCTCACAGAATTCTGACATCTCTCAACAGTTGATCATCATTGAGAAACATTGTTCTGAGAGGTTTTGGCCCAGTAGTAAATAAACAAACACGTCACTTTAAAAATCTTGATCTACACGCAACACTTCTAGAATTAACTCTTTTAACAGTCACTTCATGATTTAGATAAGGACTTTATCTTTATAGATGAATATATCTATTTGAGAGGAAACAAAAATTGGATTTGAGAAACCATGCATAACCATCACTTTTTTTTAATCAATCATATTATTGCTGAATAATTTTAATCAGGTGCTTTGAAAGGAGAGGAGCTGTTTCCTCATCTGATTTTTGCCCCCTCTTATTTTTCTAACTCCTCTTCCTCTCTTTCTGTTTCTAATCACATACATTATTCTTTGTGGCATAGAAGGTCACATCTCAAGGACTGATGTATTGCTCCATTCAAAAGAGATCCAATTCTCAGTTAGAAAATGCATCCATTGATCCATTTGTCTTCTGCACCAAAGAAAACAACAGGAAAAAAAAAAAAAAAAAACTGGAAAAATAAAAGTAATGTGTAACGATTGAGAAATGTGTAGCCCGAAAATCATTAACTGGTATCTTCATAGGGTCAAATACTTGAGGCCCAGAAAGAAATGGAAAATATATGGCACATTTTTTGTTTGTTTGTTTGTTTGTTTGCTTGCTTGAAGTGAATCTAGTGAAATATATTAGCATAGTGAAAAGTGAAGTCACTCAGTCATGTCCAAGCGACTCCACGGAGTGTAGTCTACGAGGCTCCTCTGGCCATGGAATTCTCCAGGCAAGAGTATTAGCATAGTGGAAAATTATTTATTGCCATCTCCAATGAGATATTATCTACTATTGCTTATTAGGTTTCTTTGTATGTGAATGAAAGGACAATAATCGTGTTTTCCCTTTCCCATATGCTAAGAAAAACAACCAGCAACAACAAAGCAGATTTCAGCTGCAGCTAGAATCACTTAGCCTCAGTAATATGTTAAATATTGAATAGAGATGCTAGAATTTCTTTCTCTTGAGCATTTAAAAACCCATGATAAATTTAAATGATTTGAAAGGTTAGGAAGTCTCTAAGAATGAGAGAAGGTCTACAGACCTCTTGAGGTATCGTCTGCAATCTCCTACCTTTGGAGAATCGATGATATATTGGGAAAACCAAAGTAGTGAATAAGATTGATAGAGAACAAGAGTAGTGATTTTAAGCTAGTAGACTTCAACGGGCAATTCAACACTGTGCTGATAAATTCTTGACAGTGTTTGTAAGTCATCAGGAAATTTACAAGAAAAGAACCTTGGTATGTTCTTTGAGGGCTCCTGGTACAATTCAAATAAATCTCTTGGATTTGAGGACCCAAGATAAAAAGGACACTGAATACTTTCACTTTGAACCTAGATCTTCTTCCCAAAGAAATAAAAACAGCTCGTGCAGCAACTATTACCTCCTAAGCACTGTTCAGTAAATATCAGTAAAATAGAATAGAACTGTAACTTATGAAGTCATTTAAATGGAAGTGCATTTAGGAACAAGTAAAATCATCCTTTTGTAACTCGTTTAATATCACTTGCAGTTTCTACAAAGTGTGAAATATGATACAAATAAGAGGTACTGCTAAGTATTTTTAATAATAACACTAAGTATTGATTTAAAAACTTCCATTAAATCCTTGGTGACCCCGATGAAAAAAGAATTTGCAAAGCAGGAGACCCTGGTTTGATTCCTAGGTAAGAAAGATCCTCTGAAGAAGGGATAAACTACCCACTCCAGTATTCTTGGGCTTCCCTGGTAGCTCAGATGGTAAAGAATCCACCTGCAATGTGGGAGACCAAGGTTCAATCGCTGGGTTGGGAAGATCGCCTGGACGACGGCATGGCAACCCACTCCAGTATTCTTGCCTGGGGAATCCCCATGGACAGAGGAGCCTGGCAGGCTACAGTGCATGGGTCACAAAGAGTTGGACATGACCGAGCGACAAAGCACCGCACAGCACATTAAATCAATAAAAGTGTACACAGAGAAAAATACAAAACAATATAAATCTAGTAAATGTACCTTTAGATATTTTAAAAATCTGAAAATATCAAAAGTAAAACTTGCAAGCTCATCTATTCGGCCCTTAGGTGCTCCTTCCAAGTGAGTACATACAGCTACTATTAACATTTTATTCTTGAATTCAGTGATTCTGTTAAAATTCATCTCATATTCAGAAGGAATCAGAGGCCAAAATGACAGTAAATTTTATGAACAAAAGTATTTTAATTGACACAATTAATTTTAAAGAAAATTTAAAATAAGGATGTATTATATAATTTGTTAAAAATTTCAGTACAATTATTTTTTAATGAAAGTAAACTTAATTAAAATGAAATAATCCAAGACTGTCTGACCCTCAAAAGGAGGAGAAAAAAACTGGAGCTCCCACTATCCTACAATAAGAGTATTGACTCCTCGCCAAGGACAGAAACGTCCCAAGCTCTGAACTACACTCATAAGGAAACATGACGCTAGAAGTTGAAGGGCACTTCATCACATTTCTCATCAACACCGGGGCATTACATTCTGCATTTAACACCACCTCATCTACTGTCTCCCTTCCTTGAATCCACAAAATTTTAGCAGTGAAGGATTTTTATATTTTAGCTCATGTTTTGCCTGTTTTTCAGCCTCTTAACATTTCTTTTTTTAAATTTTGCCTATTTTTAATCGGAGAACAGTTGTTTACAATATTGTGTTGGTTTCTGCCATCATCAATATGAATCAACATATTCATCAACGTGAATCAGCCATTGATATACATACGTCCATTCCCTCTTGAACTTCCTTCCCCACTCCCACCCCATCCCACCCCTCTAGGTTATTACAGAGCACTGGTTTAAGCTCCCTGCATCATACAGCAAATTCCCACTGGCTATCTACTTTACATACGGTAAGATATATGGTTCCATGCTGCTCTCTCAATTAGTCCCACCCTTTCCTTCCCCCTAACATTATGGGATCCGTTAACACTTAGCACATTCTCAGCTACTCTATCACTGGAGATCTGTAAGAAGGAATCTCATCATGAACTAGAGTATCAAAATTCATCGTGGTCCCCAAAGGACTCCTTCTACACGTTTCCAGCTCCTCCCAATAGGTACGTTTCTCTAACAGGTACACACTCGAACCTGCCGTGTTTTCTAATTGGTTTAGAGGTTTTCCCAGCTGAAACACCTCAGCCACGTTGTTGCCAAAATTTCCTAGAAATAATCCTCTCTATCTTTTCTACTGACAAAGGGTCAGATATTGCCAGCAAAATTAAACAGGAAATTGAAGAGGACACATGCGTTAGTCAAAATTCCACCACCCTCACCAACCTCAGTCATCAGGCACCAGAGAAAGAAAAATCATTGAACTGTTTGAAGAATTAAACTTATCATGGTCACAAGTACTATGACTTTAAGATCCTGACTCTTACCTTCTCATAAACTCTCCCCATTGCAGGAAGACCTGTGAGAATGCTTTACTCACTCTGGCTAATAGAGGACTCCAATCTAACTAACTCCTACATGCACAACCAGGTATTAATTAAACTTACACAGTCAGTTGGTCAATAAGATGTTACATTTGCCTTTCCCGTCAAACTCTCTGATTTACATGATTTACAAGTAGGAGATCTGGTATTTTGGAAATGCTGCCACTGGAAAACTCACCTTGAACCCAGATGGAAAGAACCGTGTACTGTTTTACTCATTGGTAACACTGCTTTCACACGATAGGATGTTCAGCTAAAGAAATACAAGAACTGTTTAGGTGGAAGAACACTCCAACAGGGGACCTCAAAGTGAGCCTCATATCATGAGCTTCCAGAAGCCAACTACAGCCAGAGGCAGACGGGCATCCAAAGAATTACAGGATAGGTGGATGATGTTGCAAAGTAGGCAGCTTCTACCCAAGTTCACAGCATTAGATCACCCTGGGTTCCCCTTCTTCAGCCCTTGTCTTTCCATCCTTGTCCTCTAAATAATTGAACCCAGGTCTCCTGCACTGCAGGCAGACTCTTTACTGTCTGAGCCACCAGGGAAGCCCTCTAAATAAGCATCCTCATACTACTCTGTTTCCAGCACAACATTCTGTCTCCATTTCCATGACTCCTTCTTCTGATCCTAAATATACCCGAGTCCTCCACCATGTTCCCCATCTGTTTCCTCCTTATCTCATTCTGATTTGGGTTTTCCCATGGGATAACAAGGAGAAGGCAATGGCCCCCCACTCCAGTAGTCTTGCCTGGAAAATCCCATGGACGGAGGAGTCTGGAAGGCTGCAGTCCATGGGGTCGCTGAGGGTCAGACACGACTGAGTGACTTCACTTTCACTTTTCACTTTCATGCATTGGAGAAGGAAATGGCAACCCACTCCAGTGTTCTTGCCTGGAGAATCCCAGGGATAGGGGAGCCTGGTGGGCTGCCATCTATGGGGTCACACAGAGTCGGACACGACTGAAGTGACTTAGCAGCAGCAGCATGGGATAACAATAGCTTCCTTCTTTTAGTCTACCAGGAATCCAATGAGGCAGAACAAAGTAATTGGGGCTTGCTTTACTCCTAAAATTAGCATCTCCTTAATAAATACCCTACTTATAATGCTTTTATATGTAACTCTTTCAAGAAATATACACACCCAACCAGATACGTCTTCCTTTTTAAATGATACTAAACTATGACTTAAAGGCTCTCAAGACTGAGATTATAGTGTGGCCTCTTTAATCCCAAAGATGTGCTATATTACCAGAAATTATCCTAATGAATATAGCCACCCTGCGAGATATAGGAAATGCCTTATACCAACTTGCGTTCTATTTTCATGAAACTGGAACTTGTTGTAAAGGCCAAACTCCTATTAGGAACACCCTTCTCCTTCAGTTGCCCCTGTGACACCAACATCATTTATTTAATACATGATACAGATGAAATAAATTACTAATTAAATGGAACCAAAATACTCAACCAGTCAGATATGACGGTACAACACATCCTTTGAAGCCTACTCCTAATTAGCTCTTCAAAATTCTGCTACAATCAATAGAAGTAGTAACCAGTCCTGCTCTGCTCTTAAGAAATGTTATTTTATGCAGTCATAAGCTATACAAAGTGCTTTCAGCCTGCCAGACAGGCCTCTGCCATATGGCTTCTTTTGTTGCTGTTTAGTCACTAAATTGTGTCCAGCTCTTTACGACTCCATAGACTCTAGCCCACCAGGCTCCTCTGTCCATGGCATTTCCCAGATAAGAATACTAGAGTGGGTTGCCATTTCCTTCTCCAGGGGATCTTCCTGACCCAGGGATCGAACCTGGTCTCCTGCATTGGCAGGCAAGTTCTTCACCACTAGCGCCACTCGGGAAGCCTTATGAGGGACGGCTTATGCTGTCCCTCAAATGGCTAAGATAAACCTCTCAAAGAACACATCAGCAACATGAGACATCATGCTGTCTCTGGTCCTTACACTCCTATACAAACCACTGCTAGATTAGAATAGTTTTAAACAGTCCTAGTGGAGAAAGCAATGGCACCCCACTCCAGTACTCTTGCCTGGAAAATTCCATGGATGGAGGAGCCTGGTAGGTTGCAGTCCATGAGGTTGCTAAGAGTTGGAAACGACCGAATGACTTCACTTTCACTTTTCACTTTCATACATTGGAGAAGGAAATGGCAACCTGCTCCAGTGTTCTTGTCTGGAGAATCCCAGGAACGGTGGAGCCTGATGGGCTGCCATCTATGGGGCTGCACAGAATCAGACACAACTGAAGCAACTTAGCAGCAGCAGCAGCAGCAAACAGTCCTAGAGAAAGCCAGTCACTCAGGCCAACCTTACAGGACATTGTATTCTTGGTATCTTATCCCCTGCCATCAGTTTAGTCTTCTCCTGTGCTGTGAGATATATTACTCCCATTGGTCATGCCTCTGTCATATGCCTCTGTCTATAGCGGCAATAGGCTCCCCTGGTGGCTCACACAGTAAAGAATCTGCCTGCAATGTGGGAGACCCAGGATCCATCCCTGGGTTGGGAAGATCCCCTGAAGAAGGAAACGGCAATGCTCTCCAGTATTCTTGTCTAAGAATTTCATGGACCAAGGAGCCTGGTGGGCTACAGTCCATGTGGTCACAAAGGGTCAGACACAACTGAGTGACTAACACATAGGAACAGTTGTGCCAGCTCTTATATTGCTGTCTCCATAGTTGCCTCACTCAGCACTTTGACCCCTCCTGAACCTGAAAACAATGTCTGGACCCTCATCAAAAATCTCAAAATGATGATTAATCATTGTTCTACAAATAAGAGATCCACTCTTTTTCTAGAGCAAAAACACGGATCAAGAACCATAAACTCTTAGAACAAATGACCCCACCTAACACATCTATTCACACAGGCACAAAAACAGACATGACCAAACTTAAGCATGACTACACTCAACTCAAGGCCTTGAGGAGGATGCCACTCTTGTGAAATGCCTGCCTAAGAAAGTACATCACTTTGAAAGAATTTAGCATTTGTTTCTTGCAAAACCTGATGATAAATTCTTGACCTCACTTTTCCTAGAGCATTTACTTTAGAAAAGTTGAAGCTGCAGATTCCTTCTCTGCCCTGTTGAAATGCAAATCTTCCACAACCTAGAAATGCCTTTCTCTGGGACCCAGGAGTCATCACTTTCAAATGTAATCATCAAGAAGGATAGGACCCCTATGTCCCAGTCTCTGTAGGAGAGTAGGACCTTCACTTCATTAAGTGTCAATTAGTAAACATAGATGGCATAATCACAGTGGCCAACCACATCCTTTACCCCCACCCTTCTCCCCCACCCATAGTCCTTCAACACTGCTCCTTTAGCACACCCCAACATTTAAAAAGCATCCCAGCTTTTCTTTCTTTTCTTTTCTTAGTTTATACTAGTATCTCTAACTCTACTGCAGCAGTCAGAAAAAAATCTGTCTTGTCACTTTAAACAGATGCCTGGCTCTGTTTCTTTCTAACACATTTCACAGGAGCAAGTAGACATGAACCAACTAAACAGACACATAATACAATGACTACAAGCGGTAAGTAATGTTAATTGTGAAAATAATTAGATGCTATGGTCGAGAGGAAAAGCAGTGTTTTTCTTGTGCTGGGCTGACCGAAGAGGTGAAGCAGGAGTTGAAACATTAAAAATGAGAAAAATTCTGATAAAGGGATAGATGAATATTTTTCCAGGCAGAGAAACATAAATTGAAAATCACAAGGGCTAAGAAAGAGGCTGGAATATGGTAGAAAGAGCAGATAATCTGCACATCGAGTATAGTCAGGAAAGAGTCAGAGTGAAGCTGGACAGGTACAGCAGGGGCAGAGTATGCAACACCTTATGGTCCCTGAAAGAGTTTGTAATTTATGACAAATGCTTTGGGAACTATTAAAGGAAAGAAGTGAACAGATAATAAATTATTTTACTTTCTAATTTCACAGGAAGCTCTGTGTGCAAAAAAGATGGGAGGAGAGAAAATACATAACTAAAATGAGCTGCTTGCTTGGTTAATGGGAATATCTAGGTGAGCAGAAAAGTGGTAGTTAAGAATAACTCATTTTAAGATATATTTTTGGCCAGCAACCAGTGATCATGTATTAAGGATGAGAAAATGACATTTAAAGTATTTCTAAAGTTTCTAACTTTAATAACTGGGAAACAGTTATTCCAGTTCTTGAGACCTAGAAAAATACTTGACTTTACAGGATGAAAAAAAAAAAAAAAAAAAGAATATTTTGATTTTGTATGGGCTAAGTTTAGAAGTCTATGAGCTATCCAAGTGGAAATATCAAAATCTCAGCGAAAATATCTTGGCCGTAGCTCTGCATGTGAAAGTCTATGAATGGTATTTAAATGAATGAGATCATCCTCAAGTGATGACAGAAGGAAAAATAGCAAATGAAATAGAGAATACCTATAATCTGAGAATCTGTGTTAGTTAGAGAAAGGAGATACCAGGAAAGTCTACAAATGGTGGTCAGTAAAGCAGGACAAAAATCTGAAAAGACTACTAAAATGGAAAACTCACCCAAAATATCTAAAAGAAGCAGAAGATATTAAGAAGAGGTAGCAGGACTATACAAAAGAACTACACAGAAAGGATCTTATTGACCAGCATAACCACAAAGGTCTGATCACTCACCAAGAGCCAGACAACCTGGAGTGCAAAGTCAAGAGGGCCTCAGTAAGCACTACTGCGAACAAAGCTAGTGGAGGTGATGGAGTTCCGGATGAACTATTTCAAATCCTAAAGGATGATGCTGCTAAAGTGCTGCACGCTATATGCCAGCAAATTTGGAAAACTCAGCAGTGGCCACAGCATTGGAAAAGGTGAGTTTTCATTAGAATCCCATGAAAGGCAATGCCAAAGAATGCTCAAACTACCACACAATAGCTTTCATTTCACATGCCAGCAAGGTAATGCTCAAAATCCTTCAAGCTAGGCTTCAGTTGTACCAGAACTGAGAACTTCAAGACGTACAAGTTGGTTTTAGAAAAGGCAGAGGAACAAGAGATCAAATTACCAGCATCTGTTGGATCATAAGAAAAGTAAGAGAATTTCAGAGAAACATCTACTTCTGCTTCATTGACTATGCTGAAGTCTTTGAATGTGTGGGTCACAACAAACTGTGGAAAATTCTTAAAGAGATGGGAATACCAGACCACCTGACCTGCTTCCTGAGAAATCTGTATGCAGGTCAAAAGCAACAACAAGAACCGGATGTAGAACAACAAACTGGTTCAAAACTGGGGAAGGAGTACATCAAGGCTGTATACTGTCATCCTGTTTATTTAACTTTTATGTAGAGTGCATCATGGGAAATGCTGGGCTAGATGAAGCTCAAGCTGGAATCAAGATTGCCAGGAGAAATATCAATAGCCTCAGATATGTAGATGATACCACTCAAATGTCAGAAAGTGAAGAGGAAGTATAGAGCCTCCTAATGAAGATGAAAGAGGAGAGTGAAAAAGCTGGCTTAAAACTCAACATTCAAAAATCAAAGATTATGACATCTGATCCCATCACTTCATGGCAAATAGATGGGGAAACAATGAAAACAGTGACAGATTGTATTTTCTTGGGCTCCAAAATCACTGCAGATGTTGACTGCAGCCATGAAATTAAAAGCCATTTGCTCCTTGGAAGAAAAGCTATGACAAGGTTAGCATATTAAAAATCAGATATCTTCTCATATCTTAATCCCACTACTCATTATTATGCTCTTTCTTTCTAAAACCAAATCTACCAGGTTCCCACTTCTGCTCAAAACATCCAGTGGAACATCATCAAGTTCAGGTTAAGAGAGTAGCTTCCTCATTAAGCGGCGCTTGCCCTACCCTGCCAGGTTCAATTTCATTAATTTCTTCATAGCCTCCTAACCAGGTACAGCAAACCCTTTGTCAGTATCAGAAGTCACTAAATGTCACTGATCTGGTCACCACCTGCTCTAAGTTCTTCTTTTAATGTTTCTTGTCAATGAGTCCCTATGAAAATCAACCTAATCTCTTCATAATTCATAATTAAACACAAATTTCCTCCTTTTAAAATATGTTTTGACTTTGCTTCCTCTCTCTTGCAGGCAGAAAGTCTGTCTCTATTCTTTTAAAATGCCTTGCATCCCTTTAATGTAGGCACTCTAATCATACTTAGTAAAGTTAAATTACCCAAGTAGACGATTAACTCCTTCCATGTAGGTCATGCTGTTTTGGGCACAGCTTAGAGTAAATGCTCAATAAATGTTAAATGAATTAACTAATAATCACTCAAAGAATCTATTGTCTGTTAAAACTGTTTTCTAAAATCTTGACTTTAAAAATCTGGGCATACACACCGAGGAAACCAGAATTGAAAGAGACACATGTAACCCAATGTTCATCGCAGCACTGTTTATAATAGCCAGGACATGGAAACAACCTAGATGTCCATCAGCAGATGAATGGATAAGAAAGCTGTGGTACATATACACAATGGAGTATTACTCAGCCATTAAAAAGAATTCATTTGAATCAGTTCTGATGAGATGGATGAAACTGGAGCCAATTATACAGAGTGAAGCAAGCCAGAAAGAAAAACACCAATACAGTATACTAACACATATATATGGAATTTAGGAAGATGGCAATGACGACCCTGTATGCAAGACAGGAAAAAAGACACAGATGTGTATACCGGACTTTTGCACTCAGAGGGAGAGGGAGAGGGTGGGATGATTTGGGAGAATGGGAATTCTAACATGTATACTGTCATGTAAGAATTGAATCGCCAGTCCATGTCTGACGTAGGGTGCAGCTTGCTTGGGGCTGGTGCATGGGGATGACCCAGAGAGATGTTGTAGGGAGGGAGGTGGGAGGGGGGTTCATGTTTGGGAACGCATGTAAGAATTAAAGATTTTTTAAAAAAATAAAATAAAATAAAATGAAAAAAATAAAAAATAAAAAATAAAAATAAAAAATGTTCAGCGTTCATTCATTTCCTACATTTACATGGCAGATTTATCTCCCAGTTAAAATCATTTTTCCACTTTTTAAAATTTATTCTTGAGTCTGTATTTATTTCCACCCTTAAATGCATTCTTCTTTCTTAGAATATTTTAATTTTTGCAAATTATATCATTTTGAAACCTCTGGTTGAAGTTAAAGAAAACTCATATTAACAAGTTTTAAACATAAGGAAAGTTAATGAACAAAATTGGAATTCTGAGAAGGAACATGCACTAGCATTGTGGGGATCTAATTATTCAGCAGTGGCAATAATTACTCCCTTGCAGAAGGGAATGCAACCCACTCCAGTATTCTTTCCTGCATAATTCCATGAACAGAAGAGCTTGGTGGGCTACAGTCCATGGGGTCGCAAAGAGTCAGACATGACTGAATGATGAAAACATTGACTCTCTTATGGAGGGATCATATTAATGTGGCTTGGGTCATATGTCAATTCCTGTTGCCAGGGGCATACAATGCAACAATTAGCTTAGGCATTGTTTTTAAACTATGTGCTTAGTAGGGAGACTGGCTTTGAATCATGAGGGGCCAACCAAGGCTCTGATCAGTGGTAGTTCTAAGTCTGTGCCTTTATTCTAAGTCAGTGAGAGGGGTTGGGGTGTAATTAAAGATGTAGCACAATATTTAATATATTTATATATTTGACTCATACATGACTAAATACTTAAATATATATGTGCACAAGTATTTAGATTTTTTGACACATATTTAAAATTCAAAGACTAATGTGTGCCTGGGTTGTTAAAAACAGGGCAGTTTCTAAACACAATTGATGCTTTATTTTTTTATGTTATTCTCAAATAGGTGATTACTTTAGAATCATTATTTTCATAATTTTGATTATGTATTGCATATGGCATGCATACAAAGGAAGGCAAGGAAAACATAGGTCAAATATTTTTCTTTTGTTTCTCATTTTTTTCTCTGTTGATGAAATTCCTTCTCATACTTAATCTGAAGATGAAAGATTGTTAAGGATTCAAAAGTCAAGCAGTATAAGACAAGGATGACATCAATCAAATACATTAAATTGGAAATGTTTTCATTTCAGATAGTTTAGTAATTTGTCTCTGTCAGGTAAGCATGTTTATGTTAGTAGCAAAGGTAGGTTATTGTAAAATAGTTATTAAGGTAGAAATAAACTTTTCCAATAAACTCCAAGTAGAAAAATATCAATCTGTGCTATACAGACTATTATCATATTTTATAGTGATGTATAATTCAGAAAGCACATTCACAGTGTTTCATTTATTTCCTATAAAGGCCCAGTGAAAGAGGTATTATTATCCCCATTTATGAATGGAAAAATTGAGAATCAGAGAGATAAAATTATGTGTGTAAGAAAAAAATAATAGAAATCCGAGATAGAAGTTGAATTTAAGACTCTTAATTCTCCATCGGTGGGCTGCCGTCTATGGGGTCTCACAGAGTCAGACATGACTGAAGCGACTTAGCGGTAGCAGCAGCAATTCTTCATTGAGGGCTCCTTCCTGGAATATCAAATCTTTTCATACCTACAATTAACAGGTTTGAAGAGGATTTATTATTCTTTCACATATGAGATTACAAGATAAATTTGGGGCAACACTAATATAAATATGATACTGGAGTTCTTAATGGCAATGCAGGGGAGGATTAGAGAAAAAAGTATACGCAAAATATCACAGGCATGAAGAAAATCAAATAATGATTATTGCAGATGAATGTAGGGGGTACCGAGCAATGAAGTCAATAACTCCCACCTGCTTAATTATAAATTCTGAAACCAGAGAGCTGGTTCACCAGAGAACAAAGCAGTGGCTCTATGTTTATGCAGCTTCCCTATAACATGGCTTTCCACTAGCTGTGAGTTTATGAAGGACAGGGGCTTCTACCAATCAATGTGAAAATATTGTGATTTCAGACATGAAAGGGTTAAAAGGGAACACATTCAAAGCGCATATCACCAGAGTAGAATGGTCACTGCTTTTACACCTTTCCTTGTTATATGGGTCTTCTTAATGAGGAAGTGACCCTTTCTTCTAATGGGAGTAAAAGATAAATACCATAAATATGGCATTAAGTTGAAATATGACCCTGGGGGAATATATACATACTAAAGCAGTGAAGAGAGGTTTAATCATGAAATTACAGATAGAAATTTCTTCAGTGGAAAAAGAAAGCAAAAGCAGGCATTTTTCTTCTCCTTGTTGTCAATAAGTGATCATAGGATACCTAGGATGAAAATCAAGAGGCAGCTGAGTAAGTCTCCACTAGAACTGTATAGAGGGAACACATCCAGGTCTAACAAGCAGGGTCATGACTCCAGCAAACATTACAGAATTACTCATCAAAATCCCATGACCTGAGCCCCTTTAATGAAATAGAAACTGGGCACTCATTAAGAAGTTTACAGTTATTTCACAAGTAGTCTCTGTGAATCTTCCTCCTAGAATTCTTTAAATAGATCTCAACTTGTTTAAGCTAACAAACTGGCTGAATGGCATACCATAGAATTTGTAGAGTACTTAGCATTGGTTATGATCAAATTAATTCCTAGATCTCTACAATATCACCGGTCAGAGTTAGGACTTATAGATGCCCCATGATTGTAGCATTTTGATGTAAATCTACTTCATGTTAAGCTCAGGAGGAATCTGCGTTTACCAGGTTGTTACTCCCTGAGGTCCTGATTATGCAGAAACAAATTTGTTTAGCTTTCTTTATGATCATCACAATGATTTCATAAGTTATGAAGTAGTGTTCTAACTGAAGAGAGGGCAAACTGACACTTATGACTGTCTCTAAATAGCGAATCAAATTAACAAATGATCATGATCCTGGAAGACTGTATTGACTGGTGTCACTATCAAACAAATGAGAGATACAGGGGTGTTCATCTTTCCTTTCATTTAACTTCTTTGACTGTATTCCTAAAAGACAGGTAGTTCTTGGGGGGAAGGGAGACGAATTTAAGTTTAATGAATTAGTGTCTCCAATTACATGTGTTGTTCCACATAAGGTCCTCTTACCGGAGCAATTTAATATAGAGATTTGTATATACTCTGCAACATAGTGATCTGGAGAACTAGTTGCTGTTCCTGTAAATAGATGTTTACTTTTACCTGGCAAGAAGAGTGGTATACCTTCAGGGTCATAACTCTTGAACACATCAGTTCGTATTCAGACTAAAGGATCTACAAAGCACTTTTTTTTTTTTTTAACCAACTACATTGATGATTTCATATTCATATGTTCTAAAGTTTAAGAAGTACAGGCATCCAAGCCGGATGATATAAATATGCATGTAGAAGGTAAATTAAATTATCAGGAAGTAAAAGGTCACTTAGTTAATTCATCAGCTGCAGTGAAAAATGCTAGGATATTTCCTCCAAGGAAAACAACAAATTATTTTCTCCTACACCTAAAAAAGTGTGTATCACTAGACTTTGGAGAAACTATATATATGTCTGTGTTTGCACTTCAACTGAATGACCAAGTGAACTCACAAGTTCCCCTACTTTGAGTGAAGCACAAAGAAAGGGAAATCTTACTTATTAATTCATATTAATTGTTGCATTTCCTTTATTTCAATGGAGTTTTCTCTCTTGATTTAAAGACTCAACATCATGCACCTCCCCTTCATCACACTTCTCACTGTTGTAATTTTATGTTTTATTTTTTTAATGACCGGTAGTCACCAGACTGTAAGTTTCACAAGGATGGAGACTGTCTTTTGTTTTCACTATAGTATCCCCAGAATGTATTACAATGTTTTCTGCAGAGAAAGCATAAAAAAATTCTTGAAAAAATAAATTTGACATAATAAATGGAAATATATATACACATACACATTTCTTTTTAATCTACTTTACTGATAAGATATATGTTGTTATCCCAAAATATTAATTTAGTTTACTCTCAATGAATGTCTTTGCTGTGACTATAAAATTTAGAGTTAGAGATTTCCTTTGCATTAATTTATGCAGCGAGACCTTACAATTCTGTCAAAGTCAAGTCAATAACAACTAAGTTGGTAAAAAAAAAAAAAAAATGAAGAGGAATAATCATAAAAATGCTTAATTCTAGAGGAAGCTTACCTCTGTCCCACCTCTTCCTAGTTCATAAGGATGAAAAGCAGCAATGATGAGATCATAGGGACTCTACTGAGTCCTTAGACTACACTGAGATTCTCTCAACCAGTCCCTGTAGGCCTTTGGATATGAGGACCTCTCTTGGTTCCTTTTTCCATATGAGCTCTTCTTTCCTTCCCTGTAACCTCTCAGAAAGCCCAATGGGTAAGAGATAGCCACAGTTTCCTTCAGGAAGAAAGTATCTCTCCCTTTCTCCCTTGGAAGCCCATTTCTACATCAGCTAGGCCTAAAAGTTAAAGAGAGGTACCTGGTATACTTACTTTAGTCCTGTTTCCAGATTAAGCAGACAGGAACACTGTGCTTAATTATGAACCAAAATAGCCCACCAGAGAAGAGGACTGGGCAGAGTTCAAAGGTCCCTGGTGAAAATGAAGCACATTAATTTCCTGGTATGGCCCTCCTCCTGGGAATTTTCAGTGAGTTTAGGCAGTCTGTATGGATTTAGGAATGCTCAGTCCTGAGTATCTATCATACATACTTCAGTGACAAATGATACAGAAAGTGTATTGTGAAGGCACACTTTTTCTTCCATATAATACTTCTGACAGTTGTTGAAAATTACAAAAACAAACACAACTGCAGTAAGCCAAATGTATAAAGAGCCCTTGGAAAACAGTGAAATAATCAAGCAAAGAGAATTAAAAGAATGCAGCATTAACGGAACTTTTCTAGCAGAACCAGATTAGATCCATTCAAGGTATGAGGCTGAAACTAGTGGGTTTTGTTGTTGTTTGTTCTCCTAATTACTTAATTATTCCTCTGATACAATCTAGATACTATTTACTTTTCAATGTCTCCAAGCTAATTAAATAAGTACCTTAAGGAATAAGAAGATCAAAGGGAGAGAGAACAGAGCACTGATCATGGAAATATGATTTTTTAAAAAGACAATATCCTTTTATAAATGCGAAAAGTGAAAGTGTTAGTTGCTCAGTCCTCTCTGACTCTTCGCAATTCTGTGGATAACAGCCAACCAGGTAACTCAGTTCATGGATTTCTCCAGGCAAGAATACGGGAGAGGGTAACCATTCCCTTCTCCAGGGGATCTTCCCAACTTCAAAATCGGGTCCCCTGCACTGCAGGCAGATTCTTTACCATCTGTGTCACCAGTATCTCTTACAATATTTTGTTGTCTATAGCTTTTTTTTTTTAACAATAAATAAGAACTTGCCATTTTAATTGATTTAGCACCAACTATTCATTGTTTTTCCAACCCAATTACAGAGAAGCTATCCATTTATTTTAACTCATTTAAATATTTTTTAAATATTTTAATCTCTAATCCCAACAACCTGTTTTTAAAAATGTTTTCCTCTGCATTGCTGGTTTTCTTTCTTCTCCCTTAAGCTTTTCCTCCCCTATTTCCCTCTTCTCACTTGTCAAGACATTCACTTGCCTCTCTTCCTACCATCTGCAGTTTCTCCCTGCGTCTGCCTCTGGAAACATGCATCTCTTCTTCCACCTCCTTCCCTTTCTTCTCTCACTCTCACAGTCTTACTCCTTCACAATTTCTGTCTTCCCTTCTTAACTACTTTTTTTAAAGTTACATTTTCTTTTCTCTTTTTCAGGGGAGGAAGAGTCTGAGCTATATGGGGGCAGAGAACTAAGGAGTAAAGCTTTAACCTCTCCTCACCTGAAAATAATTGAAAATCTTCAAGAAATGACAGTATTTGAATTGTATTCTATATTGAGGTTTATGTTAAGGTCAGAAAGCTTGGCTGAAATCTTTCCTGCTTAAAGCAGGAGAGTGGAAATGCCAATCTGTCACATGGCTTTGCTTTGAATGTAATTGCCACTTACCTGTCTTAGGGATATTCAAATTGTCTAATGCATTTCTCTAATTAAACTGTTCCAAGTGTGATGCATTTTTTATTATGTACAATTATCTCCATTTCCTGGCATTAAATGTTTAAAAAGATCTCTGCTTGTAAGTGTCATTCCTTGCCTTTCTACAATAGACAACATATTTGACTGTCACCGAGGGGGCAGTTTCCCTAATGTGAAACCTAGAAATGAAAGTTGTCCTCATCATCTACAGTGTTGCATTTGAAAAAAGAAGCCTTTTCAGGTAGTTGCTGAAAGAATATAAATTTGAAAAAAATATATCTTAGGTCAACTGCATTCCGACGTTATGATTACTGCTTTTGTCTACAAGTGATAGAAAAATTTCACATAAGTGTAAGAACATTAATAATGCCAACTTTTGTCATAGAGTGAAGGTTTAAATACCATTAAAACATACTGTTTTATGATGCTCATTACTCTCTAGAGAAAATAAAAAATGAACACAAATATCTAGCTTTGTTCTGACTTTATAATGACATATTCTAAGAAATACATTCCTCTGTGAATATAATCAGCTTTCATATTTATCATATTATCAGCTTTCATAATCAGCTTTCTCATTAGTGCCTTCTCTTTTTAGCAAAATCATGTTCCTACAGAAAAAAAAGAAAAGCTGTTAAATGTTTACTGAATTACAGAGAAACCTATAGGATATAGGCATAGACAAAGATTCAGTACTTCAGCTCCTGAAATGGGTCCACAATTTCTGAGACATTTTTGTCTCTTAGATAAGCTGGTCAGAATCAGGATAGTCTCTAAAACTTTCTTCAGGGATTCAGATCGCAGTAGTATAGGATTCTGGGAAAT
Source organism: Capra hircus (assembly GCF_001704415.2). NCBI lineage: Eukaryota > Metazoa > Chordata > Mammalia > Artiodactyla > Bovidae > Capra > Capra hircus. The sequence continues at coordinate 12,303,165 of NC_030823.1, read as the reverse complement.
TTTACGTAGTGCACTTAACTAAAAGAGTAAACTGAACATTAACCAGTTCACCTCAGATTATTATATCTTCCAAGCATAAGCAATTACTGTGAATAAAACAATGAATAAAAAAGTTAATATTAAATAAAAGTAAATTAAAATTAAATACAAATTCAAAACTAAAATAGAGCATAATAAGTGGTGATGAACACTATGGAGAAAGGAAAAAAAAAAAAAGAACAGAGCATATGGTAGTGAGAGAGTCAATTCCTAGGTAGGTTGATAAGAAGTCCAGAGTCCCTGAGGAGAGGAGAGGGGTCTGAGTTTGGGGCTCCTGAGGAGAGAGAAGTGTCACAGGCTCTCAAGGAAGAGAAAAAGACAAGCATTTTTTTTTTTTTTTCCTACATCACTTTGTCTTAGTCAATATATGTTTCTCCTTAACAAGAACCTTCTAACTAATCTTGCTATCTTAAAACTTGGGAGTGGGCTTGGTAAGATCTTTCTATTGTTAACTCTAATCTTAGTAATTTAAAATGTAAACTGTAGGAGTGGGTCTGGTACAACATTGAGACATTGTTTTGATTTATTGCAATAATTCATTATGAAAAGTATATAGCTCCCTTGCTAAGGCTAGTGAGGGGGCACTCTCTGTCCCCCTTCTGATGTTTGTATCAGATGCTTTCCCTCTCCCTTTCATGCTTTAATAAAACTCTGCTACACAAAAGCTCTTGAGTGAATAAGTCTGATTCCTGGTCGAAAAACTAAATCTTCTTCGGAGATCAGGAATCCGACACATTTCACTATAAGCTATCATCTCGAGAGCTTACCCAGGAACTTCAGGACAAGATAACAACCCTCAGAGCTCCAGCCTCTCTGCTTTCTCAGTATACACATTTTCTGCTTCACTTTACTAACTCTACGGTGTGCTGGTCTGTGTGAATGTAGAATGAAAGAGATGTATCAAAATGAGTATGAAATGAGTGTTGAGCCCTGCTCTGTGGTTTCGTGGTGCCTTGTGATGACTGCAGGCAGCCCCCAAAAGGGGAGCCTTGGCAGGGGTTTCTACTGACCTGCCAATGCCAAGAGACACCCAAGGTTCCTGCAAGGGAAGAGGCCAGAAATGGGTGTAGCATGTGGACCAAACTTTCCTTTCTTAGTCACCTTTTCCTGGTCTCTTTGACCATTTCATAATCATGGAGGGAATTAGAACTACCAACCTACCCTGTCGGATCATACACTTCCAAGGGACTTGTGATCCATGACATTACTGTGTACTTTTACTTAGACCCCAAGTATGGAAGCCCGTATCCTTGCTAGGAGCAGAAAGTTACAAGAGCATGTTTGGGAGCAAGGCAGAGCTCTAGCTCCAGGAACATCTCTCAGGCTAGAGGTCAGTCTTTTGGCTGCTGCCTCAGAGGCCAGTGACCTGAAAGTGAGTCCTTATCATGGCTGTGTCTCTGATCTATGTGGACAGAAGTACTGCTGGTGATCAGGAGGCTTTTGAGGACACAGATCGGGAATTGCAGGATCTGGTCAGATTGGAAGTGGAATGGGCTTCTTCTTTTGTAGTGCTAGCTCTTAGAAAGCCAGAGAAGGCTCTCTGATGGCTTTTGTCTCAACTCCCTAGATATTCCTTTTGTGGAATCTGTGGAAACGAACTGGAATGAATGGCCCTAGCAGCTTGAGGACAAAAAAAATCACTTTTTCTTTGCTGGCCAACACTCCACCACCTCTTTTGCTGTACTGGCATGGTGACACTCAGAAGGGACATCTTGGTTGTTGTTTATCCCTTTATGACTCACCATTTCTACTGCAGTCAGGACTGTCCTCAGGGATGTGCATAGGCACACGGAACAGGGGCATGTCCGGTAGGAGTCCTAGCTTGGGAAACATCCCAGGAAACTACTCTGCTCCACTCCGGGTGGCATCAGAGGAAAAGGGTAAATCAAATCAAAGGTCTCGGTGGTAAGGAACTAAAAATCCATCTGGTCTACCCATGGTGCATCTCCATTCCACCTCGGGTGAGGGACGAGAAAGGAGCCTGTGTCAGTAAAGGACAGACTAAGTCCGACCAGGGAAGGAAAGCTCGGGTGGAAAGTCTGTCTACAACCCCATATAGAGCAGGAAGTGATGCCTCCGGTGGAAAGAAGCCATGGCTGTGGATGCCGCTTTTTTTCTCTCTTATACATGGTAGCTAACAGTTATAGAACCACTCCTTTAAAATGTATTTTTAAAAACTGGGACAAGTTTGATGCCCAGGGTTTAAAAAAGATACATCTGATCTTCTGTGATACTGAATGGCCACAGTACCCTTTGGAAGATGGGGAACACTGGCCAGGTGAAGGGTCTCTTAATTATGATACTGTTTTACAATTAGATCAGTTCTGTAGAAAACAAGAAAAATGGGTAGAAGTGCCATATATGTCGCTCTTTATCTCTCTGCAAGACATGCCAGACTTTTGTCCTAAGGGTGCAGATTAGGGTGTGAAACCTTCAGCTCCCACCTGTCCTCTTACTTACAGGAGCTCTTGTATCCAGGGCTCCCAACTGAATAGGCTGAGAATCAGGGCACCCTTCTAGGAGGGGTTACCTCAGCCTCAGTAGAAATTCAAACAGTACCAACTGTGGTCGAGACTACCCAGAGAATCCAAAAAACTATATAGAAGTCTTTATGGGACTAACTTTACTTTATGAGCTTACTTGGAGAGATGTAATGTATGTCTTGGGACAGAGACTGACTCCTGACTTGAAAACTTGAATTCTTGGGGAAGCTACTACCTTTGGAGATGAATGGCTTTAGCGTCAGGCAAAGGGAAAGAGGGAACACAAAATAACCCTCCTTCCTACTGGGAGCCAAGCAGCTCCCATAACAGAGCCATTTTGTCAGATGTATTCTTGAAGGACTCAAGAGAGTGCATGCTAAGACCTTAATCTGCTAAACTGGCTGACAAAGAACAGGGAGAGAGGGAAACTCCTGGTAAATTCCTAGATAGACCATGGGGGGCTTTCTGCAAGCTTATTGACATTGATCCTGAAAATACAAAGAGAAATGATCTTAGATTTCTCAGTCAGCTCCAGATAACTGGCCTAAGTTACAAAAACTGGTATTTGGACCAAATCAATCTTTAAAAAAAAAAAAAAAAAACTGTTACAGGTGACTCAGACAGTATATTATGGTAGAGATTATGAGGAGGAAAATAGGAGGAAAAAAGAACCAGGCAAAAAACTGAAGCCCCAACAATGGCTGTTAGATCTGCTCTGAAACAGCTTGAGGAAAAATGCCCAGAGAAACCCAGATGAAAAGGGATGGACTTGTTATTACTGTGGAAAGGAGGGGCATCTCAAGAGAAGTTGCTCTCAGCTGTCTAAGCCACCCTTGGCTCTCCATCCGGTCTGAAAAGGATCACACTGGAGGAGAGACTGTCCTTAGAGGCATAGGCCCCAGGGGTCAGACTCTCAGGACAATCAGGACTGAAGGAGCCTCGGGGTCCCCACACAAGTTCCTGTCCTAATAACACCTGAGGAATCCTGGGTATTAATAACTGTGTGTGTGTTGGGGCGGGGGTGGGGGCGGGGGTGGGGGCGGGGGGGTGGGCGGGGGGGGGGCGGGCGTCAATCAGTTGATTTTCTTTTTTTTTTTAATTTTTATTTTTACTTCATTTTACTTTACAATACTGTATTGGTTTTGCCATACATTGACATGAATCCACCATGGGTATACATGTGTTCCCAAACATGAACCCCCCTCCCGCCTCCCTCCCCATAACATCTCTCTGGGTCATCCCCATGCACCAGCCCCAAGCATGCTGTATCCTGCGTTGGACATAGACTGGCGATTCGATTCTTACATGATAGTATACATGTTAGAATGCCATTCTCCCAAATCATCCCACCCTCTCCCTCTCCCTCTGAGTCCAAAAGTCCGTTATATACATCTGTGTCTTTTTTGCTGTCTTGCATACAGGGTTGTCATTGCCATCTTTCTAAATTCCATATATATGTGTTAGTATACTGTGTTGGTGTTTTTGTTTCTGGCTTACTTCACTCTGTATAATCGGCTCCAGTTTCATCCATCTCATTAGAACTGATTCAAATGTATTCTTTTTAATGGCTGACACTGGGGCAACTTTCTCTGTGCTCACTGAAGCCCCTTGTCCACTCTCCTCCTGATCCACTATTGTAATGGGTCTGTCTGGATGAGCCAAATGCTATTATTTCAGTCACCCTTTAAGCTACAGCTGGGAGTCTGTGCTGTTTTCTTGAGTTTCTGATTGTGGCAAAGTCTCCCTCACCCTTCTTGGGAGGGATATAGTGAGCAAGGTCCAGGCCTCTGTTTTCATGAATCTGGAGCCTGCTCTTTCTCTCTCACTAATTGAACAAAATGTAAATCCTAAAGTGTGGGCTGATGGAAAAACTGTGGGTTGAGTACAAAATACTGTCCCTGTTGTTATCAAACTCATCAAAAGGAGTACCCACTAAAGCCCAAGGTTAAGGAAGGGTTAAAACCCATCCTTGAAAATTTAAAGGAACAAGGGCTATTAATTCCCTGTAATAGTCCTTACAACACTCCTATTTTGGGTATAAAAAAAGTCAAATGATAAATGGAGACTTGTTCAAGATATACAAATAATAAGTGCCTAATCCTTATACTTTATTGTCTGAAATTATTGCATGGGCCAAATATTTCTCAGTAATTGATTTAAAGGATGCCTTCTGTTCTGTACCATTGGTGGATGAAAGTCAATTTCTATTTGCCATTGAAGACCCTACTCAGCCAGTTTCCCAGTTAACCTGGACAGTTTTGCTCCAGGAATCTCCTGACAGCCCCCACCTATTTGGGGGGTTTTGCATAGGATCTACAAAACTCTAATAACTCCGAGGCAGTTGGTCCTACAGGATGTAGATGATATTCTGCTCTGTGCTGAGACAGAGGAAGCTTGCTCACAAGCCTCAGAAGACCTCCTAAACTGTTTGGTTGGCTGTGGTTATAAGGCATCAAGGGAAAAGGCTCAGCTTTGTCAACAATTTGTTAAATATCTGGGCCTAATCATATCAGAAGGGGCTACGGCCATAAGCCCCGAGATAATTAAACCTATACTAAATTATCCCTTGCCTATGACTTAAGACAATTGAGAAGATTCTTGGGCATTACAGTCTATTGCCACATTTGGATTCCAGGTTATGGGGAACTTACCCAGCCTTTAATGAGGGCTCAAACTACCCCTTAAAAGAAGGGACTGTTTCTATGGCAGAGTGTTTTAGTGCACAGATATTGTCATAGATCCTGAAGCCTTAGAATTAATTATGTGACTCAGCTTTTAGCTTTTCAACAGACATTATGAGAACTCCAGGAGGAGATCCCTGACCTAGCCTTCACAATTGGTCTAACTGCTGGGTCTACAAAGCGCTCCCCCTACTCATCAACTGAAGACTTCCCATGGTGGGTTTCTCCAGTTCAAGGAAAGGACTTTTCTTCAACTCTGTGAATACCTTCACCAGCAACAATTGTATGTGACGCCTCTTCTTGATCTGATGACATCTAACAATCCTAAAATGGACTGATGCAACTTTGGACATAATGTAACTTTTAATTTTGATTCTGTTTTAACTTGGTATAATGACTATTTTGCCTTACATCTGTAACTGTATAGCAGGGTTTATTTATAATGGTCTAAAAACTTTTAAGTTACAAATGGTTGTCCAGGCTCCTACAAGTGCCATAGCCTCCTCCAACTACTACTTGGGGCCCCTGGATCAGATACCCTCAGTATGAGGGTTAGGAGAATATGTTGCCTCAACAATTCAGGGACAATGCCCCTCAACAGCAGGAAGTAGTTATAGAATGAAAAAGATGTCCCTTTCCCTTGGCAATGTAATTCTCCTAAAAGAAAAGGGGGGGAATGAGAGAGTCAGTTCCTAAGTAGGTTGATAAGAAGTCCAGAGTCACCGAGGAGAGGAAAGGGGTCTGGGGCTCCCAAGGAGGAGAAAGGGGTCAGAGGCTCTCAAGGAAGAGAGAGGAAAATAATTTTTTTTTTTCTACATTGCTTTGTCTTAGTCAATATAACAATGTATCTTGCTAGAGGATATGTTTCTCCTTAACAAGAACCTTCTAACTAATCTTGCTATCTTAAAACTTTTATACTGTGGGAGTGGGTTTGGTAAGACCTTTCTATTGTTAGTTCTAATCTTGCTAATTTAAAATGCAAATGGTGGGAGTGGGTCTGGTACAACATTGAGACATTCTTTTGATTTATTGTAATAACTAATTTTTTAAAAGTATATAGCTGCCTTGCTAAGACTAGTGAGGGGGCACTCTCCATCCCCCTTCTGATGTCTGTGTCAGAAGATTTCTCTGTCCCTTTTCATACTTTAATAAAACTCTGCTACACAAAAGCTCTTGAGTGATCAAGCCTGGTCCCTGGTCCTGAAGCTAAATCTTTTTCTTTGGATATCACAAATCCTACACTGCTCATCATAAGGTATCAGAAGTGAAGAGTTGATTCTCAATTTGCTGATGGTTAAGACTCAGAGCAAGGTGATACTTGAGTTAAGACCCAGTTGGAGGTAAGAAATTGAGCTATGAAGATAAGGTGGGGAAGGCTTAAGTTTAGTCAATACCAAGAGAAAAGGCTGTCAGGTAGGAGTGAGCTTGGAGAATTTAAGAAATACAAGGAGAGCTGTGTAACTGGCATGAAGTGAATGACAGTAGTAAGAGGCGCTCACAAGATGATAGAGAGTTGCATCTTTTGAAATACGCACATAAACAGCTAAGCATATAAAACTGTTAAGCAGTTTTGGTGTTCAACTGCAAACAGCACAGAGAATAGTATATTTGTTCACTCGGGACCACTTTAAAGTCACTCATCAGCATTAGTTATGGTACCTCTGAAAGTCTTGGTTTCTCTTGTGTATATCTTTCTACAAAATACGTAACTATATTTCGAAACACATAGTCCAAAATAACATAATTCCCAATAAACATCCTGTGCATATCCCTTGAAATTACCACATACTGGCCCTGACAGCACACTCAGCATAACCCACATGAAGTTCATTATCTTCCTTCCTACCCTATTCTCTTAGTTACTCAAATGAACATTGAAATAGAAAATCCTGTTTAGATAGTTGAGTCTCCTGTCCTCTTTAATATCAGACCCAGAATTTAGCAGAGCTCATCTTACTGCTCTAAAAGTCTACATTTTCTTAGCTTCTATTTTCAGCCAGTTTGGCAATATGACTAAATGTGGGTAAATTAGATGTGACCATAAGTGCTGTTTGGGTTTGACTGTTTAAGGAGAACTAACTCAGTCTACATTCCTGCTAGGACTTCATCTTCTTGTAGTGGGAGATAAATGAAGTTCTTGGACTGTGGTTGTAAGGTATCTGATGGAAACATGAAGATGGGAGCTTTGTACTAGGATGGTGAAATAAAAAGACAAAAAGTGTGGTTCACTGATGATACTATAGAACTATGATACTGTTCTGGAGTACCTACCTCCTAATTTTTCTATGTGAGTCTAAACAATACCTGTGTTTCATCTAGCAACTCTTATTCTGAATTGTTATGTTCATCTGAACTGAATCCAATTAACAGATACAACCATTCTTTTATTGGTCCATATTTAGAACCATCTTTCACTCTAATTTCTTCTATCTGGTACTAGTAGTTAGCTGTAACATTCTACCCAGTTACCATTCAATATCTAAACAATCTCTTATCTAATTAACTGCCTCTCTCTCATGACTTACAATATAGAGGATTAAAAGCATTTTCTTAAGGGTGTCTATAGTCAGATGGAAAAATAATTATCCCCACATATAGATCTATTCCATCCTCTTTCATGTTCCATTTCTGCTGGTCATTTAATTTTATTATAACTTTCAAAGCTGCTCCAGTATTTGTGTTTCCATAAACAACATACTTGGCAATATCACACTCCATTTGTCTCCATTCTCACTTATGAATCAATCATAGAGATACTTTTCATATCAGAAGCTGTCAGACACACATCTATATCTACTCTTTTCAATGCCTGAGTTGCCCTTATTTTTTTATCAAAATATTAGCAAGATGGGATGATAGAAATTCACGTGGGTGTAAAATAAAGCACACACAATTTGAAATCTTCAGTTAAGGACTTCCCAGTGGCTTAAACTTCAGGAATTTTCTTACTCTTTCTGAATATGAATTTTATACTCAGTAAATTGTCAATAAATAACATCTTGCCAGTATTGGCTTTAAAAGTAAGTTAAAAATAATAGCCTAGGGTTGAATCCTTGATGGAGCAAGAGGGAAAACTTCTATCCCTCCACCTTAAATATATGTAGTACATGTAATATATATGGACACTTATAATTATTGCTTTTAGATATTGGTCAATAGGCAATTGTCTGCTATGAAGGGAAGTTGTCTTCTCAGAAGGGAAAAAAATATCACTGATGCTTGCTTCCAGGTACATTTCAGACAACTTGGCAAGTAAAGAGGACCAGGGAGTTCATCAACATCTTTTTCAGTTCAGACAGTATCTAAGATCAGGAAATCTGAGGTGGCTGGAAATTTTCAGGCCTGCAAAAAGGCAAGAGGATATAAACAAGCAGGCCCAGAAATCAACATAGTGGACTACTCAGATCTTGGCCGAATACTAAAATATAGATTTGTGAGATGAAATTCCACAATATCAAGCACAGAGGAAAAGGGGAGCTGTAAACTTTATAGTTCATACAACTTTACACAGGAATGGGAGGCTTTAAGATCCTGCCAGCCATAGTGTTACTCCACCTTGATCATCTAAAGCATTTTGTATAAAAGTCAAAAGGAAAGACTTCAGTTGTAAGGTTAAATAATTGCTAGGGTAAAAGCTACTCTGCTGTTGCTGCTAAGTCGCTTCAGTCGTTTCCGACTCTGTGCGACCCCATAGATGGCAGCCCATTAGGCTCCCCAGTCCCTGGGATTCTGCAGGCAAGAACACTGGAGTGGGTTGCCATTTCCTTCTCCAAAAAGCTGCTCTAGACCTATATAAAGAAAGCTGATGAACCAGACTTGAAAATACCAAAGTGAACCATGTGTAACTTGACAAATATGGTTGGAAGAAAAGGATACCCTTTATAGAAAGAAAGAAACTTCAGCCAACTTTGGGTTGGGATGATCCCCTGGATCAGGGAAAGGCTACCCACTCCAGTATTCTGGCCTGGAGAATTCCATGGACTGTATAATTCATGGGGTTGCAAAGGGTCGGACACGACTGAGCAGATTTCACTTCCATAGAACCAAATATTAGTTCAGTTCAGTTCAGCTCATTCATGTCTGACTCTTTGTGACCCCATGAACCACAGCACGCCAGGCCTCCCTGTCCATCACCAACTCGCAGAGTCCACCCAAACCCATGTCCATTGAGTCAGTGATGCCATCCAACCATCTCATCCTCTGTCGTCCCCATCTCCTTCTGCTCTCAATCTTTCCCAGCATCAGGGTCTTTTCAAATGAGTCAGCATCAGGTGGCCAAAGTATTGGAGTTTCAGAACTAACTATATCTAAGCATTAAAAACTGTGAAAATATAGAAGCAGCAATAATACAATACAAGAGAAAATTTCTACACAATTGGAGTGGGCAAAGATTTCTTAGTTGACAGTAAAAAGAAAAGGGAAAAACAAATTGTTAAAGTGACTTTATCAAAATTAAAACTTCCTAAAATTTTACCATGAAGAAAATGAAACAGCAAGCTATAGGATGCAAGAAAAAATATTTCTTTCTTCCTTTTTTTCTGCAGTACCACTATATCTTGAAAATTATCTTATTGATTGCATTACAATCAACATTATTTTTAGTTTTTAAAAATCAGTATACTGAAAACTATCATGGTGACTGTTTCACTAGGGATAAATAAGATATCAATTGCAATGATATAAAACTAACTCTTTTTTATTGCAAAATTGCATGCATTTTTTAATGAAGATATTTATATTCCAAATAGTTGGCCATTTGCATGGAAATTAGAATATGGTGGTTACAATGACTTATTAAATTGGCTACCAGACCACAATGAAGAAAAAAATCAATTAAAAAGCATATATATATATCCTGTAGCATTTATTTGTATGATACAATTAACATATTTTCCTAGATTTAGCATTAACAATATTCTGTTTTCTGTAGAGAGTCTATCCAAGTAAAATGAAAGGCTCTGAGTACATTTTATGCTGTGCACAAAATATCTGTGCTTATTTCTACTATGTAGCTGATGGACCATAAAGCATGATGCCAGATATAAAACAGAGCTGTTAAAATGTATCACATCATTTTATAGATTAGGAAAGTGCTAAAATTATAGGCTATTTCAAAGATGCCACAAAAATTAAGCAAAATGACCCCACCAAGCCTTTGTTAGTTTTAACAATGCAGCCCCTCATAATTTAAACCACTCTTTTGACATTTAACACAAAACCCAGAGAAAATCCTCATTTTTACGGAAGAAGAAACATAACTAAAGTGCATCTTCCTTTCTTGCTTCAAAAATATCTGGTGAAGGAGAAATAGTACAGTCTTGGTAGTTCAACAAACCTAGTTTTAAATTTTTGAATTGCCCTGAACCAATAACCTCAGATATGCAGATGACACCACCCTTATGGCAGAAAGTGAAGAGGAGCTGAAAAGCCTGTTGATGACAGCAAAAGAGGAGAGTGAAAAAGCTGGCTTAAAGCTCAACATTCAGAAATCTAAGCTCATGGCATCTGGTCCCATCACTCCATGGGAAATAGATGGCGACACAGTGGAAAGAGTGTCAGACTTTATTTTGGGGGGCTCCAAAATCACTGCAGATGGTGACTGCAGCCATGAAATTAAAAGACACTCCTTGGAAGAAAAGTTATGACCAACCTAGATAGCATATTCAAAAGTAGAGACATTACTTGGCGACTAAGGTCCATCTTGTCAAGGCTATGGTTTTTCCAGTAGTCATGTATGGATGTGAGAGTTGGACTGTGAAGAAGGCTGAGAGCTGAAGAATTGATGCTTTTGAACTATGGTGTTGGAGAAGACTCTCGAGAGTCCCTTGGACTACAAGAAGATGCAACTAGTCCATTCTGACGGAGATCAGCCCTGGGATTTCTTTGGAAGGAATGATGCTAAAGCTGAAACTCCAGTACTTTGGCCACCTCATGCAAAGAGTTGACTCATTGGAAAAGACTTTGATGCTGGGATGGATTGGGGGCAGGAGGAGAAGGGGACGACAGAGGATGAGATGGCTGGATGGCATCATGGACTCGATGGACATGAATCTGAGTGAACTCTGGGAGTTGGTGATGGACAGGGAGGCCTGGCATGATGCGATTCATGGGGTCTCAAAGAGTCGGACATGACTGAGCAACTGAACTGAACTGAACTGAACTGAACTGAACTGACTATGGAGGTCAATAATTTCTCTGGACAAGAGCAAGAGTCAATATATCAATCCCAACAGGGTTGATCTGAGGATTTAAATGTGAACCAGACATATGATAAATATTTTCTCCAACTCTCCGAGACTGAAATATAGGAATTGAATATTCCAGCATACACAATTAAGGGTGGTAACATGGCATGCTACATGTGAAACTGTGGGTTCTGTTTTCCCAAAAATCATTATGCCTTTTGTTTTGGCATATGTTCATTTTTAGGCATCGAAGTAAAACTGAATATACTTGTCATCAAATAATGAAGTGAAAGAAGATACTTGAGATAAAACAATAACTATTAGTTTTTTTGACAGGAAAGTAGGATTTATTGGTAGGCATAATTAAGGAATGAATAGTGCTAATGCTCTCATGAGTGCACTGCCAGCCATTTGTCCAGGGGACCACAATTAGGGATGCATCAGATGAGCTACTTTTCTGCCACCATGTTTTCAAATTCATCTGCATTAAACTTAGTAAGTGTCCACTTCTTGGAGATGTGGACCTTTAGGCACCAAAGGAACTTGAACTTGGCCCTGCAGACTACCTCAATCACATGTTCCTTGCTCTACAACTTGGTGCAGATATAGACATTATGACTTGTCCAGTGTGGACCCTGGTCAGTGTGCCCTGGGGCTTTCCAAATGCACGGCACATATCTGTCAGGAGCCTAGACAGGGGACAGCATGCCAGTCTTGAATGTCCACTGGAAAGAGTTGTCTCCAAGGTCCCTATGGCTACGTGTACAGGCAACAGGCTGTATACACTACCAAGGAGTTAGATATGAGGCAGGCATATGATTAATATTTTATCCAACTCTCCAAGATTGAAATATAAAATTGAATATTTCAGTAGCTGTCTGCAGCTACTGCACACTGGGCCTTCATGGGGAAAAGAGCACAGTTGGCTTAAAAAATAGCTATTATTTTTGCAGCACAGTTGGCTGCAAAAATAGCTATTATTAATAAAATTATACTCTCATTGCATTTTAAAAACTTCTTATGAATAGAAGAAAGGAAGACACATAGCTTCATTTACATAATATTTCATATCTTATAGATCAATTGCATATAATGTTTTATATACTGCTCTTGATATATCTCATATTATCCCTACTTGCTTTTTTCTGTTTTCCAGATCCTATCTTCATTCTGAGAGAGGCTTAACACAGGAATAATAGACTCAATATTCTTCTCCCATATCCATAGTCACTGTATTAGTTTCTCACAGCTCCTGTAACAAATTACCAAAATAAGAGTGGTTTAAAACAACAGAACTTTTCTCTGACACATCTGGATGCCAGAAATTCAAAAGCCAATGTATGGTAGAATTACACTCCCTCTGTGGTCTGTATAGATTCCCTCTTGCCTCTTTCCAGCTTCTAGTGGTTCAAGATTTCCTTGGTCTGTGGCTGCATAACTCCAAAATCTGCCTCCATCTCCATGAAATCTTACATTGTCACATTTTTCCTACAAGGATATCTGCCACTGGATTTAGAGCCCACCTGGATAAATGAGGATGATTTCATCCTGAAATCTCTAATTAACATCTGCAAAGACACTTTTCCAAATAAAATGGCACATTCTTAGGCTCCTGAGCTCAGGATATTGGTTTTTGTTTTTGGAGGAGCTCCTATTCTAGGCATTACTCTTACCTTTTCTGTTTTTTCATTCAGCCACAGCGTTTCTTTTTATTTTTTTATTTTTAAAGTTAATTAATTTATTTTAATTGGAGGCTAATTACTTTACAATATTGTGGCAGTTTTTGTCATACACTGACAAGAATTAGCCACAGGTGTACCTATGTCCCTCCATCCCAAAACTCTTCCCACTTCCCTCCCCATCCCATCCCTCTAGGTTGTTCCAGTGCACCAGCTTTGAGTGCCCTATTTCATGCATCACATTTGAACTGGTCATCTATTTCACTTATAGTAATATATATGTGTCAATGCTATTCTCTCAAATCATCACTCCTTCATCATCACCCACAGAGCACAAAAGTCTCTATATCTGTATCTCTTTTGCTGTCTTGCAAATAGGGTCATCGTCACCATCTTTCTAAATTCCATATATAACTGATTCAAATGTATTCTTTTTAATGGCTGAGTAATACTCCATTGTGTATATGTACCACAGCTTTCTTGTCCATTCATCTGCTGATGGACATCTAGGTTGCTTCCATGTCCTGGCTATTAGAAACAGTGCTGTGATGAACATTGGGGTACACGTGTTTCTTTCAATTCTGGTTTCCTCGGTGTATGTGCCCAGCAGTGGGATTGCTGGGTCATAAGGCAGTTCTATTTCCACTTTTTTAAAGAAATCTCCACACTGTTCTCCATAGTGGCTGTACTAGTTTGCATTCCCACCAACAGTGTAAGAGGGTTCCCTTTTCTCCACACCCTCTCCTGGATTTATTGCTTGTAGACTTTTGGATCACAGCCATTCTGACTGGTGTGAAATGGTACCTCATTGTGGTTTTGATTTGTATTTCTCTGATAATGCGTGATGTTGAGCATCTTTTCATGTGTTTGTTAGCCATCTGTATGTCTTCTTTGGAGAAATGTCTATTTAGTTCTTTGGCCCAATTTTTAATTGGGTCATTTATTTTTCTGGAATTGAACTGCATAAGCTGATTGTATATTTTTGAGATTAGTTGTTTGTCAGTTGCTTCATTTGCTATTATTTTCTCCCATTCTGAAGGCTGATTTTTACCTTGCTTATAGTTTCCTTTGTTGTGCAGAAGCTTTTAATTTTAATTAGATCCCATTTGCTTATTTTTGCTTTTATTTCTAGTATTCTGGGAGGTGGATCATAGAGGATCCTGCTGTGATTTATGTCGGAGAGTGTTTTGAATCAGTTCTAATGAAGTGGATGAAACTGCAGCCTATTATACAGAGTGAAGTAAGCCAGAAAGAAAAACATCAATACAGTATACTAACACATATATATGGCATTTAGAAAGATGGTAATGATAACCCTGTATGAGAGACAGCAAAAGAGACACAGATGTATAGAACAGACTTGGACTCTGGGAGAGGGAGAGGGTGGGATGATTTGGGAGAATGGCATTGAAACATGTATAATATCATGTAAGAAACAAATCGCCAGTCTAGGTTTGATGCAGGATACAGGATGCTTGGGGCTGGTGCACTGGGATGACCCAGAGAGATGGTATAGGGAGGGAGGTGCGAGGGGGGTTCAGGATTGCGAACTCAAGTACACCCGAGATGGATTCATGTTGATGTATGGCAAAACCAATACAGAATTGTAAAGTAAAATAAAGTAAAAGAAAAAAAGAATAAATTCCATATATATGCATTAATATACTATATTGATGTTTTTCTTTCTGACTTACTTCACTCTGTATAATAGGCTGCAGTTTCATCCACCTCATTAGAACTGACTAAAATGTGTATTTTTTAAAATAATGAGTAATATTCCATTGTGTATATGTACCACAATTTTCTTATCTATTCATCTGCTGATGGACATCTAGCTTGCTTCCATGTCCTAGCTATTGTAAACATTGCTGCAATGAACATTGGGGTACACATCTCTCTTTTAATTATGGTTTCCTCTGTGTGTATGCCCAGAAGTGGGATTGCTGAGATGTATGGCAGTTCTATTTACAGTTTTTTAAGGAATTTCCACACTATTCTCTATAGTGGCTGTACTAGTCTGTAATCTCACCAACAGTGTAAGAGGGTTGCCTTTTCTCCACACCCTCCCCAGCCTTTATTGTTTGTAGACATTTTCATAGCAACCATTCTGACTGTCGTGGGATGGTACCTCACTGTGGTTTTGATTTGCATTTCTCTGATAATGAGTGATGTTGAGCATCTTTTCGTGTGTCTGTTAGCCATCTGTAAGTCTTCTTTGGAGAAATGTCTGTTTAGTTCTTTGGCCCATTTTTTGATTGGGTCCTTTATATTTCTGGTATTGAGCTGCACGTGCTATGTGTATATTTTGGAGATTAATTCTTCATTAGTTGTTTTGTTTGCTACTATTTTCTCCCATTCTGAAAGCTGTCTTTTCACCTTGCTTATAGTCTCCTTCAGTGTGAAAAAGCTTTTAAGTTTAATTAAGTCCCATTTGTTTTTTTACTTTTATGTCCGTTACTCTGGGAGGTGGGTCATAGAGGATTTTGCTGTGATTTATGTCGGAGAGTGTTTTGCCTATGTTTTCTTCTAGGAGTTTTATAGTTTCTGATCTTACATTTAGATCTTTAATCCATTTTGAGTTTATTTTTGTGTGTGGTGTTAGAAACTGTTCTAGTTTCATTCTTTTACAGGTGATTGACCAGTATCCCCAGCACAACTTGTTGAAGAGGTTGTCTTTTTTCCATTGTGTATTTTTGCTTTCTTTGTCAAAGAGAAGGTGTCCACAGGTGCATGGATCTATCTCTGGGCTTTCTATTTTGTTCCATTGATCTTTATTTCTATCTTTGTGCCAGTACCATACTATCCTGATGACTGTAGCTCTGTACTATAGTCTGAAATTAGGCAGGTTTATTCTTCCAGTTTCACTCTTCTTTCTCAAAATTGCTTTGGCTATTTGAGGTTTTTTTGTGTGTTTCCATACAAATTGTGAAATTATTTGTCTAGTTCTGTGAAAAATACCATTGGTAGCTTGACAGGGAATCTATATATTCCTTTGTGTAGTATACTCATTTTCACTATATTGATTCTTCCAATTCATGAGCATGGTATATTTCTCCATCTGTTTGTGTCATCTTTGATTTCTTTCATCAGTGTTTTATAGTTTCCTATCTATAGATTTTTTTTCTTTAGATAAATTAATTCTTAAGTATTTTATTCTTTTTGTTGCAATGGTGAGTGGGATAGTTTTCTTAATTTCTCTTTCTGTTTTCTCATTGTTAGTGTACAGGAATGCAAGGAATTTGTGTATTTATTTTATATCCTGCAACTTTACTATATTCATTGATTAGCTCTAGTAAATTTCTTGGACAAGGCAATGGCACCCCACTCCAGTACTCTTGCCTGGAAAATCCCATGGATGGAGGAGCCTGGTGGGCTACAGTTCATGGGGTCTCACGGGGTCGCACAGAGTCGGACACGACTGAGCGACTTCACTTTCACTTTTCACTTTATGTACTGGAGAAGGAAATGGCAACCCACTCCAGTGTTCTTGCCTGGAGAATCCCAGGGATGGGGGAGCCTGGTGGGCTGCTGTCTATGGGGTCGCACAGAGTCGGACACGACTGAAGCGACTTAGCAGTAACTTTCTTGTGGTGTCTTTAGGGTTTTCTTGGGCTCCAAAATCACTGCAGATGGTGATTGCAGCCATGAAATTAAAAGATGCTTACTCCTTGGAAGAAAAGTTATGATCAACTTAGATAGCATATTCAAAAGCAGAGATATTACTTTGCCAACAAAGGTCTGTCTAGTCAAGGCTATGGTTTTTCCAGTGGTCATGCATGGATGTGAGAGTTGGACTGTGAAGAAAGCTGAATGCTGAAGAATTGATGCTTTTGAACTGTGGTGTTGGAGAAGACTCCTGAGAGTCCCTTGGAGTGCAAGGAGACCCAACCAGCCCATTCTGAAGGTTATCAGCCCTGCGATTTCTTTGGAAGGAATGATGCTAAAGCTGAAACTCTAGTACTTTGGCCACCTCATGCAAAGAGTTGACTCATAGGAAAAGACTCTGCTGCTGGGAGGGACTGGGGGCAGGAGGAAAAGGGGATGACAGGATGAGATGGCTGGATGGCATCACTGACTCGATGGATGTGAGTCTGAGTGAACTCTAGGAGTTGGTGATGGACAGGGAGGCCTGGCGTGCTGTGATTCATGGGGTCTCAAAGAGTCAGACACGACTGAGCGACTGACATGAACTGAACTGATGTAGAAGATCATGCCATCTGCAAACCATGAGAGTTTCACTTCTTCTTTTCCAAACTGAATTCCTTTTATTTCTTTTTCTTCTCTCATTTCTGTGGCTAGGGCTTCCAAAACTATGTTGAATAGTAGTGGTGGGAGTGGGCACCCTTGTCTTATTCCTAATTTTAGAGGAAATGCTTTCATTTTTTGTCCTTGAGGATGGTGTTTGCTGTGGGTTTATCGAATATGGGTTTAATTCTGTTGAGGTATATTCCCTCCTCAGAAAAGAAGGAACTTTCATCCAGAAAGTTCCTTTCTGGAGACTTTTTAATCATAAATGGGTGTTGAATTCTGTCAAAGGCTTTCCTCTGTATCCATTGAGATAATCATATGGTTTTTATCTTTTAATTTGTTAATATGGTATTGCACATTGATTTATATCCAAATATTGAAGAATCCTTGCCTCCCTGGGATAAGCCGACTTGTTCATGATGTATGATCTTTTTAATATGTCGATGGATTATGTTTGTTAGAATTTTATTGAGGATTTTTGCATCCATGTTCATTCATTATATTGGCCTGTAGTTTTCTTTTTTGTGGCATCTTTATCTAGTTTTGGTATTAGGGTGATGGTGGCCTTATGGAATGAGTGGGAGATTACCTTCCTCTGCAATGTTCTGGAAGAGTTTGAGTAGACAGTTGTTAGCTCCTCTAAATTTTGGTAGAATTCATCCATGAAGATGTCTGGTCCTGGGCTTTTGTTGGAAGAATTTTGAGTATAGTTTTGATTTTTATGCTTGTAATGAGTCTGTTAAGATTTTCTATTTCTTTCTTGTTCAGTTTTGGAAGGTTATACTTTTCTAAGAATTTGTCCATCTCTTCCCAATTGTCCATTTTATTGGCATATAGTTGCTGATAGTAGTCTTTAATGATCCTTTGTATTTCTGTGTTGTCTGTTGTGATTTTTTCCAATTTCACTTCTAATTTTGTTGACTTGATTCTTCTCTCTTTTTTTCTTGATGAATCTGGCTAATGGTGTGTCTATTTTATTTATCTTCTCAAAGAAACAGTTTTTATTTTTGTTGATTTTTGCTATAGTCTCCTTCATTTCTTTTTCACTTATTTCTGCTTTGATTTTTATGATCCCTTTACTTCTACTCACTTTGGGGTTCTTCATTTCTTCTTTTTCTAGTAGCTTTGGGTGTGAAGTTAGATTATTTATTTGAATTTTCTCTTATTTCTTAAGGTAAGCTTGTATTGCTATGAACCTTCCTCTTAGCACTGCCTTTACTGAATCCTGTAGGTTTGGGTTGTAGTGTTTTCATTTTCATTTGTTTCCATGCATATTTTGATTTCTTTTTTTTTTTATTTCTTCCATGATTTGTTGGTTATTTAGAAGCGTGTTGTTTAGCCTCCATCTGTTTGTATTTTTAATAGGTTTTTTTCTTCCTGTAGTTGACATCTAATCTCACCACACTGTGATCAGAAAAGACACTTGAAATTCTTTCATATTTTTTGAATTTACCAAGGCTAGATTTGTGGCCTGGATTATGATCTATCCTGGAGAATGTTCCATATACACTTGAGAAAAAGGTGAAATGCATTGTTTTGGGGTGAAATGTCCTATAGATATCAATGAGATCTAACTGGTCCATTGTATCATTTAAAGTTTGTATTCCCTTGCTAATTTTCTGTTTGGTTGATCTATCCATAGATGTGAGTGGGATATTAAATTCTCTCACTGTTATTGTGTTACTGCTAATTTCCCCTTTCATACTTGTTAGCCTTTGCCTTAGATACTGAGGTGTTCCTATGTTGGGTGCATATATATTTATTGTTATATCTTCTTCTTGGATTGATCCTTTGATCATTATGTAGCGTCCTTCTTTGTCTCTTTTCATGGTCTTTATTTCATAAGTCTATTTTATCTGATATGAGTACTGCTACTCCTGCTTTCTTTTGGTCTCCGTTTTGCATGAAATAGCTTTTTCCATCCCTTCACTTTCAGAATGCATGTGTCCCTTGGTTTGAGGTGGGTCTCTTGTAGGGGTCTTGATTTTGTATCCGTTCAGCCAGTCTTTGTCTTTTGGTTGGGGCATTCAACCCATTTACATTTAAGGTATTTATTGTTAACTATGATCCCACTGCCATTTACTTTGTTGTTCTGGGTTCGATTTTATAACCCTTTTCTGTGTTTCCTGTCTAGAGAAAATCCTTCAGCATTTGTTGAAGAGCTGGTTTTGTGGTGCTGAATTCTCTCAACTTTTGCTTGTCTGTAAGCTTTTGATTTCTCCTTCATATTTGAATGAGATGCTTGCTGGGTATAGTAATCTGTGTTGTAGGTTTTTCTCTTTTGTCACTTTAAGTATGTCCTGCCATTCCCTTCTGGCCTGAGGAGTTTCTATTAAAAGATCAGCTGTTATCCATATGGGGATCCCCTTGTGTGTTTGTTTGTTTGTTTGCTTTCCCTTGCTGCTTTTAATATTTGCTCTGTGTTTGATCTTCGTTCATTTGATTAATGTGGGTCTTGGTTGTTTTGTCTTGGGTTTATCCTGTTTGGGATTCTCTGGGTTTCCTGGACTTGGGTGCCTATTTCCTTCCCCATAATAGGGGAGTTTTCAACTATCACCTCCTTAAGTATTTTCTCATGCCTGTTCTTTTTGTCTTCTTCTTCTGGGACACCTATGATTTGAGTGTTGGGGCATTTAACATTGTCCCAGAGGTCTCTGATGTTGTCCTCATTACTTTTAATTCTTTTTTCCTCTCTGCTTCATTTATTTTCACTATTCTATCTTCTGCCTCCCTTATCCTCTCTTCCGTCTCAGTTATTCTGCTGTTGATTCCCTCCAGAGTGCTTTTGATCTCAGTTATTGCATTATTCATTATTGATTGATTGTTCTTTATTTCTTCAAGGTCCTTGTTAAAGATTTCTTGTATCTGCTCAATCCTTGTCTCTATTTATCTGTAATTCCATTTGGTTTTCAAGATTTTGGATTGTCTTTCTATCATTATTCTGAATTCTTTTGCAGGTAAACTCCGTATCTCCTCCTCTTTGGTTTGGTTTGGTTTGTTGGGTATTTATCATGTTCCTTTACCTGAGGAATATATCTCTGCCTTTTCATTTTGTTTAGATTGCTGTTTGGGGTGCCCCTTCTGTAGACTGGAAGTTCATGGTTCCTCTTTATTGTGGAGCCTGCTCCCTGTGGGTGGGGTTGAACTAGTGCTGTGTCAAGGTTTCCTGGTTGGGAGAGCTTGTGTCTGTGTTCTGGTGGATGGAACTGGATATTTTCTCTCTGGAGTGAAGTGAAGTGTCCAGTAGTGCACTTTTGGGTGTTTATGGGTTTGGCATGGCTTTGGGAAGCCTGTCTTTTAATGCTCAGAGCTATGTTCCTGCTTTGCTGGAGAATTAGCATGGTATGTCTTGCACTGGAACTTGTTGGCTCTTGGATGGAGCTTGGTTTTAGTGTAGGTATGGAGACTTTGGGGCAAACTCTTGTCTATTGATGTTCTCTTGAATCAGCAGTTCTCTGATGTTCTCAAGTTTTAGAGTTAAGCCTCCTGCCTTTGGCTTCCAGTCCTTCACTTATAGTAGCCTCAAGACTTCATCCACACAGCACAGATGATAAAACGTCTATGTTCACGGTGAAAAATTCTCCACAATGAGGGACACCCAGAGAGATTCACAGAGTTACATAGAGAACAGGGAGGAGGGAGATAGGGGTGACCAGGAGGAGAAGAGGGGGAGTCAAAGGGGAGAGGCCAATCTAGCCAGTAACCAGTTCCCTAAGCATTCTCCACAGCCCAGAATACCCAGAGAGATTCACAAAGTAGAGAAGAGAAGGGAGAGGGAGGAGATATAGGTGACCTGAGGGAGAAAATGGACAGTCAAATGGGGAGGGAGTAATCAAGCCAGTAATTACATCCCTAAGTGAAAATGGATACTGAAGATTATATTCTTAAAGGTACAAAATTAATAACAAATATCAAAAAGAAAATATTAAAATCTAGAATAGAGGTTAGACTCTTAAATCTACAATATAAAAAATACAAAACAAAATCAATCACAAAATTGAAATATATATATATGAAATTTTCCTTTAAAAATAGGGTCTTTTTTCCCAAGGTAATAGTAGGTTATAAAAAATGAAAATTAAATTAGTAATAAAGGACTTAAATTTTTTAAAAAAATTAAAAAGTGATAATAATAAAAATACATCTAGGAATTTCTCTGGAACTGTTGTGCACAGTGTGGGGTCATTTCAATGTCAGATAGTTCCTTGTTCCCACTTGTACTTATTTTCAAGGTCCATAGACCCCCTCCAGTGCCCAGTCAATGTTAACTACAGGGTTTTCATCTGTTGCACCTGTTACTTCCAGAGCGGTTCCCTCTTCTTTATTTTGACTTCCTTTGTTTGCAAGTCTCTTCAGTGTCTAATTTCCACCCTAACAAAAAGGGGTGAACGTGGTCACTTATTTAGGCTCACTAGTTCTGTTGTGTTGTGGGGAGGGAGGGACACTGCAAACAAATATCGCTGGCATGTGTGGGGAGTGCTCACAGTATATGGACCACACTGGGTTTGCCCCAGCTCTTGGCAGCACATGCTTCCCAGTTCTACATTGCTCAGGCTCCAGGATTCTCTGCAAGGACACTGTCTGAAGTGGGCCTTGCATTTTGTGCCCTTCCCAGGTCTGAGCAACTTAGGCGACCAGGTGATTGGTGAGTGCACTTTCCAGGTGGGCCATGCATCTTAATCATCTCCCCAGTCCCAGCTGCTCTGTTTTCCACGTGTGCTGTGAGAGCACCATCTCAGGTGTGCCATTTGTCTCCTCTGGGGAGCTGATTTTGGGCCGCAACCGTCTTGGTGGATGTCAATCATTCAAGATCTCAGGAAGACGTGGTTAGCAGCTGGGAGCCTGCTCACAGTTTGGGGGAAGATGCCATCTCTGGGGGCAAGATTGGAGCAGCCCCGTGCCTTCAGCTCTGGCTGTCACACACCTGCCTCTCTACCTTGGTGTGGGGGTAGGGGGTACAGGAAGGGGCCTGTACGCATCCTGCAAGCTCTCCTTTGGTATTCGCTCCATCCTTTGTTCCATGAACAGGGCCAGCCTGTGCATTAGGTTAGAGCCTTTCACAGGAAAGTTTTTTTTTTTTTTTCCTCTCTCTCTGGCAATCCCACAGTTTGATTTGCTATCTCATGTTAGTTCCCTCAGATTGTCCTCGGGTCATTCAGACCCAGTCGTTACCCTAAGCACTGATGATGCAGCCTGCACCTCACTGCCCAGCTCTCGCTAACTGGCAGATGCGAGCATCTGGGCTACTTCTCTGCTGGCAGTTGCATTTAGGCATGTATTCCTTTTTTTTTTTTTTTTTTCCATCTCCTGGTTATGTTGCCCTCTGAGGTTCCAAAACTTCCCGCAGATCCACCTGCGAGAGGGCTTCCTACTGTGTGGAAACTTCTCCTCTTTCATGACTCCCTCCCCAGGTCTCTAACTCCTTTCTCTCTCTTTTTCTCTTTTATATTTTGTCCTAACTCCTTCCAAAGAGAATGGACTGCCTTTCTGGGTGCCTGGTGTCCTCCACCAGTGTTCAGAAGTTGTTTTGTGGAAGTTGCTCAGCATCCAAATGATCTTTTGATGAGTTTGTGGGGAAGAAAGTGGTCTCCCCATCCTATTTCTCTGCCATCTTGGGACTGCTCACAGCCTTTCTTACTTGTAATCTTTCTGTAGCTTATTCTCGTCTTCCTCATAGGAACATCACTTTTTCTATATGTTCCTGGAAAACTGTAAGACCCTCCCTTGATCCATTTTCATTCCTAGAAATGCCCATAAATTGTTTTCTTATAAATGTCCTGACCTTCATGACATGGCAAATACTTAGTAAAGAACTGACCTTGAAACAGTTCAACCACAACTCCTCTGAGCTGCTATGGATTCTCAGAACTGCTAGATTAGTGTTTGTGCACACACACACACATACACACACACACAGAGCTACTTTCTTATAAATTCACAGTATCATATGAAGCCAGGCTACAAGTACTCACTGGCAATCTATTTAGATTTTTCTAATTAGATCTCTCAATCTAAACAGATTGTTTTAGCCTACTTTCTTTTTTCAAATGTCTTATTCTAAAGTTTCCTCATTCCCTTTCATCAAGTAGCTAGCCAAAACAAATACCCTCAGCTTTCTTTAATAAAATCCATCCTCCTGACCCTCTCCCTGTTCACCACTCACAGTGGAACAGGCATCTTCACCTTCTACCACAACCTGTGCCTCCCATCTCATGGTGTATCAGGGCTCCCTTAGATCACCTCAGGTTTCAACAGTTCATGAGATGGGCTCACAAGACTCAGCACATAATTGTGCTCAGGTTATGATTTATTACAGAGGAATGTATACAGAGCAAAACTAGCAAAGGGAAAAAGTAAACGAGGTGAAGTCCAGAGAAACTGGACACAAGTGCCGAGAGTCCTCTCAGAGGAGTTACATGGTACATCGAATCCCTTTAACAATCAGTGGGGACGTGTGCCATGTGATCTAACAGGGTCTCAATACCAACGAATTTACTAGAGGACGTCAACTCAGGCAGGCACATTCTGCCTAGCACACACCAAGATCCCAGATTCCCAGGAGGAAGGCAGATGTTCAGCACAAAACATACTTTTTTTTTTTTTTTTTTTTGCACTGAGAGTTTAGTCACAGTGAGCCCCTCTGTGCATAAATTTGAAAAATCTGAAATTCACACTTTTGGATGCCAACCACAGGCCACCCTTGAAAGCAGACCTTTATAAAGATTACATTCTCATGCCTTCCTCTCCTCAGGAGCCTTACCCTTTATATATTATTCCCTTTCCTATCTGTACACCTTGGTCCTCTCTTTTTGCACATTCTTATCACCATTTAAATAATCTCACATCTTTAAGAATAAAAATCCTCCCAACACACATTTTCCTCCAGCCACCTCACTATCATTCTTTATCACTACTTTCACCTTCATATGTATTCAATAACAATCTTGAAAGAATTCTGAACCCTACATTTTTCATTTCCTCAGTTAATTCTCATTCACCTAGGCACTCTCTAACTCTATCCAGAAGTGCTTCACTAGAACTGCTGTAGCATTAATCACCCACTGATATTCTGGTTGCTAGATAAACCCGATATTCTTACAGTTGTAAGCTGTCAGCAGCAAGGTAACTGTTGGCATTGCATTCCTTTAGGGATGTTGCGCTTTTGTGATCTCTGGACGCTTCTCAGCCTTCTTTCCGTCTGTCCACTCTCTGCAAGTTGATTTGGCATAGGGATTTTCCCAAACCTGCTTTTCCACCTCATATGACTGACTGACTGGCCAATCTTCACTGGCCATGGATAAGTTGTCACATTTCCATTCACCTTTCCATTGTGGGTGAACACAATCCCTGGCTTGATTTAAAAAAAAAATAATGTAAGGAATCTAAAATTTCTCAAGTGACAAAAATATTTATCAAAAATCTATTAAAAACATGTGGTAAAGGGGTATACCCTTAGGAAAATAAAAATCTCTCTTAAGATCACATATTCCTCAGCCAAATTCATTAAGCAATGGACATGGGAATTGGTCCCTGTCATTTCTGGGATCTCATCCAGCCATCCGATTAAACAAGCTCTGTGTGCCAGGGTTTGTATTAGCCACTGAAGGCAAACACATTTAATTGTTCAAACAGTATTTTACCCTATCCCTTTACCTCTTACTAACAGTAGGGATTTCTAAGTTATTATGCAATTTCTTTGCCACAGAATTCCAAGGGGCATTATCTGCAAAGGGGACACTGAAACAAAGATCCTTACTCTGTTTAAGGCAACAATAAGCCTAGCTCAAGACTTAATTAAGTGAACCCTGGAATCAGCATTTTAAAGCTCTCCTGATGATTCTAATGCCTTGCCAGAGTTGGAACCACTCTTAAAGCTAGTCACCTTAGCAGCTTTCCTATTTTCTAAATTTCTGTATAGTGAAATGTGTCCAATTTGGACCAAGTCAGATATAAGCTGTCTGGATAGTGTTCTAGGAAAATGCTTGCTTTCCTGATAAGAACAGAATGAAAGCTGTTGTATGATCTTTTCCATTCATCTCTCTGACTTATTTGAAAGCCAGTAACACATTTGAAACTAGAGTAGCCATCAGGCAACAATATAATGACTAAAGCCAACAAGCTAAGGATGGCAGAGCAGAAAGGCCAAGACCGTGTACAAGGTCGTATTGCTAAACAACTAAACTAATGCCTACCTATAAACCTGTGTGAAAAATAGCAACTCTTTTATTTAAGCTACCATTAATTATATAGCCCTGAAGTACCACTATTTTGTTTTACTTCAAGTTTCTTTGTTAGATACACAAGGGTAAACTAGAAAAATCCCTTAGTGATTGAGATTCATTCCTTAACAATGCTGCAGTCAGGTATTAACAATCAATTGTGATCAGGTTACATAAGCAGGGGTATTTTGAAAACATGCATGGCACTCAATTATCCTTCACAGGAAAAGAAGTAGTCTCCCTACTGCTAATCTACACTGCAAACAGTGACTCTTAGAAATAGTAGAATGAATAATAATAATAATAATATAGTGCATTTTACATGTACCAATTATGTTTTAAACACCCAACAGGCATCATTTCAATCTAATTCTGAAAACCACCCATTTTGATGCTACCCCACTGTACATATGAAGAAAAAAAGGCTTAGAAAGCTAAAATTAATTTACCCATTTCTTGATACCTGTTAAGTGCTCTAGTCTGAATTTGAATTCAGATAGTCTTGATTCATAAGCTACTAATATGGAACCTTGTCTAGTCCAAAGATTTCCTGCAGATTCCAGAACAGTACATAACCATGACCTAGATGCCTCCAATAAAAATCTCACAGACAACAAAGGATAAACACACAACTCTAAATCTGAGCTTTCTCTCTTTTTGAAAAGAAAAAAGTTTCTATCATCTACAGAGGTATCTCAGGAAAGTTTTCTTTCATTCTGTATTTCTGCTTATCAAATCATCATATCCAGTCAACCATGAAATCCCATAGGTTGATGATTTAAAAAAAAAAAATGACCACATATTGGGTCACTCAATTGAGTGGATAATAATCAGTATTTTAAAGATAAAATAGACATAACAGCTGAAAAAAATCATATGATCAATAACTGTAATAAGTGCAGAATTCTATACACATTCATGATAAAAAAAAAAAACTCTCATGTAAACTAGGAATAGAGGGGAACTTCTTCAACTTGATAAAGGATATCTACAAAAACCTGCAGCTAACATCATAGTTAATGGTGAGAAACTTGAAACATTCCTACTAAGAACAGGTATAAAGCAAGTGTGACTTCTCTCACCATTCCTTTCCAACAGTATCCTGGGAATTTTAGCTCATGCAATAAGACAAGACAAGGATGTAAGAAAGGAGGTAAGAATCTCAGATGACATGACTGTCTATGCAGAAAGTCTAAAAGAGTCTGGTAAAAAAAAAAAAAAAAAGTCTGTTATAACTAAAAAGCAGTTACACAAGGATGAGATTACAAGGTTAATATACAAAAGCCAATTGCTTATCTATATACCATCAGTGAACAAGAAGAATTTGAAATTAAAGACACAATGCCATTTACATGTCCATCCACAAAAATAAAACATGCAGGTATCAGTCAGTCAGCTCAGTCGCTCAGTCGTGTCCGACTCTTTGCGACCCCATTAATCGCAGCACGCCAGGCCTCCCTGTCCATCACCATCTCCCGGAGTTCACTCAGACTCACGTCCATCGAGTCCATGACGCCATCCAGCCATCTCACCCTGGGTCGTCCGCTTCTCCTCCTGCCACCAATCACTCCCAGCATCAGAGTCTTTTCCAATGAGTCAACTCTTCGCATGAGGTTTCCAAAGTACTGGAGCTTCAGCTTTACCATCATCCCTTCCAAAGAAATCCCAGGATTGATCTCCTTTAGAATGTAAATCTGACTAAATATATACAAGTTTTACATGAGAAAAAATATAAAACTAATGAATGAAATAAAAGTGAACCCAAAAAAATGGAGAGAGATTTCGTTCTCATGGACAGCAGGATTCAGTATTTTCAGGATGTCACTTCATTCTAACTTGATCCACACATTCAATGCAATCTCAATCAAACTCCAAGCAAGTTATTTTGTGGATAGCAACAAAATGATTCTGCAGTTTATATGGGAAAGCAAAATAGCCAGAATAACCAGCACAGTATTGAAAAATAAAACAAAGTTGGAATACTAACACTATCCAACTTTCAGACTTATCATAGAGCTATAGTAATCAAGAGAGTGATATTGGCCAAAAGTAAGACAAATTGATCAAAGGAACAGAATAGAGAACCCAGAAATGGACATCCATGTATACAGTCAACTGATCTTTGACAAATGAATAAAGACAGAACAAAGCCTTTATGGAACAAAGACAGTTTTCCTATCACCATTTGTTGAAAATGGTGACATGCATGACTACACACACACACATATGAACTTATACAGATTTACAGGCTTGACAAAGATTCACAATGAATCACAAACTTAAATGTGAAACATAAAATTATAAAACTCTTATATGATAACAAAGGAGAAAATCTAGATGACCATAGATTTTTGTGATAAATATTTAGATACAACATAGTAGCCATGATTCATGAAAGAAGTAATTAATTAGCTGAACTTTATTAAAATCAGGAACTTCTGCTTTGCAAAAGACAATTTCAAGGGAATGAGAAGACAAGTCACGGACTGGGAGAAATATTTACAAGAGATACATCTGATACAGGATCATTCTCCAAAATATATAAAGAAGTCTTAAAACTTGAAAATAAGGAGATAAAAAACCCACTTAAAAATTGGCTGAAGACTTGGACACGTTAAAAAAAGATATACAGATTGCAAATAAAAATATGAAAAGATGCTCTACATTGTATGTCATCAGGGAAATGCAAATTAAAACAACAACGAAATACCACTCTACATGTTTGAGAATGGCTAAAAATCAAAAACACTGACACCACAAAATGCTCGTGAAGGTGTAAAACAAGGTGGGAATGCAAAACGGTACAGCCACTTTGGAAGACAGTTTTGAGGTTTCTTACAAAATTATACATGCTCTTGCCATATACCCTGGGCTTCCCTGGTGGCTCAGGCGGTAAAGCGTCTGCCTGTAATGCGGGAGACCCAGGTTCGATTCCTGGGTTGGGAAGATCCCCTGGAGAAGGAAATGGCAACCCACTCCAGCACTCTTGCCTGGACGGAGTGAGCCTGATAAGCTACAGTTCATGGGGTCGCAAAGGGTCGGACGTGACTGAGCGACTTCACTTTCACTTTCACTTTGCCATATACCCTACCTATCACATTCCAAAGGAGTTAAAATATATGTCCAACACAAACTCCTGCATGCAGATGTTTATAGCAGATTTCTTCATAATTGCCAAAACTTAGAAACAACCACAAGGTCCTTCAGTGGGTGAATAGAAAAGTGAACTGTGATAAATTCAGGCACTGGAACATTATGAAGAGATCAAGGGAGGAATAAAAGAAAATGAAAAAATGAGTCATACAGCAATTAAAAGACATGAAGGAACTCTAAGTGAAGGAAGTCATATTTGTAAAGACTAGTTATTGTATGATTCCAACTATAAGACATTCTAGAAAAGGCAACAAATGTCTGTCTTAGCTATGGTTTTTCCAGTAGTCATATATAGATGTGAGAGTTGGACTATAAAGAAAGCTGAGTGCCGAAGAATTGATGCTTTTGAACTGTGGGGTTGGAGAAGACTCTTGAGAGTCCTTTGGACTGCAAGGAGGTCAAACCAGTCAATCCTGAAGGAAATCAGTCCTGAATATTCACTGGAAGGACTGATGCTGAAACTGAAGCTCCAATACTTTGGCCACCTAATGCGAAGAACTGTCTCACTGGAAAAGACCCTGATACTTGGAAAGATTGAAGGCAGGAGGAAAAAGGGATGACAGAGAATGAGATGGTTGGATGGCATCGCTGACTTGATGGACATGAGTTTGAGCAAGCTCCAGCCATTGGTGAAGGACAGGGAAGCCTCGTGTGTTGCAGTCCACGGGGTCGCAAAGAGTCGAACATGACAGAGCAACTGAATTGAACTGAAAAATGGCAAAACTATGGACACAGTAAAAAGATCAGTAGTCGCCAGAAGATGTGAGGTATAGTAGAAGAGGGAATAAGCAGGTGGAGCACAGAGGATTTTTTAGGGCAGTGGAAACATTCTGTATGATACTATAATGGTGGATACATGTCATTATACATTTGTCCAAACACATCAAATGTACTACACCAAGACTGAACCATAATGTAAACTAAGGACTCTGGGTGATTATGATGTGTAACCATAGGTTCATCTACTATAGCAAATGTAGCAACTGTTGGGGGTGTTGATAATGGGGGAGACTGTGCATGTGTAGGGGTAGGGGGGTATATGGGAAATCTCTGCAACTTCCTCTCAAGTTTGCTGTGAACCTAAAACTATCCTAAAAACCTAAAATCTTTGTTTAAAAAAATCTTATGCTAAAAATAAGATCAGTTAATAAATACAAGATACTGATATAGATATATGTACACATGATAGATGGATATATGTACAAATTTGCATTTATATAATTGATACATGTGATTATATTGGATATCTCATACACAGATACCTATAGGTAGTTGACAAGTAGGATGACAAATGAGCCAATCAATAATTTTGACATCTCTGCTTAGTGACCTTCTCTGTGCTATATGACCCAAAGGATAACTACAAAGGACTAAGTGTCTAGAATTAGTTTGTAAGAAAGAAAAGAGGTTGAATAGAACTTTGTGGGAACAACTAAAGGCTCTGGCCTTAAAGTTCATAGGGCACTACTAGGGACACTCCTCTTGTTTTCAAGTCATCTCCTCTAGTGGCCTTTCATGGCATGTGCCCCCCTGTTTTATCATTTGAAAATCCCTCTCTTTAGTGCTACTGTTTAGCTTACATTAACAAAAATGGAACCATCCTTAAAACGCTCTCTACTCCACTGTTTTCAGCCTTTTAAAACCAATTTTCCCCTGGCCAACACAGACCATGCCCTAATTTAATGTTGCTTAACATTAAAAAAGATTGATCTTGTTAATTAATAAAATAATATGTTTCTTGTTCATTTATTTTAATTGAAGGATAGTTGTTTTCCAATATTGTGTTGGTTTCTGCCATACGTCAACATAAAATAATGTTTTTAATAAAAAATAAAACAGCAAATGTCAGAACCAATAGTGCATAGTATTCTCTGAAACCACACTTTTCAGATATACGTGTGTGGGTGTGTGGGTGTGTGTGTGAGTGTGTGAGAGTGTGTGTGTGGGTATAATGACAAGTGAGGCTAAACATATTTTCTATTTTAGCCAGTGGTCAAAATGTTTTAAAAGCTTTTTGTCAATTGTATCTCCTAAATAACTCTTGAATCCACCCATTCCCTCTCTTTCATTTAAATTTCTACTCTATTTCAGCATCATGAATTTTTCACAAACTTCCTAATCGTTCTCTTTGCCTCAGGTTTTTCCAATTAAAATCCATTTTCTGCACTGCAGCCCTGATTAGTTTTCAAAAGAAAAAATCCAACAATGGTGCACCTTTGAATATTCAGTTTTTTGTTCTCTTTTTGTTTTGGATTTTTGTTTTGCATTTTGCAATGAACTTTAAGCCTGAATTACTTAACATGGAATATAATGCATTAAGTTCTAGAAGCGTCTTACCTCTCACCTCCTCTCTCTCCCTCATTATACATGGTCTATTTTCTGTCAACTGAACATGATCTTCCAATCTCTCTGCTGTTTCAAGAAAATCCAGCTAAGTGGTGGGAAAGAGATGATAAACTTTATTTGCCATGTTATTACTGCACCTGCTTGGAATATCTTTCTTTTGGTTCATCTCTTTGTTGTTTGATTACTACTCATGCTTCACATTCAAAGGATTTGTTAATGGTTCTTGTATGCTATTCCTGTGTATGTTTTTTATTTGTATCCCTTCTAGGATGTGATGTCTTCCAGAATTCCATATAAGCTCATATGATATGCTTGTGAGATTTTATAATGATGTCTCCTACATAATCAAACTCTTGTGGGCATGTGACTTGGGCAGTGGACAGCATCCTTAGGCAGTGAGTATACTTTACAATCTCCCTCCCTCTCTCTCTCACTCTCTCTCTCTCTCTCTCTCTCTCTCTCTCTCACACACACACACACACACACACACACACACACACACACACACACGCACACACACACACCCCTAATGGTGGATGATCTCAGCTGAAGCTCTTACCATTAGGGCCAGCAATTGGTTGTTTATTTGTTTGTCTACGTGACTAGAGGTAAAATCCTTGAGGGAAAGGTTTTATTAGCCCTGTTGATTATTATATCACCACTGACTACCTAATTTCCTGACACAATATAGATACTCGTCCCTTCATTCAATGAACAAAAAGTGAGCATATTCTGCATGCTAACCAGTGTTCCAGGGTCTGGGGGTATAACAGTGAAGAAAATAATTGAAATGCCTACTTTTAGTGTACTTTCTCATGGAAGGTGTCAAGAAGAAAGATATCTTCTGTTACTCAAATTGAGCTTAATGGGTAATTGACCTGATATACATCAAAAAGCAGGAAAAGACCAGGTAATTTCCTGAGGCAAAGCATGTTTGAAGTTTTATTGGGCAAGAAAGTGAGAATATGTTTCATTATGGTTTGAAGCAGGCTGCAGTGTCCCTTGTCTGTAAGTGCTGGAAATGTTCAGATTGCTTTGTGCCCTGTGCATGCCTGGGATTATTGGTGCTATCCGGAAACAGTTCCTTTGAGAGCTGTCTTTATAAGCCTTGTAGTTTGTCTTTTCCTCAAGGTTCAGGGAGGGACAGGTAGCAAAACACCAGACAAACAAAAAGAGGGCTTGGGTTGTGGAAAAAGGGGAGGGCCACACCTCTATTATGTCCGCTTTAATTCTTTTACAAAAGATAATATGGCTAACATATTTCCTGGGTGCTTTACAAATCCATATTTTCATGTTAAACGTCCTATAAAATCTGCTTGTTCATTTAATACAACTGCCCCGAGAGGAGGGTTCGAGATGAGAAAACTGAGTCACACAAGTACTTATTCAGTGTTACGTGTCTAAAAGCTGCAGAAGAGGTTTTGAGAGAATCTTTGTTCCAACTCACTATGATTAACTGCTTCTGAATAAATAATCCTGAATAAATGAACAAGGAACATTTTTTTTTCCTTAGAAGGCAGAGACACAAACTCTCCTAAATACCCACAATGCTAGTCAGGTATTTTACTGCCAAGCCAGTTTAAAGCAGCTAATGTGAGCACTGCTGCACTAACTCTACTCGGTATTCAAGATCTGAGGACTGACTCCAACCTCCCTAGGACTCCTCTCTTAAAAGACTATCTGAGGAATACTAATATAAATGAGAATTATTTTATATCTGAGAGCTTAAAATGGAAAGCATAATACTATATAAATAAAATATTATAGATAGTACTTATTAAACATAAAAGCAATTGTTCTTTTTTATTATATCATTAATAGACATTTAAATTTCCTGCCTGAAGAAAAAATGTTAAATGAAGTAGTGGCATTTGAGTTTAATTGTAATGCAAAATATGCTTCCACATCAGTAAAACATGAGTTAATGAGCCTAGTTCTTTCCTACCTATTACTAGGGTGTCTTTCTTGAGATGTTTGGGGTTCCTTCTAAGGTTGAGAAGGAGACTGAAATCACATCTGATATTTGGAGTCTGGTGGCACTTGTCACACAGTACTGTAGAAAATGAAAAAGAATAATAATCTGGAAGGCTAAATCTAATTTTTTACTTCTGCTATTTGCTTAATCACTTAGGCAAGACTCTTGACTTTACTTACCTCTCCTAATAATGAGGAAAATAATAACTGCTTAGTTGTTATCTCAGGATGTTAAAAAATCTTTTATAAGACATAAATGAGTCTTATATACTCTAATGATCAATAAAATTATAGACATATAAAATTATACATATACATGTACAAATGCAAAATTGCACCTGTCTTTACTGTAGGTGCACAGTTTCAGGAATGCCTCCTAAATCCTCAGTATCTAGTTTTCTCATTTATAAAATAAATGTATCATCTAGTTACCACTAGGGTTATTTTGAACTCTAAATTTCCAGGTGTACAAATAAGAGGACCATATAACTTTGAGGAACAATATTAGGACAAGAAAGTGGTTGAGCTCACTGGGCATCTATAAGCTTCCACCTGTTGGTCCCACTGTCCCCATCAGGTTCCATGGAATTTGTATATTAATATTTTCTCATTTCAGTAATTCTCCTTATCAACATCACAGTCATTCAAAAAGGCAAATCTGACATCAGTTCTGTTAAGTTCTTTTATGACTAAATTTTCAACCACAAGAGAAAAGCTCAAATTCTTTAATAAGGCATCAAGGACCCCTCATGTGATGCCTACATTTCCAGCATCATCTTCTACAATCTTGTCATTCAGTGTTTAAAGTGAAACTTTGTAGGACCTTATAGGCAATAGTGAAAAGATTTGGTTTAATGATGAGAAAACAATGAAAGAGTTTTATTCTAGAAGTAAAATCATTCTGTTTAAAATCCCTTTGTGACAACTGGATTGCAGAAAAAAAATAAGGGAAAAAGAAAAATGCAAAAAAAATTAATAAATTTTCCACAAGCTGGAATCAAGATTGTCGGGAGAAATATCAATACCCTCAGATATGCAGATGACACCACCCTTATGGCAGCAAGTGAAGAGGAACTAAAGAGCCTCTTGGTGAGTGAAAGAGGAGAGTGGCGGGGGGTGGGGGGGAACTGGCTTAAAACTCAATATTCAAAAAACTAAGATCATGCATTTGGTCCCACCACTTCATGGCAAATAGGCAAAAAGATGGGGAAGCAATGGAAACAGTGACAGACTTTATTTCCTTGGGCACCAAAATCACTGCAGAAGGTGACTGCAGCCATGAAATTAAAAGATGTTTGCTCCTTGGAAGAAAAGCTATGGCCAACCTAGACAGCATATTAAAATGAAGAGATATTACATTGCTAGCAAAGGTCCATCTAGTCAAAGCTATGGCTTTTCCAGTAGTTAAGTATGGATGTGAGAGTTGGACTATAAAGAAAGCTGAGCACCGAGGAACTGATGTTTTTGAAATGTGGTGTTGGAGAAGACTCTTAAGAGTCCCTTGGACTGCAAGAAGATCCAACCAGTCAATCCTAAAGGAAATCGGTCCTGAATATTCATTGGAAGGACTGATGCTGAGGCTGAAACTCCAGTACTTTGGCCACCTGATGCAAAGAATTGACTCATTCAAAAAGACCCTGATGCTGGGAAAGTTTGAAGGCAGGAGAAGAAAGGGATGACAGAGGATGAGATGGTTGCATGGCATCACAGACTTGATGGACATGAGTTTGAGCAAGTTCCAGGAGTTGGTGATGGACAGGGAAGCCTGGCATGCTACAGTCCATGGGGTCACAAAGAGTCGGACATGACTGAGCAACTGAACTGAACTGTACTGAAGGAAAGCACACAGACAGTGAATAGATAAAGACTCAAAACCAAGCCTCAAAATTTATTTCAGGAGGAGGTAGTAGAACTGGCAAAGATTGATCAATATGATTATTTTAAAAAGAATATCAGGTGTCATAACTGCAACTGCATTAGCTTCCTATTGTTTTTGTAATAAATTAGCATAACTTTAGTGCCTTACTGCAGATGGTGATTGCAGCCATGAAATTAAAAGACATTTACTCCTTGGAAGGAAAGTTATGACAAACCTAGATAGCATATTGAAAAGCAGAGATATTACTTTGCCAACATAGGTACATCTAGTCAAGGCTATGGTTTTTCCAGTGGTCATGTATGGATGTGACAGTTGGACTGTGAAGAAAGCTGAGCACCGAAGGATTGATGCTTTTGAACTGTGGTTTTGGAGAAGACTCTTGAGAGTCCCTTGGACTGCAAGGAGATCCAACCAGTCCATTCTAAAGGAGATCAGTCCTGGGTGTTCTTTGAAGGAATGATGCTAAAGCTGAAACTCTAATACTTTGGCCTCCTCATGCAAAGAGTTGACTCATTGGAAAAGACTGATGATGGGAGGGATTTGGGCCAGGAGGAGAAGGGGACAACAGAGGATGAGATGGCTGGATGGCATCACCAACTTGATGGACATGAGTTTGAGTGAACTCCAGGAGTTAGTGATGGACAGGGAGGCCTGGCATGCTGTGATTCATGGGGTCACAAAGAGTCGGACACAACTGAGCGACTGAACTGAACTGAACTAGTGCCTTAAAGTCACACAAATTAATTATTTTACATTTCTGGAAATGATGAGTCTCACATGGGTGAGCAGAGCTGGAAAGTTCTTTTCCCTGCTTGCTTGTTGTCTTAACTTCTATTTGTCTACAAAATCAGTCCAAACATCACCTCTCCTGAAAAACCTGTGTGGGCTTGCCCCCATCTGATTTACATGACCTCTTCTGTGTTTCCATAAGAGCCTGTGTTTCCCTATGTTCTTACTGTACTGTAACCCTAATTTGCCTGTTTGTCAACCTATGTAGGCTGTGACACCTCTACAGTAGGGTCCATACCATTTATCTATTTCAGATAACAGGCATCATGCTCATCACATAATAAATATGAACTGAACGAAAACAAAATTAAATGGGTGGCAAGGGCTGCTTTCAAGGTAAGAAGTTATTTCCTTTTCTAGCTTCAAGAGGCTTCCTACATCATTGACTCATGTCCCCAGTCACTGTCACCTCTGCTTCCTGGTCACATTTGCTGTGACTCTCCTGAAAATCTTTTACAAGGGCATTTATGTTTATATCAGCTGTACTCAGATAATCCAAGAGAATTTACCCATTGCAAGATCGTTATCCTAATCACATTAACAATGTCATATTTGCTGCGTGATTTAACATATTCAGAAACCCTGGGATTGAGATATATGTATCATTGGATGGCACAATTATTGAGTCTATCATAGTAGCAAAGAGATTCAAGTATATCATAAAGAGAGACTGTGATCAGCAATGTTAAATACTGTGGAGATATTGAATGAAGTGAAGACAGAAAAGTGGCTCTTGGATTTGCCACCTTATAGGTCATTGTTTACTTTAACCATCACCCTTTCATCATTAGGTTGGAATAGGGTAAAGAATAACTGATAAATGAGAAAGTGAAGACAATGAGTGTAAAAAATTGTTTTGAGATTTGCTTAGGAAAGGGAATAGAGGAATAATAGTTGGGAGAAAAGGTGGAGTTAAAGAAAAGACTGTTTAAAAGATGAAAGTTACTTTATGCAAATATGCATGATCTAATGAAGGTAAAAAAATTTGCTATGTGAAAGAATAATAATAAATGCAAAACTGACATTCATAAGGAAAGAGAAGAGGGGATAATTGGAGAGGTTAACTTCACTTTTTTCATCTATAAAAACAGGAGAGAAGAGAAAACCCTTACAGATGCAGAAAACAGAATTTGATGGTTGAAAGATGAGTGCATCCCATTTATACTCACCCTTAAATCTATTTGAAGATGACTGTCTTCAGCTGGGGTTTTCAAGGGTGGGAGGGGGGTTCATTCTAGGGAGAAGTATAGATAATAGAACAGCATTTTCAGAGATTAAAAGAGAAATTAAGTACTGTTACTAACCTGCATTAAATGCTCATGAGTATGTGATCATTTCTTTCAAGTCAAGAGTCAGCAGAGCTATATGGTTTTTCTGCTCTGATACTCAGCTGTCTTTATGAAGGCACTGACACATTTGATTACTGAATTCAACCAAAGTTGGCTTTTGAGCTGGATAATTTTATGGAGAAAAAAATAAGTTGAACAATCTTTGTAGATAAACTTTGCCAGTATCCACTCATTGATCATGCCTCACATCTTATATACAGTGAAGCTCCATCTCTGTATCCCAAATAAAACTCAACTTTATGTTCTATCTGCCTCTACCACCATTTAATCCAACCTAGCGTTGATTCTTCCTTAGATTGTTTCCATAGCAACTTAATCTGATTTTTCTCTAGTCCATTTTCCACCATAAACAAAACAGAAATACATGAATAAATTCATGCAGCCCTCTGTCCATGTCCACCATAAAATGCATCAAGTTATTCATTATGATTGTGATAGAGATTTTAAAAATGCATATATGCTTTTTATGTCCTCCACAGTTTTATCCCTTCATATGAATGGCATTTTATTCCTCCCTTCCTCTTATCTCAGCATTCCAGCCACTCTGAAATTCCTTTCCATCCATCCTAAGTCACTTCAGTCGTATCCACCCTAGGGATCATAGCCCACAAGGCTCCTCTGACTATGGGATTCTCCAGCAAGAGTACTGGCGTGGGTCACCATTTCCTTCTCAGGGGATCTTCCTGGCCCAGGGATTTAACCCGCATCTCTTAGGTCTCCTGCATTGGCAGGTGGGTTCTTTACCACCAAATATTGCAAGTGTCAAGGCCTTAACTATATAGCCTCATTCATTATAAATAAAATTTATTTTTCTCTTTGTCTAATCAACTCTTATTCAGTTCTCTGATCTCACCTGTACCTTGACTGAATCACAGATTCCATTTTTGATCTCGTACATAAATTCAGAACAGTGGTAATTTATTTAGTAGCACATATAAAGGCATCAATATACGAGTTTTATGGAATTATACATTAATGGCTATCCCACTATTATTCTATAAATTACTTAAGGAGAGGACCAATTTTTCAAATAACATATATGTAAATTATCATCATATTTATATAATATATAATGCATGTTTATGTTATATATTATATATGTGAATTATATAGTTTAATATATTATATTGCTATGGATCATATACATATGTCTGTATTTTTTTCTATTTCCTGATTCTTACAGATCTGCTAAAAGAATATACACTAAAGCTGAATAGAAAAAATTAGGGAATTATGGAGGCCAGAAAGGAGACCAAAGCTAAATTTAAAATGTCACTTTATTTTTTAAGTTAATTGGTAATATTATAACATTATCACACTTTTTGTATTTATAATACTTCAGAAACATATAACAATATTCTCAACCAGGAGAAGAATTTTGTCACTTTTGTTTGTACAGAAATAGTTTCTGAATCTAACTGCCTGGTTAAATAGTGCACAAAGATACTTCTGAACTATAGAATATCTAAAAAATATTAATAGATGTTGCTTAAAATTTAAGAAAAAAGTAATTTTTATTTCATACCTAAATGATGAGATTCACAAGCTTTTTTTTAACCACTATAAACAATTCCAAACAATTTTAATAGAAAAAGGATAAATCTTAATGATCTGTATTTTATGTTTTCAGTATCTAATATAGGTGGTGGTGGTAGTTTAGTTCCTGTCGTGACCAACTCCTGATATCCCATGGACTGTAGCCTACCAGGCTCCTCTCTCCATTGGATTTCTAGTCAAGAATACTGGAGTGGGTTGTCTTTTCTTTCTCTAGGGGATCTTCCTGACCCAGGAATTGAACCAGCATCTCTGGCACTGCAGGTAGATTCTTTACCCCTGAGACAGCAGGGAAGTCCTAAATATAGATAGGCACATATAACATATATTTGCATGCATGTACATGTGTGAGTGTGTGTATATATATATACATATATATACACGCATATTGGCTTCTCGGGTGGCTCAGTGGTAAAAAGCCCACCTACTGATGCAGGTGATGCGTGGGTTTGATCCCTGGGTTGGGAAGATCCCCTGGAGGAGGAAATGGTACCCCATTCCAATATTCTTGCCTGGGAAATCCCATGGACAGAGGAGACTTGTGGGCTATAGTCCACGGGGTCATAAAGAGTCAGACACGACTGAGCAACTAAATAATGTGCCTATATATATATATACACATATACATATACATATATATATACAAGAATACTGGAGTGGGTTGCCATTGTCTTCTCTAGGTGATCTTGTCTACCCAGAGATCAAGCCCAAGTTTCCAGCATTGGCAGATTCCTTACCTGGTGGATTCTGAGCCACCAGGGAAGCATAAAATTGTGTGTGTTCATGTGTGTGTGTGTGTATCTGTGTGTTTATGTAACTGGCAGATATTTAGAGGTATACTTGGGTTGAGTTATTTATTCTTAATAAATGATTTATTATTCATTTTTGAAGAAACATTGACAGTGGGAAGATTCTTGTGAATATTTATGCTAATTATGTTTCTAAAGAAGTCATTTATTGTATGCAATATCAGATCTCTGACTTATTGAGAAGATAACCTTCCAGTACCTCTTTGAGGAACTACACTGCCACCCCACATCACATTCTCAGTCCATTTGTTCTTTGCCTCAGGGATTCTAAGCAACTTTGCCAAGTAAACTGCAGCAACCTCAAGCTTCTAGTCAGCTCATCAGTCCATAGTTACACACCTGTAACAGGCTACAGATCACATCACCAGACATGCCTGAAATAACTAGGGTAAATGAAATATGAGTAAACAGCTGTTCAATTAAAATAACATTCATATCCCTTTTTGCTGTTGTCAATTCTAAAGGAAATCAACACTGAATATTAACTGGGAGGGCTGATGCTGAAATTTCACTGTCTAACTCAATGAAACTAACCCATGCCCATGGGGCCACCCAAGACAGGCGGGTCATGGTGGAGAGGTCTGACAGAACATGGTCCACTGGAGAAGGGAATGGCAAACCACTTCAGTATTCTTGCCTTGAGAACCCCATGAACGGTATGAAAGGCAAAGTGATAGGCTACTGAAAGAGGAACTCCACAGGTCATTAGGTGCCCAATATGCTACTGGAGATCAGTGGAGAAATAACTCCAGAAAGAATGAAGGGATGGAGCCAAAGCAAAAACAATATCCAGCTGTGGATGTGACTGGTGATAGAAGCAAGGTCCGATGCTGTAAAGAGCAATATTGCATAGGAACCTAGAATTTCAGGTCCATGAATCAAGGCAAATTGGAAGTGGTCAAACAGGAGATGGCAAGAGTGAATGTTAACATTCTAGGAATCAGTGAACTAAAATGGACTAGAATGGGTGAATTTAACTCAGATGACCATTATATCTACTACTGCAGGCAGGAATCCCTCAGAAGAAATGGAGTAACCATCATGGTCAACAAAAGAGTCTGAAATGCAATACTTGGATGCAATCTCAAAAATGACAGAATGATCTCTGTTCGTTTCCAAGGCAAACCATTCAATATCACGGTAATCCAAGTCTATGCCCCAACCATTAATGCTGAAGAAGCTGAAGTTGAATGGTTCCATGAAGACCTACAAGACCTTTCAGAACTAACATCCAAAAAAGATGTCCTTTTCATTATAGGGGACTGGAATGAAAAGTATGAAGTCAAGAAACACCTGGAGTAACAGGCAAATTTGGTCTCGGAATACAGAATGAAGCAGGGCAAAGGATGACAGAGTTTTGCCAAGAAAATGCACTGGTCATAGCAAACACCCTCTTCCAACAAAACAAGAGAAGACTCTACACATGGGCATCACCAGATCGTCAACACTGAAATCAGATTGATTATATTCTTTGCAGCCAGAGATGGAGAAGCTCTATACAGTCAACCAAAACAAGACCAGGAGCTGGCTGTGGTTCAGATCATGAACTTCTTACTGCCAAGCCAGACTTAAATTGAAGAAAGTAGGGAAAATCACTAGACCATTCATGTATGACCTAAATCAAATCCCTTATGATTATACAGTGGAAGTGAGAAATAGATTTAAGGGCCTAGATCTGATAGATAGAGTGCCTGATGAACTATGGAATGAGGTTCATGACATTGTACAGGAGACAGGGATCAAGATCATCCCCATGGAAAAGAAATTCAAAAAAACAAAATGGCTGTCTAGGGAGGCTTTACAAATAGCTGTGAAAAGAAGAGAAATGGAAAGTGAAGGAGAAAAAGAAAGATATAAGCATCTGAATGCAGAATTCCAAAGAATAGCAAGAAGAGATTAGAAAGCCTTCCTCAGCGATCAATGCAAAGAAATAGAGGCAAACAACAGAATGGGAAAGACGAAAGATTTCTTCAAGAAAATTAGAGATACCAAGGGAACATTTCTTTCAAAGATGGGCTTGATAAAGGACAGCAATGGTATGACCTAACAAAAGCAGAAGATATTAAGAAGAGGTGGCAAGAATACCCAGGAGAACTGTACAAAAAAGACCTCCACGACCAAGATAATCACAATAGTGTGATCACTC
Organism: Capra hircus; assembly: GCF_001704415.2. Taxonomy (NCBI): domain Eukaryota; kingdom Metazoa; phylum Chordata; class Mammalia; order Artiodactyla; family Bovidae; genus Capra; species Capra hircus. The sequence goes on along the minus strand of NC_030823.1, from coordinate 12,261,632 downwards.
ATCTAGAGCCAGACATCCTGGAATGTGAAAGCTAGTGGAGGTGATGGAATTCCAGTTGAGCTATTTCAAATCCTGAGAGATGATCCTGTGAAGTGCTGCACTCAATATGCCCACAAATTTGGAAAACTCAGCAGTGGTCACAGGACTGGAAAAGGTCAGTTTTCATTCCAATCCTAAAGAAAGGAAATGCAAAGAAATGCTCAAACTACTGCACAATTGCACTCATCTCACATGCTAGTAAAGTAATGCTCAAAATTCTCCAAGCCAAGCTTCAGCAATACGTGAACTGTGAACTTCCTGATGTTCAAGCAGGTTTTAGAAAAGGCAGAGGAACCAGAGATCAAATTGCCAACATCCGCTGGATCATGGAAAAAGCAAGAGAGTTTCAAAAAAGCATGTATTTATGCTTTATTGACTATGCCAAAGCCTTTGACTGTGTGGATCACAATAAACTGTGGACAATTCTGAAAGAGATGGGAATACCAGACCACCTGACCTGCCTTTTGAGAAACCTATATGCAGGTCAGGAAGAAACAGTGAGAACTGTTGATTCCAAGTTGATTAACTGAAGAATAAAATGATGTGTCAAAGCTTGACTCCTACTTTATAAAATTCTATAAGAAAGCAATCAGGAATTTTTCACTTCTGTTAAGTTGTGCTATGGTGTGTGGGGGGGTGTTTGTGGGTAGGTGAGTGGGTCTTCATAAGGTTGTGTGTACACATGCTACTCACAGAAATGAAGAAGAAAGACAAAGATCTAAAACACAAACAATGGGAAATAACTACTCAAATGCAAGTTCCTATAATATCATAGATACCAAAGATTTGGCAATCTTATATCATAGAATTAAATTAAATTAGATTTTTAACATTATACAATCACCTTTTCATTTTGTTTAGCCTTTTTTTTAACATTACTCAAAGCTTCCTACTTTATTCCAATTTTGAAATTTCTAGTGTTTTATTTGTGCTTCAATAATTTACTTCTCTCTTTAGATATATAATCTACCATATCCCATGGATATACATCATAGAAAGACTATATATATATATACACATCTAAATAATATGAGAAATTATAATATAATTATGTATAATTGAAATAGATTAAAATGGGATGATTTAATAACAAAATTTGTGAAGTGGCTACAGGAATAGAATACAGGATAAATGTGGCAGATCAATTGTCTAAGCTCATTGATTTTTCTCATTCTTCATATCAGGAGACAATAAGATACTCTTTCTTTTCTAACATCAGTAATTATTTCAAAGGGTTCTAAATACCAGATGGCTTCACAGTTGAATTCTACCAAAATTTAGAGAACAATTAACACCTATCCTACTCAAACTCTTCCAGAACATTGCAGAGGAAGATAAACTTCCAAACTCATTCTATAAGGCCACCGTCACCCTAATACCAAAACCTGACAAAGATGTCACAAAAAAGAAAACTACATGCCAATATCACTGATGAACATAGATGCAAAAATCCTTAAAAAAATTCTAGCGAACAGAATCAGACAACACATTAAAAGATCATACACCATGACCAAGTGGGCTTTATCCCAGGGATGCAAGGATTCTTCAATCTCCGCAAATCAATCAATGTAATACACCACATTAACAAATTGAAAAATAAAAGCCATATGATTATCTCAATAGATGCAGAGAAAGCCGTTGACAAAATTCAACATTCATTTATGATAAAAAACCCTCCAGAAAGCAGGAATAGAAGGAACATACCTCAACATAATAAAAGCTATATACGACAAACCAACAGTAAACACTATCCTCAATGGTGAAAAATTGAAACCATTTCCACTAAAGTCCAGAACAAGACAAGGGTGTCCACTCTCACCACTACTATTCAACACAGTTTTGAAAGATTTGGCCACAGCAATCAGAGCAGAAAAAGAAATGAAAGGAATCCAGATTGGAAAAGAAGAAGTAAAAGTCTCACTGTTTGCAGATGACATAAGCCTCTACATAGAAAACCCTAAACTCCTCCAGAAAATTACTAGAGCTAATCAATGAATATAGTAAAGTTTCAGGGTATAAAATTAACACAGAGAAATCCCTTGCATTCCTATACACTAACAATGAGAAAACAGAAAGAGAAATTAATGAAACAATTTCATTCACCATTGCAATAAAAAGAATTAAATACTTAGGAATATATCCATCTAAAGAAACAAAAGACCTATATATAGAAAACTATAAAACACTGATGAAAGAAATCAAAGAGGACACTAATAGATGGAGAAATATATCATGTTCATGGATTGGAAGAATCAATATAGTGAAAATGAGTATGCTACCAAAAGCAATCTACAGATTCAATGCAATCGTTATCAAGCTACCAGTGGTATTTTTCACAGAACTAGAACAAATAATTTCACAGTGTGTATGGAAGTAAAAAAAACCTCAAATAGCCAAAGCAATCTTGAGAAAGAAGAATGGAACTGGAGGAATCAACCTGCCTGACTTCAGGCTCTACTACAAAGCCACAGTCATCAAGACAGTATGATACTGGAACAAAGACAGAAATATAGATCAATAGAACAAAATAGAAAGCCCATAGATAAATCCACGCACCTATGGACACCTTATCTTTGACAAAGGAGGCAAGAATATACAATGGAGAAAAGACAATCTCTTTAACAAGTGGTGCTGGGAAAATTGGTCAAACACTTGTAAAAGCATGAAACTAGAACACTTTCTAACACTGCACACAAAAATAAACTCAAAATGGATTAAAGATCTAAATATAAGACTAGAAACTATAAAAGTCGTAGAGGAAAACATAGGCAAAACACTCTCCGACATAAATCACAGCAGGATCCTCTATGACTCACCTCCCAGAGTAATGGAAATAAAAGCAAAAATAAGCAAATGAGACCTAATTAAACTTAAAAGTTTCTGCACAACAAAGGAAACTATAAGGAAGGTGAAAAGACAGCCTTCAGAATGAGAGTAAATAATAGCAAATGAAGCAACTGACAAAGAATTAACCTCAAAAATATACAAGCAACACTTGCAGCTCAATTCTAGAAAAATAAACGACCCAATCAAAAAATGGGCCAAAGAACTAAACAGACATTTCTCCAAAGAAGACATACAGATGGCTAACAAACACATGAAAAGATGCTCAACATCACTCATTATCAGAGAAATGCAAATCAAAACCACAATGAGGTACCATTTCACACCAGTCAGAATGGCTGCTATTTAAAAGTCTACAAGCAATAAATGCTGGAGAGGGTGTGGAGAAAAGGGAACCCTCCTACACGGTTGGTGGGAATGCAAACTACTACAGCCACTATGGAGAACAGTGTGGAGATTCCTTAAAAATCTGGAAATAGAACTGCCATATGACCCAGAAATCCCACTGCTGGGCATACACACCGAGGAAACCAGAACTGAAAGAGACTTGTTAATCCAATGTTCATCGCAGCACTGTTTATAATAGCCAGGACATGGAAGCAACCTAGATGTCCATCAGCAGACAAATGGATAAGAGAGCTGTGGTACATATACACAATGGAGTATTACTCAGCCATTAAAAAGAATACATTTGAATCAGTTCTAACGAGGTGGATGAAACTGAAGCCTATTATACAGAGTGAAGCAAGCCAGAAAGAAAAACACCAATACAGTATACTAATGCATATATATGGAATTTAGAAAGATGGTAATGATAACCCTGTATGCAAGACAGCAAGAGACACAGATGTATAGACCAGTCTTTTGGACTCTGTGAGAGAGGGCAAGGGTGGGATGTTCTGGGAGTATGGCACTGAAACATGTATATTATCACATGTGAAATGGATTGCCAGTCCAGGTTTGATGCATGAGACAGGGTGCTCGGGGCTGGTGCACTGGTATGACCCAGAGGGACAGTGTGGGGAGGGAGGTGGGAAGGGGTTCAGGATGGGGAACACATGTACATCCGTGATGGATTCATGTCAATGTATGGCAAAACCACTACAATGTTGTAAAGTAATTAGCCTCCAATTAAAATAAATAAATTTATATTAAAAAATCATAGAAAAAAATAAAAGGTGATAAAGATGTTTAAAAGTAAAGAGCATAACCACCTGAAGGATTAAATCAACCTATATTCATTCAAAGGAATAGAAGAAGGAAAACAAAATTAGCATGTCAATTAAAGAAAATAATGAAATAAGATGACAGAGTCAAGTTCTATAACTTCAAGTTATATAATAGAAATATGAAAATCAATGTTATATAATTAGCTTGAAAGCAAAAACATGGGCACAGAACACACTAAAACTCATTCAAAATAAAAGCAAAATTAGGATATTAATATTAGGCAAAATGAAATAAAAACTGATAAGCACTAAAATAACTGATGAAGTTAATAAATGATAAAGATTTTTAAAAATGATAAAAGAAAGAATTTCAGTAAATAAGACACCTTCACATTAAAATATATAAACTTATTTCACACCAACATTTGTAAACTGCAGATATATATAAGATGGATTTCCTAAAAATAGATGAAAATGTAAACAACATTATTTTTGCTTACAATGTAAAGTAATTTTAGAGCACAGCTCTTAAGAACAGAAGACTACTGAATATGTTTAATCTAACCATGAAAGAATAAGGCATTGCATTTTTTTTTTGAGGACAATTTGTTTAATTTTGCTTTGCAACTTCACTTCTTGAAATTCATCCTACAGCTATACACACCTATGGCAAACTGAATAATGAACCCTCAAATCTCAAATTCCCTATCCCTGAAACCTGTGAAGTTAACCTACTAGAAAAAGGGGACTCTACAGATGCAATGTATCAAAGGATCTCGAAATGGGAGAGTTTCCCAGATAGGTCCTAAATTAAATCAAAAGTGTAATTATAACAGGGAGGCAAAGGGAGATATGCCAGAAAATTTGGAAAATTCAGGAATGGCCACAGGACTGGAAAGGGTCAGTTTTCATTCTAATCCCAAAGAAGGGCAATGCCAAGGAATATTCAAACTACTGAACATTTGCCCTCATTTTACATGCTAGCAAGGTAATGCTAAAATCATTCAAGATAGGCTTCAACAGTATGTGAAGCAAGAACTTTCAGATGTAAAAGCTGGATTTAGAAAAGGCAGAGGAATCAGACATCAAGTTGCCAACATCTGCTGGATCATAGAAAAAAGCAAGAGAATTCCAGAAAAGCATCTACTTCATAGACTACCCTAAGGACTTTGACTGTGTGGATCACAACAAAATATGGAAAATTCTTAAAGAGATAGGAATGCCAGACTATCTTACCTCCCTCCTGAGAAACCTGTATGAGACCAAGAAACAATAGTTAGAACTGGACATAGAAGAATGGACTGGTTTAAAATAGGAAAAGGGGTATGTCAAGGCTATATATTATCACCTTGCCTATTTAACTTATATGCAGTGTACACCATGTGAAATGCCAGGCTGGATAAAGCACAAGCTGGAATCAAGATTGGCAAGAGAAATATCAACAACCTCATATAGCAGATGATACCATTCCAATGGCAGAAATCAAAGAGGAACTTAAGAGCCTCTTGATGAAGGTGAAAGAGGAGAGTGAAAAAGCTGGCTTAAAATTCAACATTCAAAAAACTAATATCATGGCAACCAGTCTTATCATTTAATGGCAAAAAGATGGGGGAAAATTGGAAACAATGGCAGATTTTATTTTCTTGGGCTGCAAAATCACTAAGGATGGCGGTTGCAATCATGAAATTAAAAGACACTTGCTCCTTGGAAGAAAAGCTATGACAAACCTAGATAGTATGTTAAAAAGTGGAGACATCACTTTGCTGCCAAAGTTGGTATGGTGAAAGCTAGGGTTTTTCCAGTAGTCATATACAGATATGACTGTTGGACCATAAAGAAGGCTGAGTGCAGATGAACTGAGGTTTTTGAACTGTGGTGCTGAAGAAGACTCTTGAGAGTCCCCTGGACGGCAAGGAGATCAAACCAGTCAATCCTAAAGGAAGTCAGTCCTGAATATTCATTGGATTGACTGATGCTGAAGCTGAAGCTCCAATACTTTGGCCACCTGATGTGAAGAGCCAATTCATTGAAAAAGGTCCTGATGCTGGGAAAGATGGAGCAAAGGAGCAGGTGTGGGCAACAGAGGATGAGACCATTGGATGGCATCACTGACTCAGTGGACATGTGTTTGAGCAAAGTCAGGGAGGTAGTGAAGGGCAGAGAAACCTGTCATGCTGTAGTCCATGGGGTCACAAAGAGTTGGAGATGACTTAGCAACTGAACAACAACAAAGGTAGATACAGCTGAAGAAGAGATGGTGAGCATGGAAGCAGAGACTGGAGTGACGAGACCAAACATGGAAGGAGGCGAGCAGCCACCAAAGCTGGAAAAGGCAAAGAACTAATTCTTTCTCAGTACCTCTGGCTCTGTTGACAGTTTCACCCCATAGCACTTGGTTCTAGCTTCTTGCCTCCAGAATCATAAGAAAATAAATTCCTGTTCTTTTATACTGCTAAATGTGTGGTAATTTGTTATGGCAGCAATAGTAACTGCATAGTAATACATCATCCCAAATCTTAAGTATATGCAAGCAAAATTCCTTTTGCTATTGAAATATTTTTCTTTTTTTTTAATTTCCAAAACAATGTATCAATTAAGAGAAAAGAAATGGGAAACAAACAAAAATGCAGAAAATCAGTGAAATAAAAACCTGACTTCTTTAGAAGAACAGAATTCATAAGATTCTAGCCAGACTCATCAGAGAAAAAGTTATATGACATTATACAAACTACCAATATTAGAAATGAGAGGGGTAATATTACTATAAAATAGACTGATATTAAATGTATAATAAAAGAATAGTATGAAAAAATCTGTCACAGCAAATTTAAAAATATCATCAAAGCTTGCACAAAAAGAAATAGATTCCTTGAATAGCACTGCATCTATTAAAGTAATTGAAATCCTGCTGCTGCTGCTGCTAAGTCACTTCAGTCATGTCAGACTCTGTGTGACCCCATAGACGGCAGCCCACAAGGCTCCCCCGTCCCTGGGATTCTCCAGGCAAGAACACTGGAGTAGGTTGCCATTTCCTTCTCCAAACTGAAATCCTAGTAAACAACAAAAACCTTCCCTAAAAGGAAATGCCAGGCATAGATCACAGATGGTTCCACTGGAGAGATTTTTCCCAAACACTTAAGGAAAGCATAATACCAATTCTATACAAACTCTTGCAAAAAACTAAAAAAGACCTTTCTGAGTATTATACCTGATGCCCCAGGTATTTAGACATCTCTTCCCTCTGGCTGATGAAAATGTAATCTCTTCCAGGCCATATGTGACCTTTGGGAATTGTCTGCCCTGCTGGATTTTGATGATACTTTCCTGAACCAGCAGAGTTTCCCACCACAGATGTGCTGATGAGCATTTAGCCAGAAATTTGAAAGATACCCCTGACATTCTCCAAAGTCTCTCACTTTGCAGCTCCCTCTTCCCCCAACCAGCCACCTGGCCTCACTGAACTTCAGTCTCTGTCTCTGTTACTCCTCAGTACCCTTGGACTTCTGTTTGAGTTCTTCCTCTCTGCACTGTGACCTGAAATTACCTCCAGCCAGTTTGTGAGGGCAATCACAGGCCTAATCTAGCTTGCTCCCCTTCTCTCACAGATCACTGCCATATTGAGTGCATTACTCAACGTCTGAAAAAGTGTTGTTAATTTATTTTTCTACTTTCCTAGTTGTCTATAACAGGAATTCCATTCTCATAGCAGTTAATCCATCATGTTTAAAAGCAGAAATCTTAAGTTTTAAGGAAATTTAAAAACCATGATAAAAGGTACATGACATTTTAATTTAGGTGAATGTGGCTTTTAGAGCATAACTTTGTCAGAGGACCTAGTCTCAGCATACCAGAGAGTGAGTATCATTGGTAAGACGGAAAGACCACAGTAAGGCTACACTTGATGTACAAAGCTCTGTTGATGATTATCCGAATGTCTTTGCTAGGTTACAGACTATCTGAGCTTATTACTAAAATCTATAATTAGGAACTTACTATAAAGCAGGACAAATTAATATTGTACCAGAACGATACCTATCTGTGTTATATTAATGTTTCCTATTCAAAAATACTTTTAATTTTAAAATTATATATTGAACAAGAGTTTGATTAAAAGAATAAACATAACAAGTATTTTCAGATCTTATTTTATGGTTGGAGACATAACACAGTTGATTTTAACCTGGATTACAATTGTTTACAATGTAAAAGAGAAAAAATGTTTTTTAAGAGTGATGTTTTAACAACATGATTTTTTTAAAGCATTTTGTATCTATTACACAGACTAAATGAGTTGTACTGTTTCAGTATTCAAATCTATAAGTTATATTCTATTTATCATCCTAAGAATATTCTCTGTGCTAAGTATCTTTTACTTATGACCCTAAATTAGAAACAGTAGTTATAAATATAACAGTCTCAAAGAACACGATGAGACTTCATTTCTACAAGAATGTATCTTGGGACCTCTTGCTATTAGAAACAAAATTTTTATATGACATTTAGAGGTACTTAGCAACTTGACATTCTTTTCTATGTATACAACTATGCACCCAAGTATGTATGTACATAAGTATCTATGTATTTATCTAATTGATTATTGTATCTATATACATCATCTTTTTCTGAAGTATTTAAAAACATATCTTGCATATACCATCCCATTTTACCTATAAACATTCAGTGTGCATTTCTAGCAGGTACTTTTAAAAATATAAATCAGTATTATTTTCACACCTAGCAAAATTTACCAATAATCCCTTCATAAATTTGGTAATATAAATATATATCCCTAATTTTTAATTCAGTGCTTTTTTCAGTTTTTTGTTTGTTTAAAACAATAAGGTCTCCTTATGGCATTTGTTGATGTTTCTTCAAAACTCAATCTCTAACAGCTTCGTCTTTTAAAGATGTTTATTTTTCTTTGAAGAAACTGCTCTACGGACGTTCCCTTATTTTGGATTTCGCTGCCTACATCCTCAGGGTGTTTAACAGGTTCTTCTAGCTACAAGTGAATTGAAGTGAAGTCGCTCAGTTGTGTCTGATTCTTTGTGACTCCATGGACTATAGCCTATCAGGAATTCATGGGATTTTCCAGGCAAGAATACTGGAGTGGGTTGCCATTTCCTTCTCCAGGAGATCTTCCCAACCCAGGGACTGAACCCGGGTCTCCCGCATTGTAGGCAGACGCTTTACCATCTGAGCCACCAGGGAAGTTCATTTCCCCTAAACTGCTATGACTCCCAACTAAAGACTTGATGAGATTCAGATTAATAATATTTGAACAATGTAACAAGCTTTTAAAAATTCCTTTCAAATCATGATTCTAAAAGGCAATCAATATGTGCCACATGACAAAGCACTGAGTAAAAGAGACAATGCTTGGTTGATAGGTTCACTGGATCATCCAATGTAGTAGACATTGACAAAAATAATCACTGTTGCAATAAGCACAATTTCATTTATCACAAATTCCTTGGTTTGTAGTACAGCTCCAACATTTAAGTGAAATATATATATATACACATAAAGTTTGTTTGCTTCAGCTGGTACCCAACGTTAAATAAAATACTCAAGATCTCATTAGTATCTCTATACTCAAATAACACTCATTTTGTTTGTTAGCATGATACTTTGATCAGAATCATCAGCACAGTTAATGAATGTATAATTTTATAATGCATGTTATAAGAAGAAGACTCAAGTGTTAGTTGGATGATCAGGCTAGAGTGAGGAAGTATTTGTGGGAATATAGGAATATTACTAGTTCATTATAAAGGAAATAAAGGAAAGGAGTAAAGAGAAAAGGAGGAAGAAAATGCAAAGACATAACCTAAACACTCACATTATGACAGCTCTGACAGGAACATCAGTTGCAAATTTTATCTCCACACAATATGTATATTTGAGAGTAGTCACTCTTATGCATTCTGAAGATAAAATCTTAACATATTAATCTTAGTCTTTTGGTATTCACTTATAGTTAGCCTTGCTGGAGTAGAAATATAATAAGAAAGAAAAGGAAATATTCTTTGAATTTCCAAAATGGGTCCTCAAATCCTACATCAGAAAGGAAAATTGGGTAAGTTATTTTTGTTCTGTTTTGTTCTGCAAAAGCAAGATATGGTTGAGAGGATACCTTCCTTTAAAGAAGAGTAGTGCATAAACCTTTAGTAAAATATTACAGAGATTATTGGAAAATCCAATCTGACCCACCCTCTTCAGACACCAAATAAATTTTACGTAAGCAGGAGGAGAAGAAAACAGGTAAGATATGACTCTACAAAAGCCAGCAGGGGCCTAAGGCAAGGAACTACAACAGGGCAATCTTAGTGGATAAGATTGGAGAAAACTAACAGGGAAAATAATGGACAACAGAACTCTTACACCTATAAACAGTGTCCCTGTATTCAAATCAGGATTAAGGCATGGCCTGGAATCATATGGACCAACATCCAGAACCTAAAGCAATGTAAATAATGTAAATGTCCATCAACAGATGAATGGATAAAAAACTAATGTAATATACACAGACACACACACAATGGGATATTACTCAGACATAAAAAGAATGTCATAATGCAATTTGTAGTAACATGGATGGATCTAGAGATTATCATACTAAGTGAAGTAAGTCAGATAAAGAAAAGTAGCATATGATATCATTTACATGCGGAACCTAAAATATAATACAAATTGTCTTCTTTACAAAACAGAAAACACACTTTTAGTTACCAAAGGGAAAAGGAGTGGGATGGGGTGATAAGTTAGGAATTTTGGATTAACATATACTCACTACTATATATAAAATAGATTATCAACAAGGTCCTATTGTATAGCACAGGGAACTATAGTTAATATATAGTTAACATAGTTTTTCTTTGTGACAAACCACAAAGAAAAAAGAATATGAAAAAATATATATATATAACTGAATCACTTTGTTACACATCAGAAACTAACACATTATAAATCAACTATATTTCAATTAAAAAAAAATAGAGACAAGCCAATGCTGACAGAGTTGCTATGCCCATTCAAGTGACTACCTCCACAGAGCACTTGCATTGACATTAACTATTCTCATTATTATCTGATGAGATTTTTTTATATACTATTTCCTGAGTATCACAGTGGCTGATGCTGCAGTTGAAATCTGCTCAGGGAGGAGGCTTTGCTGAAATTAAGTGAACTGCTCCAAGTGGAAATTCCCTTTCAGTGGTCCTGCTGCTGCTGCTGCTGCTGCTGCTGCTGCTGCTGCTGCTGCTGCTGCTGCTGCTGCTAAGTCGCTTCAGTCGTGTCCGACTCTGTCCGACCCCATAGACGGCAGCCCACCAGGCTCCGCCATCCCTGGGATTCTCCAGGCAAGAACACTGGAGCGGGTTGCCATTTCCTTCTCCAATGCAAGAAAGTGAAAAGTGAAAGTGAAGTCGCTCAGTCTTGTCCGACGCTTAGCGACCCCATGGTCTGCAGCCTACCAGGCTCCTCCATCCATGGGATTTTCCAGGCAAGAGTTCCTGAGTGGGGTGCCATTGCCTTCTCCGTTCAGTGCTCCTACAGCCTCAGAAACACGTTCCATGAGTGTCTAAGATGTTATGGGTGTATGGTGAGGAAATTTCCCCAGAAGTCCCTGGATTAGTTATGGTTAGGGAATATTGTCGGAGAACATGATGGCACCGCACTCCAGTACTCTTGCCTGGAAAATCCCATGGATGGAGGAGTCTGGTAGGCTGAAGTCCATGGAGTTGCAAAGAGTCAGACAGGACCGAGTGACTTCACTTTCACTTCTCACTTTCATGCACTGGAGAAGGAAATGACAACCCACTCCAGTGTTCTTGCCTGGAGAATCCCAGGGACGGGGGAGCCTGGTGGGCTGCTGTCTATGGGGTTGCACAGAGTCGGACACAACTGAAGCGACTTAGCAGTAGCAGCAGCAGGGAATATTGGAAAGTGGTGAAACTCACCCCAGTTACAACTGCAAATCAGTTGCAAATCAGACCAGCCTGTCACTCCCCACTGGCCTCTACAGTTCCCCATTCAACTCTCCTATTTCACTGGCTACAAACCAATGCAGAATTCTCTTCAGCTTTAGGTACAGAAAGGTACTGCTTCTGATAAAAAGGCAACCTGAGAAACACTAGTATCACCTCTGATGCTGAGAACCCCACGCATAGTCACTTGACTATCCCATGCCTTTACAGTTTGACCATCACAGGGACAGTACAAAATAATGTAATTAATGATAGTTCTGAGACTATTAACTGGTGATTGATAGAAATGACATACAATCACAGGTCCAAAATCAAATAGGTTAGAGTTATCATTCTATCACTGTTATTATTTCTAATTGTTATTGCACATGAGTAGACTGGTTGATAATATTATTTCAGACTATAAATTAAGGTGCAGGCTTTTTATATAATTCAATTTTGCACTCTCTGTGAGAGCACACCTGGTGAACTGGAGAGATAAAGCATCACCATCGAGATGATTTTCATCCCAGGAGATTGCTGTGCAGCACAGAACATTAATTATAGCTACTAAGGAGGGAAAGACAAGTGTCCATCAAACTCTCAGGCTGGGGATAATTACCAGGATTGGCAGGTAAGGTCTCATGGGGAAAGGTTACTGGTTCCTAGAATATACCTTTTTTTTTCCCCCACTTCTGAACATAAAATGAAGCCAGAGAAAACCTAATATCTGGTCCTGCAATTATACCTGGAATTTCTGTAACAACATCAAGGCCTACATATGTAATTATGTTAATACAATTGTGTTAAGTATTTAGGAATACAGAATATGGAGCTTGACAAACCAAAGCTCGAAGTGGCTCTGTCAGTTACTAACTTGAAGCAATGGAGTAGCCTTCTGTCTGCCTATTGAACAAACACCTCTCTTTCCTTGGTAGTCGTCATTCAGTTGTTGTCATGTCCGATTCCTTGCAACTCCATGGACTGCAACACACCAGGCACCAGGTACTAGAGGCACAGCCTGAGATAAAGATTAAACTGTGATGACTAGAGAGATGCTCATTAGGGATGTAAGCATGAGGACAAGACAGGAAATGATACAAGTAAAAGATCAAAAGATAAAAAGCTAATACTGTGCCAATAGTGATGGCCATGTTTCAGGAAGCTACAGAGGAACCATAAGGTGGTTGTCCAGCAAGTGCTTTGATTGCATTTCAATTCCTTGGCAAAGGGAAATCTCCAAGCAGTTCAATGAAGAGAGAAGGAGGGGGGTTTGACTGCCTGATCTCTCCTAATCTCCTGATCTCTCCTTAGCTTCCCTCATTTCTAACTGACTGAAGTTTATCTAATGAAGGGTTACAACCTCCATGTTTTTGCATTTTGTCTGGGGCTCCTCAGCAGCTGCTCTGGAAGCCAGACCCCATGTTTGCTGATAACCTGGAAGTGAAGAAATGACAAGAAAGGAGCAGAATGCTGACCAAGAGAAAGAAAAGAAATCCGGTAAAATACATAGGATTTTGTCTAATACTCTGACGTGGTGCCACGACTCAGTAAATGATTCATGGATAAATTAGGGTTGAGTAAAGTCATCCCTAATCATTCTCTTTACATTTTCTAGTGATTGATCTGGGAGTGGGCATGTCTTTCACACTGAACTCTTAAGATGTCATAGAAGACATTTTCCTTTCTCGTTTCTAAAGAGATAAGAGGAAGGAGGCCCAAGAGGAACATGATATATGTAGGACTATGGCTGATCTGTGTTGTTATATGGGCGAGGCCAACACAAGGTTGTAAAGCATTCTTTCTCCATTTAAACAATAAATTCAAAAATAAATAAAAGAGATAAGAGCCAGAGAATCCACATTTTTCTGTCCTTGTCTTGAATGCCCTTGTTTGACCATGTCTAGAACACATAAAAAGGCAGAGAGTCATCATTATTATGAACATGAAATCTGGGCATTCAGTTCAGATTCTGCCTTTCTCAGGTACTATGACTTGGGAAAGTTGCTTGACTTTCTATCTGCACCTCATTTTCCTCATCTGTGAAATAACAGTGACAATAATAGCCGTCTCATATTATCATGAGGACTCAAGAGTTAAAATATGAAACTATCTTAGAATGCAGTAGGTGAGCAACAAGATTTATCTATTGTATTAGACAGATATGCTCTCAGTAATTCTAATGTTTACAAGTGCCACTTGTCTCCCTGATTACTGTGTCACTTATGTCAGTTACTCACTTCGGACACTCTCGGTTGCTCAGTGTACAGGGTACTGATAAGTGACATGCTCTCAAATACTTGGGAAGTACTAATATACCTCTAAAAGTAGGCACCTTAAAACCTAAAGAGAGGAGCAGCAATATATAAAGCATTTTGAATCCCTCAGAATAAACAGCCCTTATAAATACAAGTTTTTATCTTCGCCTACTTCTTTTACTGAGTTATTAGTTGGTTTGAAGCTTTTTGAAAAGTAATCTGATCCTCTCTGAACTCATATTTTCTCAGTAAAATTCATATCCTAATGAAAACTATTGATAACTGTTACCTCTCTGAATCATGTCATCATCTTTAATGTTGGGGTCCTATTTATTCATATTAGACACTTCAGTATTTCAATTGATTTATGTCTTGGCTAAGGTTCTTAGGAAATAAGTTCTATTCATCTAGTTTTTTTTTTCTCACTCTAGCTTTCTGCCTTTTGTTCTCTGTTGTCTCAATGTTATCAAAAATATAGCTTATTCATTTTTCAGCATTTTCATTTAAACTCATATTCAAGTTCATTTCATATTATAAAAGTGGATTCAATAGTTTCTACTATATACTTTGTTCGTCGATAAAAGAAAATATCACACGTCCTCTTTTAAGGGCACAGATGAATATCAGTCTACCCACCACTGTCTACTTTCATTATCTTTTAATACTAGGATAAAAGTACTCTGATAGCAACTATCATTGTCACCATTTTTTTTTTAAAGAAGTCTCTATTTATCCTGAGAGGATTGTTTCTTAAAAGAACACCTTGAATATTGCTTATTACCAAGACAGTTTGAGGACCACATACTTCAACTTAATGGATTTTCTGTTCTGATAAAATTATTTCAAGAGGCTACTTCAATCTTTTAATAAAGGAAAAACTTCATCTGCAGAGTCAGATGTTTAAGAAAGTGGCAACACTATCAATTCATGATGATCAAGGTGATTAATTACACGGTTGTACCTTTTAAGAAGAAAACTGTGTCTTGAAGGTACAGTTGACATTTTGTTTCACCTTAATAAAGAACTATGATTGTTTAGATTTCAAGAAAAGATGTACAAGATTTACTTGATTGTCTTGTTCATAAAAGACCAAGCATTTACTTCTGTGCATTGTGACTCTGAGCTCTGGAGCCTCATTATGAAACACGAGCAACCAATGAGAATGCTGAATGGACTTCAGGGAAATTTTGAGTAGGTGCTGCAAGGTGCATTACTCCATTAAAGTAATAATGCAGCAGAGGGAGTAAGGAGGGCTTAAGAGGAAGATCTGGATTACATCACTGAGCTTTTTGTTTGTTTGTTACATTTTCTTCTATTTCTCCAGATTTTGTAGTCTACTTTGAGGCTTTGCAGGACATTTTTTTCTGGTCCTGTCAACTTACTTATTCTATTAATTTCTGACCATTCTTTTGAGAGCAATTAATTATTCTCCTTGATAATTAATCTTTCCAGTTGCTGTAGGTTTCCACAATAGTTGTATTTTGCCCCATAGACTTTTGAAAAGTGCCTGTATTCTAGCAGGCACTACATTTTTCTTTGTTTAAAAATCTGCCTTTCTTACTTTTCCAAAGCAAGAACACTATATTCATTTTTATAGCACTAGTTCATATATGGGGTACTATAAAACATTTTTGAAAATGGCAGAACCCCAGAGCAAAATTAACTGAATAAAGTAAGAATTGTATTTCTTTTCATAAGTGAAAATTCCAGGAGTATGTCTGATTTGAGATAAAATTTGATCCTGGGGTCAAATGATTTTATTAGGGTATTATTTTATCCCCCATCCTATCTTATCTCATTCTTAAGCAGAGATGACCCCCAGGATGATATAATCCAGGTTTAGTCCCAACTTGTGCAGGCTAACCAGAGGCAATGAAAATCTCATATCTTGGTTATTCAAACAAAATTCTTAGAATTGAATTCATTGCCCCTAATAAGGTAAAATCTTACTATGGCCACTGATGCCAAGGGCAAGTCCAGAACCCTTTCTTAGAACTTCTAGTTGAGTCACTTTATCTCTGACACAGTTCTTACCTATAGGAAAAATAAGCACTCATGTTGGGTTAAAGAGAATTTGAGGTTTTTGTGTGTGTTTTTCTTTTGTATTAGTAAGAAGATAAAAATTTGACCAACTCAAGCTGAGCTTTGGAGAAGGAAATGGCAACCGACTCCAGTGTTCTCACCTGGAGAATCCTGTGGACAGAGGAGCCTAGTGGGCTGCTGTCCATGGGGTCGCACAGAGTCAGACACAACTGACGTGACTTAGCACGCATGCATGCATTGGAGAAGGAAGGCAACCCACTCCAGTATTCTTGCCTGGAGAATCCCAGGAACAGAGAAGCCTGGTGGGCTGCCATCTATGGGGTTGCACAGAGTGACTTAGCAGCAGCAGCAGCAAGCTGAGCTTCCAGAAATTACTTTAAGAATTACAATTCAAAATTACTCTAGGATGACTACTGACACTCCTGGTAATACTGAAAACTCAGCTCCCTTTTCTTCAGTCAAGAGGTGCTACCAGCCCACCCAGACCTGCACGTGCGCTGCTGCCTGCCTCACAATGGCCTCTATCCACACTGCCATCCCCACAAATACCAGGGTCCGTCTCAAGCAGGTACATGTGACTGAGAGCAATGAAGTTACATGCCTGTGTATTAGGATGCAGGAGTAGTGATAAAAATAGCTGATTGCTTCTAAATGAGGAAAGAAGAGTGAATACTGTGTAGAAATATCAAGATGTTCAGAGGGTGTTAAGAGATATAGGACACTGAAAGTCGTACACATATATCTCCAATCAAATATATGGGTTGATATTGCAGAATATTTATACCCTATAGAAAATTCATATTATTTTTCTTCCTTTGTTTTGTAACCAGTGCATGAATGGTAAGAAAAATTGTAGATAACAATAATAAAGGTACACTTCATTATCTTAATACGTGACAAGAAGTAAATAAACAATTCAGTATTAGTTGAATGAATGAGTAAATGAATGAATCATTCTTAAAATAAAATTGCACTTAGTATACATGTAAAACACCACCAGATGTTGTCACATCTGGATTTATAGCACAAGAAAAAAGAAACAAGGCAGTGACATTATCAACATAATTCTGACAATATTTACGTTGCATGGAAATAGACATTTTAAAGCTATTATCAGCATAATTAAATATGAAGGGAATTATGGTATACAAAATCAATATATACTTGTCATAATAATTTCAAAATGACAAATTTTAATACGAAATTTACACAGAGTCATCTGAGACAATGGCCTACTTTATAGATTTAGAGGAATCTACTACTACTAAGTCACTTCAGTAGTGCCCGACTTTGTGTGACCTCATAGACGGCAGCCCACCAGGCTCCCCCATCCCTGGGATTCTCCAGGCAAGAACACTGGAGTGGGTTGCTATTTCCTTCTCCAATGCATGAAAGTGAAAAGTGAATGTGAAGTTGCTCAGTTGTGTCCGACTCTTCGGGACCCCGTGGACTGCAGCCTACCAGCCTCCTCCATCCATGGGATTTTCCAGGCAAGAGTACTGGAGTGGGATGCCATTGCTTAATACAGATAATTGAAATTATAGACAAGACACCTAATGTTGTATGAAGTGAAGTGTCAGTCTTTCAGTTGTGTCCAACTCTTTGTGACCCCACAGTCTGTAGCCCACCAGGCTCCTCTGTCTATGGAATTCTCCAAGGAAGAATACTGGAATGAGTAGCCATTCTCCTCTCTGAGGCATTGTCCTGACCCAGGGATTGAACCCAGGTCTCCTGCATTTCAGGCAGATTCTTTATTGTCTGAGCCATTAAGGAAGCCCAATGTCGTATAATCATCTATTAATGATTTGCTCTAAAGTACCAAGCTGAAACTTTGGTCATATTCTGACTTCTTTTCTTCTAAAATTATAGTAGATTTCAAGTCTTAGCCTTTCAATTTACCCACAGGAAGTAGAAGAACTAATAAGGCTAGGGACAAAAATGACATCCTCACAAACAAAGTTTAGCAAAAAACTGGCACTTTATTCTCATACCATGAGAATTTTCTTTTTTTTTTTTTTTTTGGAGTACGTCTCAATAGTAACATCATGGGCCCCATGGGAAATAAGTCATTGATGAAGGAATTTAAGAAGACACAAATAAAAGGAAAGACATCCTGAATTTACGGATTGGAAGAATTAATATTGTTAAAGCTGGGGCTTCCTCAGTGGTGCTAGTGGTAAAGATCCCACCTGCCAGTGCAAGAGATATGAGTTGGAGGTTCAATCCCTGGGCTGGGAAGATCCCCTGCAGGAGGACATGGCAACCCACTCCAGTATTCTTGCCTAGAGAATCCATAAACAGAGACACCTGATAGGCTACAGTCCGTGAGGTTGCAGAGAGTCATACATAACTGAAGTGACTTAGCATGCATGTACGCAAACTGTCTATACTACCAAAATGATTTATAGATTCAGTGCAATCCAATTAAAATCTTAATTCCATTCTTTAAAGAAATAGAAAAATGAAAAACACTAAAACTCATATGGAACTATAAAAGCTTTTAAACAGCCAATAGCCAATCAATCCTGAGCAAGAAGAACAAACCTAAAGATATCATACACTCTATTTCAAAACCCACTACAAAGGTAGAGTAATCAAAACAACATGATCTTGGCACAGAAACAGACATATGGACCAATGGAACAGCATAAACAGACTGAAATAAATCTATGCAGTTACAGTTAACTTGTACTTTGGCAACGACACAACTGAGCGCCTGCACTTTCACTTTTCACTTTCCTGCATTGGAGAAGGAAATGGCAACCCACTCCAGTGTTCTTGCCTGGAGAATCCCAGGGACGGGGGAGCCTGGTGGGCTGCAGTCCACGGGGTCGCACAGAGTTGGCCATGACTGAAGCAAACTAGCAGCAGAAGCAGTACTTTGTCCAACTCATGCGAAAAGTTGACTCATTGGAAAAGAATCTGATGCTGGGAGGGACTGGGGGCAAGAGGAGAAGGGGACAATAGAGGATGAGATGGCTGGATGGCATCACTGACTCGATGGATGTGAATCTGAGTGAACTCCGGGAGCTGGTGATGGACAGGGAGGCCTGGCGTGCTGTGATTTATGGGTTCGCAAAGAATCAGACGCGACTGAGCGACTAAACTGAAATGAATCCTTGACACAAGGGCTTCCCTTGTGGCTCAGCTTGTGAAGAATCCACCTGCAATGTGGGAGACCTGGATTTGATCCCTTGGTTGGGAAGATGCCTGGAGAAGGGAAAGGCTACCCACTTCAGTATTCTGGCCTAGAGAATTCCATGGACTGTATAGTCTGCAGCTGTTTCTGCTGCTGCTGCTAACTCGCTTCAGTCGTGTCCAACTCTGCGCGACCCCAAAGATGGCAGCCCGCCAGGCTCTGCCATCCCTAGGATTCTCCAGGTAAGAACACTGGAGTGGGTTGCCATTTCCTTCTCCAATGCGTGAAAGTGAAAAGTGAAAGTGAAGTGGCTCAGTCGTGTCTGACTCTTTGCAACCCCATGGACTGCAGCCTACCAGGCTCCTCTGTCCACGGGATTTTCCAGGCAAGAGTACTGGAGTGGGGTGCCTTTGCCTTCTCCAACTGTACAGTCTATAGGGTCACAAAGAGTCGGACACGACTGAGTGACTTCCACTTTCAAATCCTTAACAGAGGTGCCAAGAGTGAGGAATGGACAGTCTCTTCAATAAATGGTATTGGAAAAACTGAATGAAAGAAGAATGCAGAGGAATGAAATTGAACCCATCTCACACCAAATAGAAAATCAATTCAAAATGGGCTCAGTTCAGTTCAGTCGCTAAGTCGTGTCTGACTCTGTGACCCCATGAACTGCAGCACACCAGGCCTCCCTGTCCATCACCAACAACCGGAGTCCACCCAAACCCATGCCCATCGAGTCAGTGATGCCATCTAACCATGTCATCCACTGTCATCCCCTTCACCTCCTGCCCTCAGTCTTTCCCAGCATCAGGGTCTTTTCAAATGAGTCAGCTCTTCGCATCAGGTGGCCAAAGTATTGGAGTTTCATCAGTCTCTCCAATGAACACCCAGGACTGACAGCCTTTAGGATGGACTGATTGGATCTCCTTGCAGTCCAAGGGACTCTCAAGAGTCTTCTCCAACACCACAGTTCAAAAGCATCAATTTTTTGGCACTCAGCCTTCTTCACAGTCCAGCTCTCACATCCATACATGACCACTGGAAAAACCATAGTCTTGACTAGATGGACCTTAGTCGGCAAAGTAATATCTCTGCTTTTGAATATGCTATCTAGATTGGTCATAACTTTTCTTCCAAGGAGTAAGCGGCTTTTAATTTCATGGCTGCAGTCACCATCTACAGTGGTTTTGGAGCCCCCCAAAATAAAGTCTGACACTGTTTCCACTGTTTCCCCATCTATTTCCCATGAAGTGATGGGACTGGATGCCATGATCTTTGTTTTCTGAATGTTGAGCTTTAAGCCAACTTTTTCACTCTCCTCTTTCACTTGCATCAAGAGGCTTTTGAGTTCCTCTTTACTTTCTGCCATAAGTGTCATCTGCATATCTGAGGTTATTGATATTTCTCTAGGCAATCTTGATTCCAGCTTGTGTTTCTTCCAGTCCAGCGTTTCTCATGATGTACTCTGCATATAAGTTAAATAAGTAGGGTGACAATATACAGCCTTGACGTACTCTTTTTCCTATTTGGAACCAGTCTGTTGTTCCATGTCCAGTTCTAAATGTTGCTTCCTGACCTGCATACAGATTTTCAATAGGCAGGTCAGGTGGTCTGGTTTTCCCATCTCTCTCAGAATTTTTCCTTTAGGTGATAGGAAAAAAAATAAAATTTTTCTTTCTTTTTTTTTTTTTTCTTAAGCTATTGTTTTTTCTTGTCCATTTAACAAACAAGATGCTTATTTTGAAGCAGTGAACAAAACTGAACAAAGCATGTATTTTTTTAGGGGAAAAAAAAAAGGAAGGAAGGCTTCAGCAGTTATCTGAATAAATATTTGGAGTACTAATCCTGGATAGAAGATTTGGATGAAGATCATACAAAATATCTTTTAAAATTTAAAATTTTAAAAAATTGTTTATTTTCCTCTAAGCAAGAAATGCAGTAGGTGATGAACCTGAATCAGAAAGAAAAGTGATACTTATTCATCTCATGACTAATTGAACAATCCCTTTTATTTTACTTTCATTTAATAAGTTATCAATATTCCTCAAAGAGAGTTTCACACCAAAATTATAAAATGGTCTGCAAATAAAGCATTCCATGGTCAACTAGAAATGAGGAAAAAACACATAATATAATCTTGCTGCCACAGATACAAAATAATTCACACATTAAATTCTATGTGAATTTCTGATAATAAAAATATATTTAGATAAATTATGAGCTTTTATTTATTTCACATAAAAGCTGAGTGAATCTCTACCTATTCATCTAGCTTTACAAAATTTATTTATTCAACATAATTTATTTTGAGGCTAATGTGAAAGCTCAGTGAAACAGTTAATGATAAAAAAAGCAATGATTCTCTATATTTATTATCACATTTAGAAGAAATGCCACCTATAGCTAAAATACATTAAAATCCTATTATCTCCTTCATATCTAATCATTGCTTCTATATTTTGCTACATGAAATTTTTTGGACAAAGGAAATGCTTTTTAAGCTATGTTTCTCAATGAAAGTCACTAGTAGTGGGAAATTGTTAGGATTTCATAACTTGAATTTTCATAACTTTTAGTTTTGTTCTCAGGATAGTAGGTTTTGATGTAATCACATACAGAGAGTCACATTTTTCTTAAAAAAAAATCTTTTAAAGTATTTCTACTTAACAAAATAAATTTTACTGGAAAGAAATCAATTAGCCAAAACATTATTCTTTGCTCTTTAAAAAATATATTTTTTCATTGAGTGACTCAAATCAAAATATTAAACACTGTGGTGGATATAGAACAGTGATAGTATATACTAGCATTTAAAAAATTTAAATATAGAATAATAAGATTTAAATTAAAGTTTCCAATGATGCATTTAATTTAGCTTTAATAAGATTTTGGCAATTTTAAATAACAGCCAATGAATTCCCCAAATCATATTTTAAGATACAATGATAGGTATGAATAGGTATTAGTCAAATTCATTAAAAATTTTTAATGATGGTTAAAAAAATCAAAATTTGAATATTGTAATCAGTGTGATGTAGTACAAAGAACACAGGAATGAGACTAAAGGTGACTGGCTTGCAGCTGATGAGTAGATCAGATGTCATTCTATTTATCTATTCAAATAAATCCCAAATTTCAGAAATAAAAATAAATAACAACACTGACACATTTAAAGACAAATAATGAAAACAGATACTGGTTTCTGCTGACCATGGAACTTTCAAAATTCACTTTCATTCCTGTCAAAATATTCTCTAAACTCCATTCCCTAGCAAACCAGAGAAACTTAAGACTGGGGTCCTCTTTCTTTCCTTGGCCTGGCTGGGCTGTATATGTTTTGTAGCATCAAATGTGTTTCAACTTTTCAAACATGCTCCAACCATGCATATAGGAAAGTAAATTGAACTAGAAATGCTCAATATAATAAATGATTCAGTTAATTTGGTTCTGCTAGAAAATACACTATGTGCTAAATGACAATTTTTACATCCCTATTGAACTGTAAATGTAACAGTTTAATTTTTAGGAAGCCCTATATGACAATAGGAAGCACCAAACTGATTGACTTATTTGGTGTTAAGTGAAAAATGAAAGTTGCTCACTCGTGTTCAACTCTTTGTGACCCCATGGATTATACAGTCTGTGGAATTCTCCAGGGCAGAATAATGAAGTAGGTAGCCCTTCCCTTCTCCAGGGGATCTTCCCAACCCAGGAATAGAACCCAGGTCTCCCACATTGCAGGCAGATTCTTTACCAACTGAGCCACCAGGGAAGCCCAAGAATACTGGAGTGAATACCTATCCCTTCTCTAGGGGATCTTCCTGACCCAGGAGTCGAACTGGAGTCTCCCCTATTGCAGGCGAATTCTCTACCAACTGTGCTATTGGGGAAGCCCAAAAAAGTTTACAGCACCTTGTATTCCCAGGCGGTCTCCCATCCAAATACTAACCAGACCTGACCTTGCTTTACTTTCAAGATCAGACAAGATCGGGTGCATTCAGGGTGGAATGGCAGTAACCTAGAATTGGTAATATGATAAAAATCATGATTCTTACTCCCAACAGACTTACATCTGCATAAAATTCAAATAACCCATATGCCCTACCCCTGCTCATGAACAGTTTACCAAGATACTGATGATGGAATAAGACCATTCATGGAAATCCAGGCTTACTAAACTTCCTTAAGCTCCTCCAGGAAGAAATGTTTTCCTACCACATGCTTTTTAAGAATTCTCTATTGGGGACATCTCCAGTAGCATATTGGGCACCTAATGACCTGGGGAATTCCTCTTTCAGAATCCTATCGTTTTGCCTTTTCATACTGTTCATGGGGTTCTCAAGGCAAGAATACTGAAGTGGTTTGCCATTGCCTTCTCCAGTGGATCACATTCTGTCAGACCTCTCCACCATGACCCGCCCATCTTGGGTGGCCCCACGGGGCATGGCTTAGTTTAATTGAACTAGACCAGTGAAAGTGAAAGTGAAGTCACTCAGTCCTGTCCGACTCTTTGCGACCCCATGAACTGTAGCCTATCAGCCTCCTCAGTTCATGGAATTTTCCAGGCAAGAGTACTGGAGTGGGTTGCCATTTCCTTCTCCATGGGATCTTCCCGACCCAGGATCGAACCTAGGTCTCCCGCATTACGGGTAGACATTTTACCATCTGAGTCACCACGGAAGTCGGAGTTAGACAAAGGTGTGACCTAAATCACATCCTTCATGATTATACACTGGAAGTGAGAAATAGATTTCAGGGACTAGATCTGATAGATAGAGTACCTGATGAATGGACTGAGGTTTGTGACATTGTACAGGAGACAGAGATCAAGACCATCCCCATGGAAAATAAATGGCAAAAAAGGCAAAATGGCTGTCTGGGGAGGCCTTACAAATAGCTGTGAAAAGAAGAGAAGTGAAAAGCAAAGGAGAAAAGGAAAGATATAAGCATCTGAATGCAGAGACTTCCAAAGAATAGCAAGGAGAGATAAGAAAGCCTTCCTCAGTGATCAGTGCAAAGAAATAGAGGAAAACAACAGAATGGGAAAGACTAGAGATCTCTTCAAGAAAATTAGAGATGCCAAGGGAACATTTCATGCAAAGGTGGGCTCAATAAAGGACAGAAATGCTATGGACCTAACAGAAGCAGAAGATATTAAAAAGAGGAGGCAAGAATACACACGAGAACTGTACAAAAAAGAACTTCACGACCAAGATAATCACAATAGTGTGATCACTCACCTAGAGCCAGACATCCTGGAATGTGAAGTCAAGTGGGCCTTAGAAAGCATCACTATGAACAAAGCTAGTGGAAGTGATGCAATTCCCGTTGAGCTATTTCAAATTCTGAGAGATGATGCTGTGAAAGTGTTGCACTCAATACGCCAGCAAATTTGGAAAACTCATCAGTGGCCACAGGACTAGAAAAGGTCAGTTTTCATTCCAATCCCCAAAAAAGGCAATGCCAAAAAATGCTAGAACTACAGCACAATTGCACTCATCTTACATGCTAGTAAAGTAATGGTCAAAATTCTCCAAGCCAGACTTCAGCAATACATGTACTGTGAACTTCCAGATGTTCAAGCTGGCTTTAGAAAAGGCAGAGGAACCAGAGATCAAATTGACAACATCCTCTGGATCATCGAAAAAGCAAGACAGTTCCAGAGAAAAACATCTATTTCTGCTTTATTGACTATGCCAAAGCCTTTGACTGTGTGGATCACAATAAACTGTGGAAAATTCTGAAAGAGATGGCAATACCAGACCACCTGACCTGCCTCTTGAGAAACCTATATGCAGGTCAGGAAGCAACTGTTAGACCTGGACATGGAACAACAGACTGGTTCCAAATAGGAAAAGGAGTACATCAAGGCTGTATATTGTCACACTGCTTATTTAACTTGTATGCAGAGTACATCATGAGAAACGCTGGTCTGGAAGAAGCACAAGCTGGAATCAAGATTGCCGGGAGAAATATCAATAACCTCAGATATGCATGTGACACCACCTGTATGCCAGAAAGTGAAGAAGTAAAACACCTCTTGATGAAAGTGAAAGAGGAGAGTGAAAAAGTTGGCTTAAAGCTCAACATTCAGAAAATGAAGATCATGGCATCTGGTCCCATCACTTCATGGGAAATAGATGAGGAAACAGTGGAAACAGTGTCAGACTTTATTTTGAGGGGTTCCAAAATCACTGCAGATGGTGACTGCAGCCATGAAATTAAAAGCCGCTTACTCCTTGGAAGAAAAGTTATGACCAACCTAGATAGCATATTGAAAAGCAGAGACATTACTTAGCCAAAAAAGGTCTGGCTAGTCAAGGGTATGGCTTTTCCAGTGGTCATGTATGGATGTGAGAGTTGGACTGTGAAGAAAGCTGAGTGCCGAAGAATTGATGCTTTTGAACTGTGGTGTTGGAGAAGACTCTTGAGAGTCCCTTGGACTGCAAGGAGATCAAACCAGTCCATTCTAAAGGAGATCAGCCCTGGGTGTTCTTTGGAAGGAATGATGCTGAAGCTGAAACTCCAGTACTTTGGCCATGTCATGTGAAGAGTTAACTCATTGGAAAAGACTGTGATGCTGGGAGGGATTGGGGGCAGGAGGAGAAGGGAACGACAGAGGATGAGATGGCTGGATGACATCACTGACTTGATGGATGTGAGTTTGCGTGAACTCTGGCAGATGGTGATGGACAGGGAGGACTGGTGTGCTGTGATTCATCGGTTTGCAAAGAGTCGGACATGACTGAGCGACTGAACTTAAGGAATTGATTGGGCACATTTTCTTCAACTCTAATTTATTATTCTAAAAGTCCCCAAATAGGCCAATTTCCACTTAAGGTTTCAGGTTGATTATTGTAATTTCCAGAAATCCTAGGAATCTCACACAGTACTAGGCAATCCCTTTGCCTAGAAGTTACTGCTTTACACTTTAATATCCTGCTTTCTCTTCCATGTCTGACTACTGTGTCTTGGATGCTAGGTTGAAGCCATAGAAAGGCTGGAATCTTGAGTTGTGTGTTCATGGTGTTATCAACAACACTTAATTGCTTGCCAAATGAATGAACACATGAATGATCAATGTAATAGACCAAAAAGTCTAGGACTGAAACTGCAGAAGTACAATGGTGAGTTAGACCAAAATCTATGTAATGCTTTTAGGTAAAAAGTTAAGATTTTTATAAGGCATATAAAATGTTTTTGTAATTTATTATAATCTTGATACTTTTAAAACTTTTATTAACTTTTGCACACAAAAAGACTCTGGATTACTCACATTTTAAGGTGAGAAAAATCCACCTATTAAAGGGTAATAGGTACCACTGTACTCACGATAATGAAAATTTATGTGCATCGTTTCCTCAGCAGGCCACCAAAAGGTCAAGTGTTTGCCAAAAGTGAGTCATTTATTTTAATAGTCTAGAAGAACTGCAAATCTACTTAAAACAAATGAAAATACACGGATTGTTGGTACACACCCATATGTGTGTGTGTGTGTATGCACACATATATATGGGACTTCCCTGGTGGCTCAGTCACTAAAGAATCTACCTGCAATACAGGAGACCTGGTTTCAATCCCTGAGCCGGGAAGATCCCCTAGAGAAGGGAGTGGCTACCCACTCCACTATCCTTGCTTAGAGAATCCCATGGACAGAGGAACCTGGCGGGCTACAGTGCATGGGGTCACAAAGAGTCAGACACAACTGAGAGACGAAGGACACACACAAATGATGTGTATATATATATATATATACATATATATATATATGTGTGTGTGTGTGTGTGTGTGTATTCTGTTGAAATATTCAGGTGTGCCAAATTATAGCTACTATTTAAAAACTAATCCTGAGTGATTGAAGGGTTGATATAGATACTTTCAGCTCTTTATTGAAGTGTACCAACCATTGTTCTAGGGCTTCCCTGATAGCACAGTTGGTAAAGAGTCTGCCTGCAATGCAGGAGACCCAGGTTCAATTCCTGACTTGGGAAGATCCCCTGGAGGAGGAAATGACAACTCACTCCAGCGTTCTTGCCTGGAGAATCTCCTGACAAGGAAACCTGGCAGGCTACAGTCTATGGGTGCACGAGAGTTGGACATGACTGAGTGACAGCACACACAATCATTGTTCTACACATAATTTTATAATAAAGTTTGCTGTTTGATCAATTATTAAAGTGTAGAAATCAACTGATTCTACATGCTGTCCACCACTCTGCATATTGCTAATAAGCTTAACTTTATTTTTGACCACTAAAGACTTGGAATAACCAAAGCAATATTGAGAAACAAGAACAAAGCTGGAAGTATCATGCTCCCTGACTTTAGACTACACTACAATATTCACTTGATTTCTCTAGACATTTAAAAAGATATGGGTTCACTTTGGTTAAACACTATAAACTCATTTTAATCAGTCTCTTAGGGCAGCTGACCTGCTTTCCATCTCTGTTCCTCTATCTCAGTTGTGACTAGCTGAGTTCAATTTGCTATGGAACATTCAGCCTAACATCAGACATTTAAAAAAAAAATTAAAAAATTCTATAACACAGCTGACTGTGTCCCTTTATATTAAGATGCTTATGATTTCAAATTTGCTATTTTAAGATACAAATAGTAAACAAGATAGGATATAATTTAATGCAGAGGTGCTTGCAGGAGGGTTGGTTGGTTTTTAATGTTTGGGGAAAAAAGAGAGAGAGAGAGATGGATGAGGGGAATAATAGAAAAAAGCTTAAAATATCTATAACACTTTTAGATTATAGATGTCCCCAATTACAGTTATACAGAATCCAATTTAAAACACTTGCTGATAGAGCAGTTGAAGATAGCAAGCTTCCTAAAATTTCTTGAAGGATGTGAAATCTGGATACAGATCTCTCATTCCTTACTTTTTTCTATAGTAATATCACAAGCAACAGGTAAAATATTCCTAGCCACTCAGAAGAGATTTCTGTTGTATAACATCAACTTAGAGTTTATGGAAGGTAAAATTAAATTAAATTTTACAGTATTAAGATCACTAAGTAGAAATATAAAGAAACTATAAAGAAACATAATATCCCATGCCCAGAGGCCTTCTGAAATAAAAGTGTATTAAAGAGTGTATTAAAAAGTATATTAAAAAGACAGATCCTTTCAACATTATATCAGAAAGTAAGGTATTCTATTTTTCTAGGTCCTCAAGGCTAAAATTTAAACATCTGTCATTTATAAAAGGCCCTGCCAAGAAATGCAGAGAAACCAGACAATGACCAAAAGAAAAAAAAAAAAAAAAAACCCAAACTCCAAAACTCTGCTTGTTTGCTTTCCTGGGCAATTAGCAAATATACACAAAATTATTTTTAAGAGATAATTGTTTAATACCTCTATTCAATAACAATCAAATTAATTTAGCCTATAATATATGCCAGGGATTGTGCCTAAACCCTACAGAGTCAGAGACGAACATGACACTCAAATAATTTGAAAAGAATTGGAAAGAGATAAATTTTAAATGTAGTAACAGAAAGAAAAAAAAAAAAAACCCTTTGGAGAATGAAAAAAATACACACACACGGAATCTAAATTGGGTTGCAAGGGAAGAAGGAACAATGAATAAATGCAAAAATCATCTTGAGGAAAAAAATCGTTCCTTTCAGAAACTGAAATAAGGTGAATATGATTGAAACTTCTAGAAAATGGAAAAAAAAAACTAAAATAAAAGTTTCAGGATTACAGAGCAGTTATGTATTATTCACTCAAGTTTGGTGGGGAATTTTGTCTGGTTTGTATTCTAAAGTTAATGGCAACTCACTGAAGAGCATTTCAGCAGAGGATCAGCACAAGATTTATATCGAATCTTTGGCTCACTGTGATTTGGGATTGGGGTAAAAGAGAATGACCAAAGACCAGCTAGCATGCACTTAGTTTACAGTAATATAGGGAAATCTGGGTAGCATAGGGTGTCAGAAACACTGGTGTAGAATTGGTAGGAATTAGGATTTGGATTGACTGGATACAGAGGATGTGTTTGAAAGAGGTTTTCAAGATGACTCAACTTTTTGACAAGAGAAATTGGGAGTAATTAGTAATTGTACTGCAGGGGAAGATGAGGATATGATAAAATCTAATTGTCTGATTATCTTTATTCACAAAATAGGTATTACAGATTCCTCCCTAATCATAAGGATAAGAGATTAGCCCCCTCATAAACATAACTATCCAAGAATCAACAAAATAGTATTTGCTTATTATCTGTAGTTACAACTGCAAGATCATTTGCAGTTGTAGATTACATACAAGAAAAAAAAAGTCTACGATTATACCCCTTTTGTCACCAACAAAGGCAATTAGCAATTCCTAGGAAACAAAAATAGAAACTTGGTAATAAAGAGTAACCTTTTTATTTTCCTTTGTGCCTAGTCTAGTTTCAGCTGCTCACAGAAGGCTGTGCAGAGGCCTCACATCTAGCCTTTCAGAGTTCCTGGTGCTAAACTGCTGTTTCAGCACCTGTGCTCAGGACTGTGTGCATATGCTGTGTGTGACACTCTATCCAAGATGGTGGCAGTGGCTGTGTGCAGAGACATCCCTCCCAGTGCTCTATATGGGCTAGGAGCAGGACAACTGTGCCAGCCCCAAGAGAACCCCACCCCTCATCCTCAGAGAGATCCCTAGAAGGTAGCCCCACTTACAGACTGTCCAGAGAGCTTGTACTCTAGAGCAGAGCTCACACCAGTCCATTCTCTGATCAAAGAATAAACTTTCCTTTGCTTCTGAACCCAACTTGGTCTTATTCTGTGGCTTCAGACTGAATGACACCCGACAAGAGGCACAGAAGGATCAGTTGATTTTGTTGTTTAGTCACTAAGTCATGTCCAACACTTTTCTGACCCCGTGGACTGTGGCCCACCAGGCTCCTCTGTCCATGGGGTTTCCCAGGCAAGAGTACTGGAGTGGGTTGCCATTTCCTTCTCCATAGAATCCTTTTGACCGAGGGATGGAACCCATGTCTCCTGTATCGGCAGGTCAGTTCTTTATCACTGAGCCTCTTGGGAAGCCAAAAGGATTAGTAACACTTTCTATATCTACAGCCTTTTTCAGTGTAACTTTTGAAGCTTTTCCCATCTAAGACAAATTCTTTCCCTCATTTCTCAAATCTAGACTCAGTCTGTGAGTTGGCTTTGACTAACAGAATGAAGGGAAAACATCACCATACAATTCTGTGTCCAGTCGTCAACAGACCTTACTTGCTTCATTCCTTCTCTTCTACTTTCACAACAGGAACAAGTCAAACCAAGAAACACCCTCAAATCTGAGAGGGTTCTTCCTGGGCTGGACCAAATGCCATAAATGTATGTTTATGTGGATGGTACATGTGAGTTACCACCTAGGTGACATGGAAACTTAGGACAAATCAGTAAGTGTTGCTCTAAAATTTGATAAATGATACAATCATGTAAATACATGGAGTCTGAATCAGATGAGAGATAAAACTGACCATTTACATTACATTCTTTATCATTTTGGAGTGAATGCTTATTTTATTATGGTAGTATACACAGATGTCAGCAATAGTTTGGGGAGAAAATGAAGGTTTGGGGAATGGATAAAGGGCAGAACCACAGCTTCTAGAACATTCTTCAGAGAACAAACTTCAATCACTGGAGATTTGGGAAGGATTTCCCCAAAGTACTGAGTGCTCTCCAAGCTATCTGTACAACTCTACAATTGCCCCAGCTGATGGGATGGAAATGACAAATATGATTTTATTTGGCTAAACAATAAAAATATAACCTGCAAAGACAAGATGAATAAAGGGTTTGGTCTTAGACAGTGAAAGACACATACTGTATGATTTCACTCCTATGTGGAATCTAAAAGAAAAGAAATGAACAAACGTAAACAGAAATAAAGTTTTAAATACAGAGAACAAACAGGTGGTTGACAGAGGGGAGAAGGAATGAAAGGGAAAGAACTGGTGTGAGAGATTAAAAAGTACAGACTTGTAGTTGTAAAACAAATGAGTCATGAAATGTACAGTGTGGGGAATATAGTCAGTAACTATGTAATATCTAATATCTTTGCATGGCGATATATTTTAACTTATTTTGCTGATCAGTTTGAAATGTATACAAATATCAAATCATTATGCTGTATAACAAGAATTAACATAATGATGTCGGTCAGTTGACTAGTTTTCCGTGAGTATGCTTTCAGTATGTCTGCCCTCTGATGCCCTCTTGAAACATGTATCATCTTACTTGGGTTTCTCTTACCTTGGGCGTGAGGTATCTCTTCAAGGCTGCTCCAGCAAAACGCAGCCACTGCTCCTTACCTTGGATGTGTGGGCCATGGTAGAGAGGTCTGACAGAATGTGGTCCACTGCAGAAGGGAATGGCAAACTACTTCAGTATTCTTGCCTTGAGAATCCCATGAACAGTATGAAAAGGCAAAATGATAGGATACCAAAAGAGGAACTCCCCAGGTCAGTAGGTGCTCAATATGCTACTGGAGATCAGTGGAGAAATAACTCCAGAAAGAATGAAGGGATGGAGCCAAAGCAAAAACAATACCCAGCTGTGGATGTGACTGGTGATAGAAGCAAGGTCCAGTGCTGTAAAGAGCAATATTACATAGGAACCTGGAATGCCAGGTCCATGAATCAAGGCAAATTGGAAGTGGTCAAACAAGAGATGGCAAGAGTGAACATCTACATTCTAAGAATCAGTGAAATCAAATGGACTGGAAAGGGTGAATTTAACTCAGATGACCATTATATCTACTACTGTGGGCAGGAATCCCTCAGAAGAAATGGAGTAGCCGTCATGGTCGACAAAAGAGTCTGAAATGCAGTACTTGGATGCAATCTCAGAAATGACAGAATGATCTCTGTTCATCTCCAAGGCAAACCATTCAATATCATGGTAATCCAAGTCTATGCCCCAACCAGTAACGCTGAAGAAGCTGAAGTTGAACGGTTCTATGAAGACCTACAAGACCTTTTAGAACTAACGCCCAAAAAAGATGTCCTTTTCATTATAGGGGACTGGAATGAAAAGTAGGAAGTCAAGAAACCCCTGGAGTAATAGGCAAATTTGGCCTTGGAATGCGGAATGAAGCAGGGCAAAGACTAACAGAGTTTTGCCAAGAAAATGCACTGGTCATAGCAAACACCCTCTTCCAACAAAACAAGAGAAGACTCTACACATGGACATCACCAGATGGTCAACAACGAAATCGGGTTGATTGTATTCTTTGCAGCCAAAGATGGAGAAGCTCTATACAGTCAACAAAAACAAGACCAGGAGCTGACTGTGGCTCAGATCATAAATTCCTTATTGCCAAATTCAGACTCAAATTGAAGAAAGTAGGGAAAACCACTAGACCATTCAGGTATGACCTAAATCAAATCCCTTATGATTATACAGTGGAAGTGAGAAATAGTTTTAGGGGCCTGGATCTGATAGATAGAGTGCCCGATGAACTATGGAATGAGGTTCATGACATTGTACAGGAGACAGGGATCAAGACCATCCCCATGGAAATGAAATGCAAATAAGCAAAATGGCTGTCTGGGGAGGCCTTACAAATAGCTGTGAAAAGAAGAGAAGCGAAAAGCAAAGGAGTAAAGGTAAGATATAAGCATCTGAATGCAGAATTCCAAAGAACAGCAAGAAGAGATAAGAAAGCCTTCTTCAGTGATCAATGCAAAGAAATAGAGGAAAACAACAGAATGGGAAAGACTAGAGATCTCTTCAAGAAAATTAGAGATACCAAGGGAACATTTCATGCAAAGGTGGGCTCAATAAAGGACAGAAATGGTATGGACCTAACAGAAGCAGAAGATATTAAGAAGAGGTGGCAAGAATACACAGAAGAACTGTACAAAAAAGATCTTCATGACCCGGATAATCACGATGGTGTGATCACTCATCTAGAGCCAGACATCCTGGAATGTGAAGTCAAGTGGGCCTTAGAAAGCATCACTATGAACAAAGCTAGTGGAGGTGATGGAATTCCAGTTGAGCTCTTTCAAATCCTGAAAGATGATGCTGTGAAAGTGGTGCATTCAATATGCCAGCAAATTTGGAAAACTCAGCAGTGGCCACAGGACTGGAAAAGGTCAGTTTTCATTCCAATCCCAAAGAAAGGCAATGCCAAAAATGCTAAAACTACCACACAATTGCACTCATCTCACATGCTAGTAACGTAATGTTCAAAATTCTCCAAGCCAAGCTTCAGCAATACGTGAACTGTGAACTTCCTGATGTTAAAGCTGGTTTTAGAAAAGGCAGAGGAACCAGAGATCAAATTGCCAACACCTGCTGGATCACGGAAAAAGTAAGAGAGTTCCAGAAAAACATCTATTTCTGCTTTCTTGACTATGCCAAAGCCTTTGACTGTGTGGATCACAATAAACTGTGGAAAATTCTGAGAGATAGGAATACCAGCCCACCTAACCTGCCTCTTGAGAAATCTGTATGAAGGTCAGGAAGCAACAGTTAGAACTGGACATGGAATAACAGACTGGTTCCAAATAGGAAAAGGAGTACGTCAAGGCTATATATTGTCACCCTGCTTATTTAACTTATATGCAGAGTACATCATGAGAAAGGCTGGAAGAGAACAAGCTGAATCAAGATTGCCGGGAGAAATATCAATAACCTCAGATATGCAGATGACACCAACCTTATGGCAGAAAGTGAAGAGGAACTAAAAAGCCTCTTGATGAAAGTGAAAGAGGAGAGTGAAAAATTTGGCTTAAAGCTCAACATTCAGAAGACGAAGATCATGGCATCCGGTCCCATCACTTCATGGGAAATAGATGGGGAAACAGTGGAAACAGTGTCAGACTTTATTTTTTGGGCTCCAAAATCACTGCAGATGGTGACTGCAGCCATGAAATTAAAAGACGCTTATTCCTTGGAAGAAAAGTTATGGCCAACCTAGATGGCATATTAAAGAGCAGAGACATTACTTTGCCGACTAAGGTCCGGCTAGTCAAGGGTATGGTTTTTCCAGTAGTCATGTATGGATGTGAGAGTTGGACTGTGAAGAAGGCTGAGCACCGCAGAATTGATGCTTTTGAACTGTGGTGTTGGAGAAGACTCTTGAGAGTCCCTTGGACTGCAAGGAGATCCAACCAGTCCATTCTGAAGGAGATCAGCCCTGGGATTTCTTTTGAAGGAATGATGCTAAAGTTGAAAATCCAGTACTTTGGCCACCTCATGCGAAGAGTTGACTCATTGGAAAAGACTTTGATGCTAGGAGGGATTTGGAGCAGGAGGAGAAGGGGACGACAGAGAATAAGATGCCTGGATGGCATTACTGACTCGATGGACGTGAGTCTGAGTGAACTCCGGGACTTGGTGATGGACAGGTAGGCCTGGGGTGCTGCGATTCATGGGGTCGCAAAGAGTCGGACAGGACTGAGCGACTGAGCTGAACTGAACTGAACTGAACTGTAGGTCAACTGCGCTTCAAAAGCCAACAGACAAACAGATTCATAGGGCAGAGGTAAGGTTTGTGATGACTAGAGGTGGGGATGTCAGGAGAAGGGGAATAGTGTGCAAGCATTCAAAATGTGTAACCTTCCAGTTATAAGATGAATAAACATTAGAGATGTAATCTACAACTTGATGAATATAATTCGAACTTCTGTATGTTACATATGAATGTCAAGAGTAAATCCCAAGAGTTCTCACCAAAAGAAGACTTTTTTTTCTATTTCTTTATATTTATGTCCATGTGGGATTATGGATGTTCTTTAAATTTATGATAATCTCTTCATGATACATTAAAATAAAAACCATTATGCTACACACTTTAAACTTATCTATTACTGCATGCTACCTATATCTCAATACAACTGGAAGGGAGAGAAAAAAAAAGGAAGAAAATATAGTCTGCCAAGGCCAGATTATAACTTATTAATAATGAGTAGATTCATAAGGGAGAATGAAGCCTATATGAAGGAAGCAAATTGGATGACTGGGAATATTAATATAGTTAACAATAATTGAAAAACAAAATAATGGTCCAGATCAAAATACATGGCTCCCAAAATAAATCAGTTAACAAAAATTCTTGTGAAAACATTCTACATCAAGTATTCACACAATTCCCTTTACCAGGTGAGGAAACTAGGGAACAGTAATGTCATTTATCTTTCCAAAGTTTATACAACTAAGAAAAAATTAGGATTATATCTTTTAAAGTTGTTTTACTGAAAATTCACTAGCAAGTTTGGAACTCTACCTTCTGTTCATCCAAGGACCATATCAAAATCAATGGATGCTTTTCCTGACAATATGTTTAATATAAGTAAGGAGCAACAAAATTGAGTTCACCAATCAGTGTTTCTTTTCTGAACCTTTTTTTTTTCTATTATAAGAAACACTTGCAAGTACATTCTCATACTTTTAACTAGGATTAGGAATGGAAATCATTAATGAGAACTGTACTGAATTTTATTGTGTTCTTAATAGTAATCCCATTTATGTTAATGGTAATATGGTTATTAACATTAAATTCCAATTCAGTTTGAAACTGAATTTCTTGGTTTGACAAAGGAGTTTCAAGTCACAAAAACCCTAGTCTATTAATTTTTTGAATCTACCTATCTATCTATTTATTTATGTATTTTAATTGGAGGCTAATTACTTTAAAATATTGTAGTGGTTTTTGCCATACATTGACCTATATTAAAAATGTTTTTGTTTCCTCTTCTTCATTAGAAATTTCAGCCCTTGTTGTCTTATGCAGAGAGAACTACAACACTGCAAGAGACTCTCACCCAGATTAGACATTAGGTGACACTTATGATTAGGAAAGATGGGGTACTCATGTTCCCTTTCTATTTGCATTTGACACAGAAAACTTCAGGAGAGAGAAGACACTCTGATTCAAGAAAGTATTCAGACTGATTGAACTGTTTGACTTACTTTGTTCAACACATCCTCCAGAGACATAAGCTATGTCATGAATCTAATCCATACAGTGACAAAGGGTACCCATTAAACCCCTCTAACTTTCAAGCTCAATAGTTGTTAAATTTAATAATGAGCCAAAATAAGGCTGTGTTTTAGGGAACATAATATATCACCCACTCCTCAAATGAGACTCTGTAAGGGAAAATGGGTGTAGAATTGACAATCTTGTCCTAATGGGCAAAAGGAATGAAACTGATTTACAGTCAAAATAGTTTGAGGCAAAGGTAAGGCCGTTAAAAAGAACAGATTTGAATCAGTTCTGATGAGATGGATGAAACTGGAGCCGATTATACAGAGTGAAGTAAGCCAGAAAGAAAAACACCAATACAGTATACTAACACATATATATGGAATTTAGAAAGATGGCAATGACGACCCTGTATGCAAGACAGGAAAAAAGACACAGATGTGTATAGTGGACCTTTGGACTCAGAGGGAGAGGGAGAGGGTGGGATGATTTGGGAGAATGGCATTCTAACAGGTATACTATCATGTAAGAATCGAATCGCCAGTCTATGTCTGACGCAGGATACAGCATGCTTGGGGCTGGTGCATGGGGATGACCCAGAGAGATGTTATGGGGAGGGAGGTGGGAGGGGAGTTCATGTTTGGGAACGCATGTAAGAATTAAAGAGTTTAAAATTTAAAAAAAAAATAAAAAAGAATATCTCATAGCAAACACAAATAGTAAATGATTAAACAAAAATAATTCAAAGAGAAATTAAAGTGTATATATTATAAAGTCTTCAGTCCATTTATAATTATTAGATTCTTCTGCATATATTAATAAATTTTATGTGCAGTTCAGTCACTCAGTAATGTATGATTCTTTGCAAGCCCATGAACTGCAGCACGCCAGTCTTCCCTGTCCATCACCAACTCCCAGAGCTTATTCAAAATCATGTTCATTGAATCGGTGATGCCATCAAACCATCTCATCCTCTGTCGTCCCTTTCTCCTTCCACCTTCAATCTTTCCCAGCATCAGGGACTTTTCCAATAAGTCAGTTCTTTGCATCAGGTGGCTAAAGTATTGGAGTTTCAGCTTCAGCATCAGTCCTTCCAATGAACACCCAGGACTAATCTCATTTAGGATAGACTGGTTGGATCTCCTTGCAGTCCAAGGGACTCTCAAGAGTCTTCTCCAGCACCATAGTTCAAAAGCATCAATTCTTTGGTGATCAGCTTTCTTTTTAGTCCAATTCTCACATCCATACATGACTACTGGAAAAACCATAGATTTGACTAGATGGACTTTTGTCGGCAAAGTAATGTCTCTGCTTTTCAATATGCTATCTAGGTTGGCCATAGCTTTTCTTTCAAGGAGCAAGCATCTTTTAATTTCATGGCTACATTTACCATCTGCAGTGATTTTAGAGCCCTAGAAAATAAAGTCTCTCACTGTTTCCCCTGTTTCCCCATCTATTTTCCATGAAGTGACGGAACTGGATGCCATGATCTTAGTTTTCTGAAAGTTGAGTTTTAAGCCAAATTTTTCACTCTCCTCGTTCACTTTCATCAAGAGGATCTTTAGCTCTTCTTCACTTTCTGCCATAAGGGTGGTGTCGTCTGCATATATGAGGTTATTGATATTTCTCCTGGCAATCTTGATACCAGCTTGGGCTTCATCCAGCCCAGCATTTCACATGATGTACTGTGCATCTAAGTTAAATAAGCAGGGTGACAATATACAGCCTTGGTGTACTCCTTTCCTGATTTGAAACCAGTCTGTTGTTCTATGTCTAGTTCTAACTGTTGCTTCTTGACCTGCATCCAGATTTCTCAGGAGGCAGGTAAGGTAGTCTGGTATTCCCATCTCTTGTAGAATTTTCCACAGTTTGTTGTGATCCACACAGTCAAAGACTTTGGCATACTTAATAAAGCAGAAGTAGATATTTTTCAGGAACTCTCTGGCTTTTTCAATGATCCAACAGATGTTGGCAATTTGACCTCTGGTTCCTTTGCCTTTTCTAAATCCAGTTGAACATCTTGAAGTTCAGTGTTCACATACTGTTTAGTGTTATATATATATATATATATATATATATACACACACATATATATATACACAAACATTTTTTTAAACTGATTTTTTAGAAATTTCAGGAAGAATGTTCTTCTATATGAACACTTCCCTAGTGGGTTATGTTTCTCAAAACCATCAGTACTTCCTAATTTTTAAATAATATATTTAATGTCTGATACTTTCATACAATTTTCTTGCTGCCAATTAACAAAATTTTGTCTCAGAGATTCAATACCTTCAATCCCACAGATGTATATAATTGATAATAGATTACAGGCAGTTTTTTTAAATTTTAGGTATTTTTAGAAAATATTAGTAGATGTTCTATGATAAATACACACAATTTATGTGTATGCTACACCGACATCCTTGAGTTATAATGCATAATAACTCTGAGAATTATTTCACTAAATAATCCATTTAGTTATTTAATGTGCTTTACCAACTTTTTCAAATTATTTTATAGTGAAATACTACATCCCTCTCCCCTCATTGCTGCCAGAAATGATCAATTAACATCTTACTGCAAGCTATTTGTCAGTATATTATTGTGGAAAATCCTAAAATATTCTCACTCCTGGAAATAATAGCTTTAAATGGGCAAAATCCTTCCAAGTTCAGTAAACAAAGAGTGAATTTATATTTATGAGCCCTTGCCATGTTCCAGATGTTATGATGAGCACATTTTATGCTGCAGGAGAATGGTGCCTTAAACATTTTAACTTTGGCTTGGAGATATAGCATGCAGGAAAGAGGGGGCTGTTTCCACATTCATAACAAGAGAAAACCTGGAGAAACTAAAACAACTTCTCTTAAACTCATCAGAGAACTGAGGTCACAGGCAAACCACTGACTCAAAATAGGTAATGAAGCACTCACCTCCAAGGAGAAATAGGACAAGGGCATTTACTTGCCTGGAAAAGAAAGATATCAGGAATACCATGAAAGCCGGTGAGAGCTGTCAACTGTTCACCAGGGGCTAGTGTAAGAGAAGAAAGCATCAGGGGTAGAGGAGGGTGTTTCACACTGTCTGCAAGGTTTCCTACAGGAGTTCTAATAGGTGCTCACTTGGAAGATGAGCGAGCTCACTGAAAATGCTTGCTCACAGTGCTGGCTGGAGGAGAGGAGCAGAAATCACCGCCAAAACTCTCCTGGGCTCATCTCTATGATCCCCTCTATAGAACAGAAGCCTTAATCTGAAGGGGGGAGGATAATAAAAACTGTGCCAAAGAGTTGGACACAACTCAGTAACTGAACAGCAACAACTGGCAAGCTCCAATAGAAACTCACTGAATCTGGGAGGAAAAAAAGAACTTTAATCATTCAATCAATCAAGTGTTCGCTATTCTCTGAGAGAAGCAGAATCCCTACTTCTTCGGGAAGGGCCAACATTCCATCTGGAGAAGTATAACACCCGGAAGGCCACACCCCTGAGATCGAGGCTCACATCTGGAAAAAGACTAAGGTTTTATCAAATCATCAGAGAAACCCCTACCTCCTCTAGCAGAAAACTAACAAGCATCTACCACTGGAGGGCTGCAAAGGACACACTATCCTAGGAGGCAGTGCAAATGGAAGACCAAAAGCCAAGGGGGTGGGAGGGAGACTCAAAGCCAACAGGGACTAGAATCTACAACGAACCCCTGGAATAAGCCCTCCATGTAAACCCAAGGTGTAACTAGGGGGATCGGAAGCTTCTTAGGCACTGACAATAGCCAGAGCTATAATATGGCTTGAAACCCAGTAAAACTTCTGACTAGTTTAACACAAAAACCCATATAAAAGGCCTTGCAGAAGGAAAAGGATCAGTGAACTTGCAGATAGGCCCCTAGAAATGTGGCAAAACTGAAATGCAAACAGAAAAAGGAAAACACTCATACACATGCACAAAACACCATTATTTATATAGCATATTTACCAACTTGATATTAATACTGAAACTCTTAGACAAATCTAGAACCTGAAGTATTCTAAAGGAAAATTAATTCAGATTCTTGAAAAATGTCAAAATCATGAAAAGGAAACAAAATAAGTCAGGGGACCATTCTAGATGAATACATTTAATGACAAAAGACAATCAATAAACGTTGATTAGATTCTGGAAGAAAGATGAGAAATACTACAAAAAGACAGGAAAACAGGAAGAACAGGAAGATGAAGAGGAAAGAAAGAAGAAGAAAAAGAAGAGATACTGCGAACACAGTGAAATTAACCAAGTGCCAAATATCATATGAGTGTTTATCATATTATTCTAAATTTTCTGTAACATGAATTTTCTTAAGATAAATGGAAAAAAGAAATATGATAGCTGTTTCTTTTGCCTGATCTTCACTCTATTTTTCTATCACTGTGTCAGTTTCCTCAATTCAGTTCAGTTCAGTTGCTCAATCGTGTCCGATTCTTTGTGACACCATGGAATGTAGCATACCAGGCTTCCCTGTCCATCACCAAAGCCTGGAGCCTACTCAAACTCATGTCCATTGAATTGGTGATGCCATCCAACCAGCATTTCATTCTCTGTCATCCCCTTCTCCCACTTTCAATCTTTCCCAGCATCAGGATCTTTTCTAATGAGTCAGTTCTTTGCATCAGGTGGTCAAAGTATTGGAGCTTCAGTTTCAGCATCAGTACTCCCAATGAATATTCAGGACTGATTTTCTTTAGGATTGACTGATTTGATATTCTTGAAGTCCAAGGGACTCTCAAAAGTCTTCTCCAGCACCACAATTCAAAAGGATCAATTCTTCGGTGCTCAGCTTTCTTTATACTCCAACTCTCACATCCATACATGACTATGGAAAAAAATGTAGTTTTGACTAGACGGACCTTTGTTGGCAAAGTAATGTCTCTGCTTTTCAATATGCTGTCTAGGTTGGTCATAGCTTATTTTATGGCTGCAGTCACCATCTGCAGTGATTTTGGAGCCCCCCAAAATAAAGTTTCTCACTGTTTCCACTGTTTCCCTGTCTATTTGTCATGAAGTGATGGAACCAAATGCCATGATCTTAGTTTTCTGAAAGTTGAGTTTTAAGACAAATTTTTCACTCTCTTCTTTCACTTTCATCAAGACACTCTTTAGCTCTTCTTCACTTTCTGCCATAAGGGTGATGTCATCTACATCTATGAGGTTATTGATATTTCTCCCGGCAATCTTGATTCCAGCTTGTACTTCTTCCAGCCCTGCATTTTGCACGATGTACTCTGCATGTAAGTTAAATAAGCAGGGTGACAATATACAGCCTTGATGTACTCCTTTCTCTATTTGGAACCAGTTTGTTGTTCCATGTCCAGTTCTACCTGTTGCTTCTTGACTTGCATACAGATTTCTCAGGAGGCAGGTCAGGTGGTCTGGTATTCCCATCTCTAAGAATTATCCACAGTTTGTTGTGATCCACCCAGTCAAATACTTTGGCATAGTCAATAAAGCAGAAGTAGATGTTTTTCTAACTCTCTTGCTTTTTCTATGATCCAACGGGTGTTGACAATTTGATCTCTGGTTCCTCTGCCTCTTCTAAATCCTGCTTAAACGTCTGAAAGTTGATGGTTCATGTACTGTTCAAGCCTGGCTTGGTGAATTTTGAGTACTACTTTGCTAGCATGTGAGATGAGTGCAATTGTGCATAGTTTGAGAGTTCTCTGGCTGCCTTTATTTGGGATTTGAATGAAAACTGACCTTTTCCAGTTCTGTGGCCACTGCTGAGTTTTCCAGATATTATGGCATATTAAGTACAGCACTTTCACAGCATCATCTTTTAGGATTTGAAACAGCTCAATTGGAATTTCATCACCTTCACTGGCTTATAGTGATGCTCCCTAAGGACAACTTGAGTTCACATTCTAGGATGTCTGGCTCTAGATGAGTGATCACATCATCGTGCTTATCTGGGTCATAAAATCTTTTTTGTACAGTTCTTCTGCATATTCTTGCCACCTCTTCTTAATATCTTCTGCTTCCATTAGGTTCCTACCATTTCTGTCCTTTATTCCAGATAACTGCTGAATAATTAACTGAAAGTGTGAATAAATATCATAAAAACAGTTTTCTTCTGGGCTAAAGTAGAAAATGCTATAGTGAATCAGCATTTTTCTATGGTATTAAAAAATAGCAATAATTTTTGAGAACACTCTTTCATTGTATGCACAGATCTCTCAAAATTTTTAAAATCCTATCATTTCAAAGGACATAGACATACACTTTATGAGTTTTAAGTCCAGTAACCATTATTAACTTCTACTTTGCATTTCAAGTTTTCAGTAAGAGTAGACATATATTAGCTAATAATAGTAATCAGGATAGTTTCATACACATAACCTGTAGGAAATGTGAATCACTTGGAAGTAAACAACTGAAAAAAATCCAGACTAGAACTGAGGTTACATGTTCAGTAAAGTGTATACATAAAAACAAAAAAGTATTTAGAGACAGTTTCATAAATTCATTCTGTGGAAATGTATCTAGTACTTTAGAAGAACCTGTATACTTTTAGTTATTGACTGGAAATAAGCACAAACCAGAAGTCAAGAGGGATGGAGGACAAATCTGACAATGTGGAGTAGGAGGTGAAGCAGAGTGGGAGAAACCTGAAAGAGAGGAGAACAAGAAAGTACTGTCAAAAGATGAAAACAGATTTGCCTCCCTGGAATAATCTTGTTCAGGGAAAGACTGTAACATAATTACACTACTAAGATGGTTACTACTTTCGAGAAAGTTACAAGAATTTTCAAAACGGTTAAGAAACTTCACTGTAAGAGATGAAACAATTTCAAGAGACTTTTTTAAAATTTTTTTTAGCATTTTATAATTTTTATTTTTACTTTATTTTGCTTTACAATACTGTATTGGTTTTGCCATACATTGACATGAATCCGCCACGGGTGTACATGAGTTCCCAATCCTGAACCCCCCTCCCCCGTCCCACCCCATATCATCTCTCTGGATCATCCCCGTGCACCAGCCCCAAGCATCCTGTATCCTGTATCGAACATAGATTCTACTCATTACTTGTACATTGTGTAAAGTTCAGCAACTCACATATGGTTCATATGATTTCATACACAACAAAAATGCTCCAGTATGTGTTATCCATTTTAAGTGTGACTTTTTTATTCCTTTCTTTTTTTGTAGAGCCTT
The DNA here is from genome assembly GCF_001704415.2 of Capra hircus. Taxonomy (NCBI): domain Eukaryota; kingdom Metazoa; phylum Chordata; class Mammalia; order Artiodactyla; family Bovidae; genus Capra; species Capra hircus. The sequence goes on along the minus strand of NC_030823.1, from coordinate 12,218,044 downwards.
CTTCAAGTAACACTATTATTTTTGTTTGTTTGGGGGTTGGGGAAGTTTATTTTTATTTGGGTGTTCGTTTTTTTTGTTTGATGTTGCAATTCATTATCTCTGATATCAATGATTTACGTAATGCTGTGTGGTTTCATATATATATATAAGTGAAGTGTTAGGATGTTGAGGCAAGCTATTTCAACATGCTGAAATGAAATAGCCTATAATCTGTATATATACATATTCATTCTGAAGGATTATTCTAATTAACTACCATTCATTTTTGAAATGATATATTTTATTAGTATCAGTATCAACACAATCAGTGTGTTTATTCTACTGTTTTTTTCCCATATTTGGAAGCAATTGATTTTGCGTTATCATTCGTGCCAACATTCTCATAACACTTTATAAATACACGTGCTCTACCTGCAGCTTTTAATGAGGAATGATTCTGTTCGCAGCAGCTTCCTCAGAACATCAGTCCAAGGGATTGTGTTTGGCACACCAAGCTGTTAAACTTTCCTATCATTTGTGTGTAATTTTTTAAGCATTGCCTGTGGCTTTACTGTTCATTATTAAAAGAAAAGCATGCTCAGAATTTCAATTGATTTCTCTTGCCTGAATACCAATTAAAACCTGTTTATTACAACATTGGAAATGATCTCTAATTCATTACTTTCATAACAGAATTTCTTGGTTCTAATAAGCTTGCTTTTATACCCTAAAATATGTATTGGAGTATTTCTCAATTCTGTAGAATTATACCTGATTAGGAAGAAAAAAGTCAAGCTATAGGATTTATTTGTTTAACCAGGAAAGAAGGAGGCTGGCATTAAGATCAGACTTTGTCTTAATTATTAGTAGAATTGTGAGAGGTAGCAGTAGTTATGAATTTGAGTCTAAATTTACTGGGAAAAGGTATTCATGTATGATTCTACATTGAATAAAGGGGATAACAGAAGAGATCTTGATAACAGAATTCCATAAGAATACATGTGGCAATAAAAATATAAAATAATAAAATAGCAATTAAATTATTTCAGAAAATGCTATTATCTTTCCTTTAAAAGATAGATCAAGATACTTTTAGTAAACTTTAAAAATTATGTCTGGTTTGTAATAGGATAACTCAAAATTACTGAAGACCTTACACGCTAGTTGATGCAATAAGAAAAGTGAAAAGTTTATCAATGTATATTATATCCTTAAGGGTGATATACTGATATTCATGAATGATATAAAAACAATTTTAAGTGCCTGGAGGAAATTTTTAAAATCTTTTAAAATCATTGAAAGCAATAATGCATAGCACTACTATTTAAATTTTTCTGGACTCATAAAAACATAAAAATCAGTCCATATAAGATTAAATTACCTAAAAATGATTTTGAAATTCATATGGAAATGAGCATAACTTGCTAAACAGTAAATTCCATAAATTTTTAAACAAAAACATTTATTCTGCAAATATAACTATTGGATTTTTACAGATAAATACACTATCATATATACATGTGTATATGTATATATATAATCTGCAATTATTTTTAACTGGGGAAAAATCTTTTAAACACTAGCATATCTGTATTTTGATTTGAGCAATCAAGAGTACTGTTATCTGAGAAAGAAGTCCTCAAGGAGAAATCAGATTACAAGCAGTCTTGAGGAGAATGAATACTTTGTTTTAGCCATGTTGCATTTGATTATTCTTTTTTTTTTAATTTTTTATTTTTTTTAAATTTTAAAATCTTTAATTCTTACATGCGTTCCCAAATATGAACCCCCCTCCCACCTCCCTCCCCACAACATATCTCTGGGTCATCCCCATGCACCAGCCCCAAGCAAGCTGCACCCTACGTCAGACATGGACTGGCAATTCAATTCTTACATGATAGTATACATGTTAGAATTCCCATTCTCCCAAATCATCCCACCCTCTCCCTCTCCCTCTGAGTCCAAAAGTCCATTATACACATCTGTGTCTTTTTTCCTGTCTTGCATACAGGGTCGTCATTGCCATCTTCCTAAATTCCATATATATGCGTTAGTATACTGTATTGGTGTTTTTCTTTCTGGCTTACTTCACTCTGTATAATCGGCTCCAGTTTCACCCATCTCATCAGAACTGATTCAAATGAATTCTTTTTAATGGCTCAGTAATACTCCATTGTGTATATGTACCACAGCTTTCTTATCCATTCATCTGCTGATGGACATCTAGGTTGTTTCCATGTCCTGGCTATTATAAACAGTGCTGCGATGAACATTGGGGTACATGTGTCTCTTTCAATTCTGGTTTCCTCGGTGTGTATGCCCAGAAGTGGGATTGCTGGGTCATAAGGTAGTTCTATTTGCAATTTTTTAAGGAATCTCCACACTGTCTCCATAGTGCTGTACCAGTTTGCATTCCCACCAACAGTGTAGGGGGTTCCCTTTTCTCCACACCCTCTCCAGCATTTATTGCTTGCAGATTTTTGGATCGCAGCCATTCTGACTGGTGTGAAGTGGTACCTCATTGTGGTTTTGATTTGCATTTCTCTAATAATGAGTGATGTTGAGCATCTTTTCATGTGTTTGTTAGCCATCCGTATGTCTTCTTTGGAGAAATGTCTATTTAGTTCTTTGGCCCATTTTTTGATTGGGTCGTTTATTTTTCTAGAATTGAGCTGCAGAAGTTGCTTGTATATTTTTGAGATTAGTTGTTTGTCAGTTGTTTCATTTGCTATTATTTTCTCCCATTCAGAAGGCTGTCTTTTCACCTTGCTTATAGTTTCCTTTGTTGTACAGAAGCTTTTAATTTTAATTAGATCCCATTTGTTTATTTTTGCTTTTATTTCCAGAATTCTGGGAGGAAAAATCAACAAAGCCAAAAGCTGGTTCTTTGAAAGGATAAATAAAATTGACAAACCATTAGCCAGACTCATCAAGAAGCAAAGAGAGAAAAATCAAATCAATAAAATTAGAAATGAAAATGGAGAGATCACAACAGACAACACAGAAATACAAAGGATCATAAGAGACCACTATCAGCAGTTGTATGCCAATAAAATGGACAACGTGGAAGAAATGGACACATTCTTAGAAAAGTACAATTTTCCAAAACTGAACCAGGAAGAAATAGAAAATCTTAACAGACCCATCACAAGCACGGAAATTGAAATGGTAATCAGAAATCTTCCAGCAAACAAAAGCCCAGGTCCAGACGGCTTCACAGCTGAATTCTACCAAAAATTTCGAGAAGAGCTAACACCTATCCTCCTCAAACTCTTCCAGAAAATTGCAGAGGAAGGTAAACTTCCAAACTCATTCTATGAGGCCACCATCACCCTAATACCAAAACCTGACAAAGATGTCACAAAAAAAGAAAACTACAGGCCAATATCACTGATGAACATAGATGCAAAAATCCTCAACAAAATTCTAGCAATCAGAATCCAACAACACATTAAAAAGATCATACACCATGACCAAGTGGGCTTTATCCCAGGGATGCAAGGATTCTTCAATATCCGCAAATCAATCAATGTAATTCACCACATTAACAAATTGAAAAATAAAAACCATATGATTATCTCAATAGACGCAGAGAAGGCCTTTGACAAAATTCAACATCCATTTATGATAAAAACTCTCCAGAAAGCAGGAATAGAAGGAACATACCTCAACATAATAAAAGCTATCTATGACAAACCCACAGCAAACATTATCCTCAATGGTGAAAAATTGAAAGCATTTCCCCTAAAGTCAGGAACAAGACAAGGGTGTCCACTTTCACCGCTACTATTCAACATAGTTCTGGAAGTTTTGGCCACAGCAATCAGAGCAGAAAAAGAAATAAAAGGAATCCAAATTGGAAAAGAAGAAGTAAAACTCTCACTGTTTGCAGATGACATGATCCTCTACATGGAAAACCCTAAAGACTCCACCAGAAAATTACTAGAGCTAATCAATGAATATAGTAAAGTTGCAGGATATAAAATCAACACACAGAAATCCCTTGCATTCCTATACACGAATAATGAGAAAGTAGAAAAAGAAATTAAGGAAACAATTCCATTCACCATTGCAACGAAAAGAATAAAATACTTAGGAATATATCTACCTAAAGAAACTAAAGACCTATATATAGAAAACTATAAAACACTGATGAAAGAAATCAAAGAGGACACTAATAGATGGAGAAATATACCATGTTCAGGATCGGAAGAATCAATATAGTGAAAATGAGTATACTACCCAAAGCAATTTACAAATTCAATGCAATCCCTATCAAGCTACCAGCCACATTTTTCACAGAACTAGAACAAATAATTTCAAGATTTGTATGGAAATACAAAAAACCTCGAATAGCCAAAGCAATCTTGAGAAAGAAGAATGAAACTGGAGGAATCAACTTGCCTGACTTCAGGCTCTACTACAAAGCCACAGTCATCAAGACAGTATGGTACTGGCACAAAGACAGACATATAGATCAATGGAACAAAATAGAAAGCCCAGAGATAAATCCACACACATATGGACACCTTATCTTTGACAAAGGAGGCAAGAATATACAATGGAGTAAAGACAATCTCTTTAACAAGTGGTGCTGGGAAAACTGGTCAACCACTTGTAAAAGAATGAAACTAGATCACTTTCTATCACCGTACACAAAAATAAACTCAAAATGGATTAAAGATCTAAATGTAAGATCAGAAACTATAAAACTCCTAGAGGAGAACATAGGCAAAACACTCTCAGACATAAATCACAGCAGGATCCTCTATGATTATTCTTTAAACAGAGATGTTCAGTAGGTCACTGGATAGGATGGAGAGCTCTGAGAAGTGGTCAGCATTGAAGACGGCTATGTGGAACATGTGAATAGGTGTCTGGAACTGAAAACTCTGAGCCTGGACAAGGTCTCCTCAGAGGCAGAGTAAGAGAATGGATAGAAATGAGATGATGGGATCAGCTCAGTGCCGTTCTATCACATGCTTGGAAACAGAGGAAGAGTCAGCTGAGAAAAGAGAATGAAAGTAGGAAATGGGGAGCATCACAAGCAAAACAAAACAGAATAAAGTTTCAAGAAAAGGAGAAGGGTCCACTGACAGGTGAATAAATAAAGAAGATATGATACACGCATACAATGAAATACTATTTAGCCATGAAAAAACAATGAAACAATGCCATTTGCAGCAACATGGATGGACCTAGAGGTGATCATACCAACTGAAGTAAGTTAGAAAGAGAAAGACCAATACCATATGATAATCACTTATATGTGACACAAATGAGCTTACCTATGAAATAGAAACAGACTCACAGACATAGAGAATAGACTTGCAGTTGCCAAGAGAAAAGCAGTGGGGAGGGATGGATTGGGAGTTTGGAATTAGCAGATGCAAACTACTGTATATAGAATGGATAAACAACAAGGTCCTACTGTATAGTGCAGAAAACTGTATTCAATATCCTGTGATAAGCCATAATGGAAAACAAAACAAAAAAAGCTATATACATGCACAACTGAATCACTTTGCTTTATGGTGGAAATTAACACAACATTGGAAATCAACTCATACTTCAATTAAACAAATATTAAGAAAAGAAAAAAGAGAGGGTTAAATCTGTTAAATGCTGTTGAGACTGTTAGCTAAGACAAATAATAGGACACTGGATCAGGCAATATGAAGTGGTGATGAGTTGACAGGAAGAGACTGCAGAGTAAGGAGTACTGCAGCCAAGTGGAATATAACATAAAGAGAGAATTATGGGTGAGAAGATGCAGACTGTGGACATAGAAAACTCATTTGAATCATTCACTTTGAATAACAGTAGAAAAATAAAAGGACAAGGTATCTGGAAGGTGATATAAGATACAGTGAGGACTACTTAAGAGATGAGATACCAGGGTTGATTTCTATGCTAACAAGAATGGTCCACGTCCAAAAGGCACAAATTATGATATAAGAGAGAATGGGGGAATTCATAAAAGCAGAAAAAACACTGCTCATTAGAAAATATTCAGAACCACATAAACATAAGTGATATTTTGCAAAGATGACTCTTAACAATTAGGGTACAGAAGCAAATTCTGACAATCAACTTGTAGTGAATAGCCTGCAACTAGCATTAGCTTTAACCTGTTAAAAGAAAATGACAATTTAATATGGTCAAGATGGATCACACTCTATTCCTGGCTAACAGTTTGATCTAAACCTTGGGGAGAATTTGTAACAAACTATATGCTTTGCACTGTAGTTTGCATTATTTTTATGCTACTTATAAAGTTGATGTATTTAACCTGGAGTATATGTTCATGGTGGATGTCAGTACACATCCTCTACTGCCTTTTTAAATGAGCCACAGTAGAAGAATTTTTAAGGAGAGATACATCAAATGGTAGTCACAATATTTCTTCTTTTTTTTTTTTTTTTTTTTGGTCATTTGTTTTTTGTTCCTATTTTTCCCGGTTTCTGGAGTCCAGAGTACATTTGTTACCCTCATTAGAAGTTTCTCTTCAAGTGAGTAGAGATTCTCAGTTAGAATAAGATCACAGTGCAAGCAGAGTCCAGTACTTTCTCTGAAAAGCATTTGGGACATACTCCTGCCACGGCCAGAAACGAGACAGAAAATGTGCCTAGACACTTCAGCGCTGACACAAGCATCACTCCAGACACCGCCCCATCTTTCACACACCTGTCCCTCTTGACTCCACAGTATTCATCCTCTACATCTAACCTTCTCATCGCCTCATCCTCTACCACATAGCAACATGAACCCAGACACCTTTCTCATGGCTAACAAGTGACTTCCCTAGGAAATTAAAAGGGGCTAATCTTGTTGTGAATGAGCAGGAAAAAAACAAAAACAGCAGCGTAATAAATTAACACATTTTATTTTTTCCTCAATGGATCTTGCTCTTGTGTCCTTTTTTTGATATTTTGCAAAGATACCATGACTTTTCAAGTCACCTTGAAATATTAATAAGCATTTTTATTTTCCAAGGATTAAATATTCATATCTAGCTTAATAAAAATTCAAGCTCTATTGAAAACATCAAACTCTGGCAAAGATACGAAGTAATAGGAACTCTCATATTGCTGCTGAGAATACAAAATGGCACACTTTGTAAGATGTTTTGACAGTTTCTTACCACACACATAAAAATGCTCCCCACTGTATAATACGGCAATCATCTTCCTTGGTATTCACCCAAATGAAGTGACATCATGTGTCCACAAAAAAATTCCAATCCACATTTTTACTGCAGCTTTATTCATAGTTGCCAAGGCTTGGAGGCAGCCAGGATAATTTCTGGTAAATGGACAGATGATTAAACTGTGATACATGCAGACAATAAAATATTATTCAGCAGTAAAAAAGAAATGAGCCATTAAAAGCCAGGGAGGAAACTTGAGTACACATTACTAAGTGAAAGAAACCAGTATGAAAGTATTAACTACTGTATGATTCCAGCTATACGACACTGAGAAAAGCAAAGCTATGGAGTCAGTAAAAGCATCAGACCAGGGGTTAGCAGGGAGGGTGGGATGAATCAACAGAGCATAGAGGATTATTAGGAGAGTGAGATATCTACTATCACGGTGGATACATGTCATTATACATTTGTCAATATTTGATCCTTGGGACAAGAAGAACACTGGGGCCTTCCCTGGTGGCTCACTTCAGTTCAGTTCAGTTGCTCAGTCGTGTCCAACTCTGTGTGACCCCTTGAACTGCAGCACGCCAGGCCTCCCTGTCCATCACCAACTCCCAGAGTTCATCCAAACTCATGTCCATTGAGTCGGTGATGCCAACCAACCATCTCATGTGCTGTCGTCCCTTACTCCTCCTGCCTTTAATCTTTCCCAGTATCAGGGTCTTTTCAAATGAGTCAGCTCTTCACATCAGGTGGCCAAAGTATTGGAGTTTTAGTTTAAACATTAGTCCTTCCAATGAATATTCAGGACTGATTTCCTTTAGGATGGGCTGGTTGGATCTCCTTACAGTGCAAAGGACTCTCAAGAGTCTTGTCCAGCAACACAGTTCAAAAGCATCAATTCTTTGGCGCTCAGCTTTTTTCACAGTCCAACTCTCACATCCATACATGACCACTGGAAAAACCATAGCCTTGACTAGACGGATCTTTGTTGGCAAAGTAATGTCTCTGCTTTTCAATATGCTATCTAGGTTGGTCATAACTTTCCTTCCAAAGAGTAAGCATCTTTTAATTTCATGGCTGCAGTCACTATCTGCAGTGATTTTGGAGCCCCCCAAAAATAAAGTCTGACACTGTTTCCACTGTTTCCTCATCTATTTGCCATGAAGTGATGGGACCAGATGCCATGATCTTCATTTTCTGAATGTTGAGCTTTAAGCCAACTTTTTCACTCTCCTCTTTCACTTTCATCAAGAGGCTCTTTAGTTCTTCTTCACTTTCTGCCATAGGGTGGTGTCATCTGCATATATGAGGTTATTGATATTTCTCCCGGCAATCTTGATTCCAGCTTGTGTTTCTTCCAGCCCAGCATTTCTTATGATGTACTCTGCATACAAGTTAAATAAGCATGGTGACAATATACAGCCTTGATGTACTCCTTTTCCTATTTGGAACCAGTCTGTTTTTCCATGTCCAAATCTAACTGCTGCTTCCTGACCTGCATACAGATTTCTCAAGAGGCAGGTCAGGTGGTCTGGTATTCCCATCTCTTTCAGAATTTTCCACAGTCTATTGTGGTCCACACAGTCAAAGGCTTTGGCATAGTCAATATAGCAGAAATAGATATTTTTCTGGAACTCTCTTGCTTTTTCGATGATCCATCAGATGTTGGCAATGCTCAGTGGTAAAGAATCTGCTTTCAATGCAGGAGATGTAGACATGGGCATTTAATCCCTGGGCCGGGAAGATCCCTTAGAGGAGGAGATGGAAACCCACTCCTATATTCTCACCTAGAGAATCCCATGGACAGAAGATCCTGGCAGGCTATAGTCCACAGGGTTGGAAACAGTTAGACATGACTGAACAACTTGGCACACATGCAGGAAGACCCCCTGGAAGAAGAATGGTAATCCACTCCAGTATTCTTGCCTGAGAAATCCCATGGACAGAGGGGCCTGGTGGGCTACAGTCTAGGGGGTTGCAAAGAGCTGGACATGACTGAGCAACTAAAAAACAACAATAGAATATGTAACACCAAGAGTGAACCCTTGTGTAAGCTATGGACTTTCAGTGATTATACTGTGCCAATGTAGGTTCATCAATTACAGCAAGTGTGGCAGGTCATGTTGATAGCAGGGGAAATCATGTATATCAAGGGACGAAGGTATATAGGAACTTGCTGTATCTTCTGCTCAATTTTGCTATGAACCTAAAAGTGCTCTAAAAATAATCTATTTAAAGATATACATATAAATATACACCAGAAAATAATTTCAAGGTATTAATCCTGGTTATATGAAAAACACTTTTTTGATGTAACTGTTGCAATAATAGGAAAGTCATGTGCATATATTAGAAATAATAGAGAAAAATTCCATGTATCCCATACCCAGTTTTCCCCAAGTTAATATGTGGCATAAACAGGGTATGGGTATAAGTAGGATAAATACACAAAACTTTTCTATCACCACAAAGATCCCTTGTATGCTGTTAAACATGAGGGACTCTGCTCTTAGCTTAGATTTGATGGACGTTCTTCCCACACTGTTTTTAATATATATACCAACTGACCTTTTAGAGTTACTCCCACTCTCATCTCTTCTTTAGGCCCTGGCAACTACTAAGTTCTTATCTCTATATATAGTTTTTTCATTTCAAGAAAGGCACATAGATGGATTCATAAGTATGTATCCTTATGGGTTAATTTGTTTCTCTTACTCCTAGCCACACTGTTGTGTGTATCTATCATCTGTTTTTTCTTAACACTGAGTAGTAGTCCATGGTATGGATGCTGAAGGACACCTTGGTTGTTTCCAGTTTGGGACTACAAATAAGGCTGCTATAAATATATATATATATATATATATATATATATATATATTTTTTTTTTTTTTTAATCAAGTTTTTATGGGAGCTACAGATTGGTGTGTTACAACTCAGGCCTGACTCAGGGCAGGAAACCCACAATGGGCAGCGTGTGATGTCAATTTCTACTCACTTTCTAGCTTTACTTGCTCTGCCATTTAGTAGCATGGTTCCTGGGTCAGAGGACTTGGAGAGGAGGTGGCGGAGGATTCAGGACATATTCTCACAGGCCATGTGTCCCTGCAATCTGGTTTTGTATATTCTGTGTGGCAGATGCTAGATTTCTTCAGTGTCAGGGGAATTTCTGGAGAATCACCTCTTTGAGATCCACATTCCCAGGGGCTAGTGCCTCATAAGTAGCATCCTTTCCAGTTGATTCAAGCCCAGCTAAATTATCTGATACTTGCTGTGGAATATAGGAAATAGATTTTCCTTCAGGAAATTGGTAACAAAGCTTCACTGCATGTGAGGCCTCCCTCTTTCCTCTGTTAAAGAAGCAAGTACAACCAGTCTGACATTTAAAATGTGTGTGACAGAAAGATGTCACAAAACAATGACACCATCAAGTCCAGGAACTCACATCAAGTTCTTTAAGTCTGCTAGTCTTCTGATCATTACTCAGACCAACTGGGCAGAAGAATCACTAACTTAGGGAGACAAAGCATTTTAATGACTGCTTCAAAGGAATTATCCTTCAAAGATGTATTCTTTTGCTCTCTTTCTTATTTCATTCACAGGATCATTTGGGTGACGGCCTGGTTTTAGCAGAAATAATTTGGGATAACCAATTTATAATTTAAAAAACAATAAAATACAAGAAACAAAATTAAGTATTTGAATACATTTTATCATACTTTGCACAAATTGTATGGATTTGTTATGAAAACAACAATTTCCACATATAAAAACATGAAATGAACACAACTAATATTTATAAATGTATTTATCTGTTTTGATATATTTAGATGGTCAAAGAGTACAGGTGTGTGTACACAAAGAACTGCATTCAATTTTTTTAACTTTTGAATTATTTTGTGATGATAGCACATTTGAAAATATAAAATACTAAGTAAGCTACTGCCTGTACTTACACCTTAAAATGTTAGCTATTTTGATCAAAATAGTGGGATTCACAATAACCTGAAATACTATGTGAGATATAAAAATTTAGAAAAAGTTACTGAAATCTCAGTAGATGAGATGCCAAGTGTCTTTATAAGGATAGAGATTTTCTGAATGGAATGAAATATCAAATGCAATGCAGTACTTTCTTTTCTGAGGACCATTTTACAAGCATATTTTTGGTGTAAGAAAGTAAACAGAATTTGACCATTGCCTCCAACCATATGTACTAATATTAAGCTGGTTAAAAAGGAGAAATAAATTTTTTACCCTATTAAAAGTTATTTTATTAAAAAAAGTGTCTAGTTTTGTAAATGTAGGTACATTTGTTCACATCATAAATAGCCTCAACTTGAAGACCGAGTAACAGTTTCCTTTGATATCGTGCTATAATATGGTACTTGTCTAATCATCTGTGTTGAAAGTGATCCAGAAAACAGAGGTCATTGAATTACAATTTTATTGTTATGCTTACTAGAGTTGAAAAATCAGCACTCTATATTGTGCTTTTTCTTTTCTTATAAAATTCTTATACTGACAGAGATGCTCCTTACGTAGTGCACTTGATTTGAAAACCTCTTCATCCTGTCTCTTTTGTTTAATGGCTCAGTGCTTGAAAACAGCTGAAGACTGATAATCTTGAACTAAGTGTGGGTGCTGCACACATACTGTACAAGACTGTTTCACCATAATAAGCAAAAGTATTGAACATATAATGGGCAATCTAGTCCTGAAAGAACAGGACTTTTCTATTTAGCAATTAAATAAATCTATTTACCATTTCAATCATTAAACAAATTTGTGTTTCAGAAATATTTTGGGAAAACACAGTTAATTCTTTTTGTATTCATAACTACATCTCACAAACTTTTTACAATGGCAATATAAATCAATATATAGTTTTTAGAAGTCCCAATTAGGGATATACAAATACACAAACAAGACTCTAAATTTTTGACATTTGCAGTAATGGTAGAAATTTCTGTACTGATTTAAATAATAAATCCAGCAGTGGATGATTTTTATCAAATCACAAATATGTTATCATAAATAAATATTATGTAGTCACATAGTCTGCCTAAATTGTAAATTAATCATGAAAGCAAAATTAATTTAACTAGGTAATAGAATTTCCAAGCAAACAATTAAGACTCAAAATTTGAAGAGAAAATGTCACAAAAGAAAGAGGGTCAGTTCATAAGGATAAAAAGTCAAATCATCATTAAGATGGTGTTGGGGCCCAGGGTAGACCATTCCAAAATGTGTCTCCATGGCATACTGATTATTTTGAGCTAAAGTTACTAAGAAATGGCCAGTGAAAGAGGGTCAATCTGCCTCTGTCTGCCTGAGAGCAGGAAATAAATCCCTCCTGTGAGAGGTGCATTCCCTGTATCTGAAGGTAGAAGGATTCCCTTATAACCAGAGATGGGGACTCAGGGCTGAGAAGCCTGTAACTTCAAAGCTTGTAATTTCTTTTATTTACTACCCCAGCCCAAACTCTGTTTAGATTCTTCACTAATTGAGCACACAAGGCCCAATTTCCTTTATCCTCTCAATTCCACAGAAGCATATTGTTTCTTTCTCCAGAAAGTATAAGAGCTGCCTGCTTTGGCCACTCCTTAGGTCCCATTTCTGTTAGACCTCCATGTTCATGAATTAAAATGTGCTTATTTTTCTCCTGTTAATCTGTCTTGAGTCAATTTTCTTATCAGCCCAGCTAATAAGAAACTCAAAAGTGGTATAGGGGGAAGTTTTAGGTGAAAAAAACAAAGCCACAATCATGGCAAGAAATATTAACACAATAAATAATAGTTTAAAAATAATAAGTAAACATATAGATTTAAGCAGTATAGTCAATAAGCTTTGTATGTGGATCACAGATAACTGCATCAAAAGTATCAAAGTACAGCTACTTCTCAAGCACATATAGAAAGTTTATTTTAAAATGAATTCTGTAATTAGACAAACAGTTTAATAAGACATCTTTGCTTCCTGATAAAATATAATAAACAGGATTCTTAGTGGCAAGTATTCTATATTTAAAAAGAAATAAAATTAATGGAGTTCTTAGCTAGCAGAGAAAGACAAGTTATTAAAAAAATAAGTATTGAGAAAAATATAATTATTCACATACTATCATTTTCTATGGCTTGCAAAAAGTCCATAAATAATTGAAATATATAAGCTTTGCAAAGCTGATAATTGTAAAATCAATACTTGGAAATAAACTTTCCATTTGCAACTAAAAAATTTAAAAATTTGAATTTTTAAAAGATAAAATTTATAGGTCTTTAAAAAATATAAAGTGTCTATGATTAAATGCAAGAAAAGTACTAAAAATCCTGAAAAGAGAAAAATAATAGTTTTCAAGGATATTAATGAAGAAAACATAGAAGAAGAAATGTGCAGTTTTCATGGTTCAGAAGACTAAAAGTTATAAATAAGTATTCCCCAAACTGATCAAAAATCTGTATGACTCCATTCAAATTTCCACTAGTTATTTACTCCCCTCTTTTATTTGTTTTTGTTCAGAAACTTGACACAGTTATCATTACCTGTATACTGTATAAAAGTACAAAATTTCAAGAGCAGACCTGATGCACTTGAAGACAGGAAGGGAGAACTGTTATCTCATGTAAAAAGACAGCAAAATTAGAGAATTTAATATAGTGTGAAATTACCAACAAGATAACTACAATAAGGGAACCGACTGGAGATCAATCATACAGCCATGAATATGTCAACACTAATATAAATGAAAACTCTTACAGGTCACTGTTAAAAGATTTCAGGACAGCATGACAGCTGGTTTCTATATTTTAAAAATATCTACATTTTTGCTTACTTTTCCATTTATAGCCTCATAACAGTTCTCTCTTATCTACACTTTTCGTTTCCAGGGGAAGCTGACTTTACATATTGCATGACATTGGAAGGAAAGGGGGCAGGACACAGCCTTAAAAGAATGACATAGTCACAGGATATGAGGATAACTGGCTAGAGCCAACTAGGTCCAAGATGATGGAAGATTCAACTTCTAGTGGACCTTGAGCCTCATGATATGCTTACTGTATTACACCCAGTTCAGTTCAGTCCAATCTCTCAGTTGTGTCTGACTCTTTTGACCCCATGGACTGAAGCACGCCAGGCTTCCTTGTTCATCACCAACTCCCGGAGCTTGCTCAAACTCACGTCCAAGAGTTGGTGATGCTATCCAACCATCTCATCCTCTGTCATCCCCTTCTCCTCCTGCCTTCAATCTTTCCCAGCATCAGGGTATTTTCAAATGAGTCAGTTCTTATCAGGTGGTCAAGGTATTGGAGTTTCAGCTTCAGCATCAGTCCTTCCAATAAATAGTCAGGGCTGATTTCCTGTAGGATTAATTGATTGATTTCCATGAAGTGCAAGGGACTCTGAACAGTATTCTCCAATCAGTTCAGTTCAGTTCAGTTGTTCAGTCATGTTCAACTCTTTGTGACTTCATGAATCGCAGCACACCAGGCCTCCCTGTCCATCACCAACTCCCGGAGTTCACTCAGATTCACGTACATCAGGTCCATGATGCCATCCAGCCATCTCATCCTCTATCGTCCCCTTCTCCACCTGCCCCCAATCCCTCCCAGCCTCACAGTCTTTTCCAATGAGTCAACTTTTCGCATGAGGTAGCCAAAGTACTGGAGTTTCAGCTTCAGCATCATTCCTTCCAAAGAAATGCCAGGGCTGATCTTCAGAATGGACTGGTTGGATCTCCTTGCAGTCCAGGGGACTCTCAAGAGTCTTCTCCAACACCACAGTTCAAAAGAATCAATTCTTCAGTGCTCAGCTTTCTTCATAGTCCAACTCTCACATCCATACATGACTACAGGAAAAACCATAGCCTTGACTAGATGGACCTTTGTTGGCAAAGTAATGTCTCTGCTTTTCAATATGCTATCTAGGTTGGTCATAACTTTTCTTCCAAGGAGTAAGCATCTTTTAATTTCCAGGCTTCAGTCATCATCCACAGTGATTTTGGTGCCCCAAAAAATAAAGTCTGTTTCCACTGTTTCCCCATTTTTTCCCATGAAGTGATGGGACCAGATGCCATGATCTTCATTTTCTGAATGTTGAGCTTGAAGCCAACTTTTGCACTCTCCACTTTCACTTTGATCAAGAGGCTTTTTAGTTCCTCTTCACTTTCTGCCATAAGGGTGGTGTCATCTGCATATCTGAGGTTATTGATATTTCTCCTCGTAATCTTGATTCCAGCTTGTGTTTCTTCCAACCCAGTGTTTCTTATGATGTACTTTGCATACAAGTTAAATAAGCAGGGTGACAATATACAGCCTTGACGTACTCCTTTTACTATTTGGAACTAGTCTGTTGTTTCATGTCCAGTTCTAACTGTTGCTTCCTGATCTGCATATAGGTTTCTCAAGAGGCAGGTCAGGTGGTGTGGTATTCCCATCTCTTTCAGAATTATCCACAGTTTACTGTGACCCACATAGTCAAAAGCTTTGGCATAGACAATAAAGCAGAAATAGATGTTTTTCTGGAACTCTCTTGCTTTTTTGATGATTCAGTGGATGTTGGCAATTTGATCTTTGGTTCCTCTGCCTTTTCTAAAACCAGCTTGAACATCTGGAAGTTCACGGTTCACATATTGCTGAAGCCTGGCTTGGAGAATTTTGAGCATTACTTTACTAGTGTGTGAGATGAGTGCAACCACTAGACCATTCAGGTACAACCTAAATCAAATCCCTTATGATTATACAGTGGAAGTGAGAAATAGATTTAAGGGACTAGATCTGATAGATAGAGTGCCTGATGAACTATGGACGGAGGTTCGTGACATTGTACAGGAGACAGAGATCAAGACCATCCCCATGGAAAAGAAATGTAAAAAAGCAAAATGGCTGTCTGAGGAGGCCTTACAAATAGCTGTGAAAAGAAGAGAAGTGAAAAGCAAAGGAGAAAAGGAAAGATACAAGCATCTGAATGCAGAGTTCCAAAGAATAGCAAGAAGAGATAAGAAAGCCTTCCTCAGCGATCAATGTAAAGAAAAATTCTCCAATACCACAGCTTAAAAGCATCAATTCTTCAGTGTTCAGCTTTCTTTGTATTCCAAATCTCATATCCATACACGACTACTGGAAAAACCATAGCTTTGACTAGATGGACCTTTGTTGGCAAAGTAATGTCTCTGATTTTTTATATGCGGTCGAGGTAGGTCATAACTTTCCTTCCAAGGAACAAGTGTCTTTTAATTTCATGGCTGTAGTCACCATCTGCAGTGATTTTGGAGCCCAAGAAAATAAAGTCTGTCATTGTTTTCATTGTTTCCCCATCTATTTGCCATGAAGTGATGGGACCAGATGCCATGATATTTGCTTTTTAAATGTTGAGTTTTAAGCCAACTTTTTCACTCTCCTCTTTCATTTTCATCAAGAGGTTCTTTAGTTCTTCTTTGTTTTCTGTCACCTGAGTATCTGAGGTTATTGATATTTCTCTTGGCAATCTTGTTTCCAGCTTGTGCTTCATCCAGCATGGCATTGAGCATGATGCCCTCTGCATATAAGGTAAATAAGCAGGGTGACAATATACAGCCTTGATGTACTCCTTTCCCAATTTGGAACCAGTCCCTTGTTCTATGTCCGGTTCTAACTGTTCCTTCTGGACCTGCATACAGATTTCTCAGGAGGCAAGTAACGTGGTCTGGAAATTCTTGGAAAACCCACCCTTTACCCCTCAAAGAATTGGAATAATCCCCCACTCATTAGCCTATAAAATTACCTAGCCCATAAAAGCTAACCACCCCATGTTTCAGAGCCTTTTGCCTTCTGAGGTGGCCTACAGTCTGTGTTTCTCTTTAAATAAATCCACTTCTTGCCTATCAGTTTGTCTCTCACTGAATTGTTTCTGTGCTGAGACACAAAGAACCTGGGCCTCAGTAAGTCCAGATACCAGATGCATGATTCTAATTAAAAGACCATGGGTTCAAGTCCCAACCTGAGTTTTGGCTGGATTTGTGTCCCATTACACAGTTTCAGCATAAACTTCCTTTCCCTCTAGCTTCTGGCTGAATTTAATCAATGGCAGCAAAAGGTAATAGGAGAGAGAGAGACATCTCTTTCTTCCTCTGTGGCCTTACTGCCTCAGTTCTGGCTGGCTCTCCATAAAAGCACAGCCTGTTCTGGGTGGCCCATTCCCATTTACTCCAGTCAAAGCCAGACTCCTTCAAACATGGGGTGACAATGAATATACCAAAAGCTAAAACTTGCATGCCTAATCATTCCTTGTTTATTTCTTTAACCCTGTTAGCATTTCTGTAATGAGGCTTTTAATTAATCTGTTTGAATCCAATCTGACTCTACCTTTGTCCATATCCAGTTCCCTGATTGATAAAGAACTAGAATATGCCATCTGATCCCATTTTTGATATCTGACTGCTGACAGCTTTTAAGCCTCATTTCTCCTTCTTTTCCTTGAGTTCCACTTCTAGGAAAGCTGGTAAGAAGCATGTTCCCTCCTTTTATGCTGGAAGAAATAATCCATGTGAGTCAGCCCCATCCTCTAACCACAGTAAAATCTCCAAGCCAGTCAGTCTCTTTTCCTTAATTTCTCAAGGCATTTCAGACTTGCTTGAGAGACACACTATGATCTCCAGACAAACCTCAATGCTGAAAGCAATCAAGGTTTCATGCCCTCTATGTGGCATCATAAACCTCAACATCTAAAGGGAATTTGGAGTGAGACTCTTCCAGACTCTGCAGGGCAGTCCCAACAATTGGCGGATAAGCAGGATGACTACACGATGGTCACTCCCACCCATCGGGGGTCTTCAATTTCTTGTTTTGCTAACTGGCTCTGTTGCCTGAAGGCAAATATGTCCTTGTGCCTGTGGATGCTGACTAGCTCAGCCTTCCAGCTATGCCCCTTGTGTTGCATTGGTGAGTTCCTCTGAGTCTCTGGTATAGAGTGAACTGACCTAAGTCAGAAATTTCTATGTTTGGCATTTAGGGACACGAGAAAAAGATCAGAGCCCTCCCTAAAGTGACTTTGGGTCATGTGTCTTAGCCCAGGCCAATCTCTGTGTCTTAAAATGCATCTGTGAGACTTGCCTGGTGGTCCAGTGAAATTAAGATTTCACCTTCCAATGCAGGAGTTGTGGGCTTGATCCTTGGTCAAGATCCCATATGCTTCATGGCAGAAAAAACAGAGCATAAAAGAGAGAAGCAACATTGTAACAATTCAATAAAGACTAAAAATGGTCCACATTTAAAAAAAAATCTTTAAGAAACAAGGCATCTGTGACTAATACTACGTACAGGAAAAAGCTATATCCTGTGATACCATGGATTGTGTGTCTCAAACAAACACTGACCTTCATGCATGTACACTGAGAAGAATGACTCCCTGTGAGAGATACAGATCCACCGAGTGGTCACTTATGAAAGAGAAGTCAAAAAAGAGGGAGGGGCGGGGGAGAGGAAAGAGGAAAATGCAGCAGTAGTTATGGAATGTGCTGAGACACACACTCCTAAGAGCAGATGGCTCACTGAGATCTGTAAATATCTCTGCTGCTGTTGCTGCTGTTGCTGCAATGCCTCTGTTTCAAGAAAGATGCTGATTCTCTGTTACAGGAAAGCTATCCACAAGCATGCCTCCTCTGAACTACAGCCTTGCCTACCTTCCCCATAGTAATACCATCCACTGCCCTTAAATACCCCATACTTGGCATGAACACTCTGATCCAATAAGTAATAAGGTAAAATTGAATTAAGCTTTTGGTTCTTCCAAGTTGGTATGACAAAAATGGAACCCAAGGACCATTCCTCAGATTAAAATAGTCAATATGGCCTAACAAGCCTTGCAAGATTGAAAAAGAAATTTCAAGGATCAGATGTTAACATACCAGGTCTAGATAGAGGAATGATTATCTCTCCACTTAATAATATAATTTGGCCTCTTCTTAAATATGGAAATAATCAATGTGTGCCTCCCTCATGGTAGATTACTGCAGTCTTACTGTCGTGCTTTTATTTATTAAAGTCTCATATATAATATTATTGGAGTTACTGAATTATCCCATGTAGTAAATAATCTATTTTGACTTATGTGTTTTATTGCATGTCTATTTCAACCGTCTCTCAGTCTCACATCCTTTTACCTTCAAAGGGCGCAATAGCTCTTAACCCATGGTGTATAATAGCTTCTCCACTGCATACAGTCTTTGCAAGCAAGATCTGATGTGTATTTGTTCTCTCTGGAAGCACGGGTATTGCATTACATTAATGATACCTTCCTCCAAGGACCTTCATTTGGCACAGATTCAGGACAAACCTACACAGGAGCTCTACAAAGGGGACAGGCCGTTGCCTCATGCATAGTGCAATGCCCTCCACCTCGATTAAATGTCTGACACTTACTTGGTGATGTGAAGGCTGCTTCATATTGACAATGTCAAAAAATAGCTGTTGATCAACTAAGTACCCATGATATTAAAACCAGCCCCCAAGTTTTAGGTCTTTCTGGGTTTTGGAGGCAACATAGTTCTCATTTACACTGTTTTTTGCAAATTGGTTAACCTTGAATGAGACACCTTCCTACAAATGACTCTAGAATTTATCCAAATAGCAATGTGACAAATCATACCACTAGTGCTCTTCAGAGACTCCTTCACTTCAGAACCACAACAACTTGATGTCTTATCTCTTGGAGAACCTGGACACCCACATCATGGTCATAGTTGCCCATAAATTTCTCATGCAAGAAACTTCCCTCACCAGACCCACATTACACTCCAACAGAATAGCAACCGCTGGCCACATAATGAGCTCTTCTGAATAAAAGGATATCACAGGTTCAGAGACCTCAATCCATACATATACACAGTTATCCATTGTACTTTGTGTCATGGAAGCAATACCCTACATGTTCGACATGGTTACTGAAGTCTTCTTGCTATAGACGCAGCCAATCCTGAGCCCTCTGGCCTATTCCGCACATAACAGGAGGTGGCCTCCCCTGTTCTCAGTTCCCTCAGTTCAGATCAGTTCAGTCACTCAGTTGTGTCTGACTCTTTGCAACCCCATGGAATGCAGCACACCAGGGCTCCCTCTCCATCACCAACTCCCAGAGCTTGCTCACATTCATGTCTATAGAGTCAGGCTTCCCTGATAGCTCAGTTGGTAAAGAATCTGCCTGCAATGCAGGAGACCCCAGTTCAATTCCTGGGTCAGGAAGATCCCCTGGAGAAGGGATAGGCTACCCACTCTAGTGTTCTTGGGCTTCCCCGTGGCTCAGCTGGTAAAGAATCTGCCTGCAATGTGGGAGACTCTGGTTCAATTCCTGGGTTGGGAAGATCCCATGGAGAACGGAAAGGCTACCCACTCCAATATTCTGGCCTGGAGAACTCCATGGAGGAGTCCATGGGGTCGCAGCGAGCCGGACACAACTGAACAACTTTCACATCACATCTTTGGAACAGAGAACTCTGGGAATCCCTTGCATCATTCATACTTAAGAGATATTCAAGTAATGCATCTCTACACACTAATAACATAAATCAAGGCCTCATCAGAACATTCCCTGTATGGCTCCCAACATTATTGACAGTGATCAAATCACTCATTTTATGTCTCAGAATACACAATGCTGGAATGAGGCATACAGTGTAAGGTTTATCTTCCTCACTAGCCTCAGGCTAAAGCCTCAGAGAGCAACATATTGGCATATTTAAATATGTTTGAGGTCAATTAAATAAAACACTGCATATTTCAGCCATCGATTAAACGTCAGGAGAGAATTTTCATAAAGAATTTGACCCCATTTCTTGGTATCAGACACTGATATCCTTTTGCCTCATTCTTCTTTTCCCCTTTGTTTCCCAGATTTCCTTGGAAGAGTGATTGTGTAGTGGAGTTGTACCCAACAGAACTAGAGTCAATTAAAGTACACCATTTCCACTAGTGGCCCTTAAAAAAATGCCTTAAAAATGCCATTTGATTTTCCATGATCTTTCCATTTCCTTGATTTGATGCAAATTAACATGCTTACATTGAAAATAAATCTTTGAAGAGAATAGATTAAAAAAATAGAAAGATCTGGAGTTCATGTATAATTGCTGAGAGGAGATTCAACATCAACCAGAAATAGTTGGAACCCATAAGAAACTAATCCCTATAGTTTTGATCTACTCAATATTTCAGAGTTTGCTTGTTATAGAAGATACCATTGTTTTTAAAAAGTACTGCTAAATTCCATTTCTAGAAAGTAAAAAAAAAAGCAACTATAATATACTGCTTTTGCAATAAATATAAAAGAGACAAACTATGAAGAAATCCAAGGCCTGACTGAGACAAATATCAGGAGTGTTGGTACCTATGCCACAGAGGAAGAGGGATGTGATTAAACAGATACACACAGACAGTTTATTGCATTTGTATTTAAACTTCATATACTTTATAGCTGGGCTTCCCAGGTGGCACTAGTGGTAAAGATCCTGCCAGTCAAGCAGGAGACATAAGACATGTGGGTCTGATCCCTGGGTAGATTGTCCAGACTCTCTGGAGGAGAGCATGGCAACCCACTTGGAGAATCTTGCCTGGAGACTCCCAAGGACAGAGGAGCCTTGCAGGCTATAGTACATAGGATTGCAAAGAGTCAGACACAACTGAAGCGACTTAGCACACATGCACATATTTTATAGCTACAGTTGACCTTTGAACAACATGGGTTTGAACTGTGCAGTTTACTTATATGTGGATTTTTTTTCAACAGTACATACTACAGTACCATTCCATCTGTGGTTGGTTGAATGCACAGATGTAGAACCACAGATATCGAAGAACACTGTATATATTATACAAAAGGCTGACTGTAAGTTCTGTGTGGATTTTCAACTGTGCAGAGGGTCTGCATCCCTAATCCCAGCATTGTTCAAGGGTCAACTGTACTCTTTTATTGGTATGCTAGAGTTCACAGTATGCATTTTTAATGAATTGTCTTTGGCAACAGTGTATGATATATATGAAAGAAAATACTTGGAAAATTAAAACAAACAGTATCAAGAACTTGATATTCAGGATATAATCTAAATGGAAAAGCACTGTAGTATAGTGGGAAGAATAGGTTCTGAAGGCAGACTATTTCACACCTGGAGATACTGCTGCAGGTCATATATTGACTGACATAAAAGGCTGATGGCACTCAGTGAGACCTAACGTGGTGCAGGATTCCACAGCACATAGTGGCTTTGGCACTTGGACCACAAAGCATAACATACCTGATCATAAAGGGTGTCTGTCGAAAAGGAAGTTGCTATGCACAGTTATGGCAGTGCCAAATGGGAGAACCCCAATGTGGCTGTTTAGGATCCTTGACCATGCTATTTCCAGTAGAGAATTATACATTTTTAAAGAACACCTCCTGGTGTGCTATGAGTGCCTGATAGAGATGCAATATCTGAAAATAAAACCTCAAGAAACCATGCAGTCAAAACTGTTATGAGCTGGTTTGAGCAAAAATAACCCAAGGGTGGATTGTGTGAATGCTATGGTGCTTAGCAAAATCCATACCTTTCCCTCAGTCTCCCGCTCCTGGGGGCAGAACTGGCTTCCATGGCTGAGACTGGGCCCCAGAGCATGCACAGAACCACCTCACACAGTGTCAAATCCCATTCTCAGGAGCAGCTGCCATCCAGTGTCTGTCAATGAGATTTTTCCAGTCCAAGCAAGTCAATCAAATCTGGGTCAACACTGTTGGTCTATTCCGCTCCAAATTTTTCCATTAGATTGGCTGAGGTCTTTGTCCTACTGCACCACAACCTCCTATTTTCTCCAATCTAATTTTATTTCTTTCTACACAAATGTGTATCCATAATATCAGTCCTGTACACTCCATCCTGCCTCAGACTCTGCTTTACAGAAAATCAGCCTAGGATAGTTGTCAGGCCTCTGTAAATTATACCTGACCATGAGATTTTGATTAACATAAATTAACGTGGAATTGATTAACATAAATATCCCAAATAGCAACTGAAAAACTAAAAAGTGTTAAACAATATTGCTTTCTTCCAGATATTAAAGAAGAAAACCCTGTAGAAACTCCTTTAAAGTTTTTATATTACTTGTTACAAATACCAAGTATTATAAACTTGAGAGGAAAAAGTCTATTTCAGTGAGATACTTCAAATGGGCAGGCAGTCCAGTATCTGGAAAAATAAAAGCTTAAATTCCAGATCCCCTGCTACCTGAAAAAAGTCTCCTAGTGCAGAGTTATTATTACTTCTTGAGTACTAAAGTGAAGTTGCTCAGTCGTGTCCGACTCTTTGCAATCCCATGGACAATAGCCTACCAGGCTCTGCCGTCCATGGGATTTTCCAGGCAAGAATACTGGAGTGGGATGCCATTTCCTTCTCCAGGGGATCTTCCCAACCCAGGGATCGAACCCAGGTCTCCTGCATTGCAGACAGACGCATTACCGTCTGAGCCACGAGGGAAGCCCTCCTGAGCACCAGTAACTGCCTATTAACCACTTGTGCCTAGGTTGTTGCTTTTTATCTGGCTCTGCAGGCTGCTTATGAAAGGCTTTAGAAAAAAAAGTAACATTTAATTGAAATATATATATTTAAGTAGCAGGTGGCATTTTTTTATACATACATGATCCACCACAGAGAGTGTTTTTTAGAGCATTTTGCTTTTTCTTTCAAATTCTCAGAACAGTCAACAAGACATCATTTTAAAATTTAAAATTTTCAAATGTCTTTCATTCATCCTACTTTTATAGAACTAAAGTATCATAAAGTCTACCTGAGAAATTGACTTTTTTAAAATGTACCAGAAGGCATTGCAACCAAAGAGTAAGTAAACAAGACAGGATGAAATAGGACAACGAATCTACTAAGAAGTATTACTGTCAAGTAAAATTGCATGGCTTCATCTTCCTACCAGGAGCAAATATGAGAGAATACACAAGTTTTTTCCCCCAGCTATCCCAGATGAGGGGCAGGGGGAAAGGAAGAATAGGGGCTTAAAATCTACCAGTAGTCAGACATCAAAACTGGAATCATGCACTTAATACTCCTCTCCACCAGATAAAAGTCTTTATCATGATAATCTTGCTTGAGTCTTTTGAGCATGCCCCACCTTTACCAGCATAATGTACTTTTTAAGCTTTTTACACTTTCAAATTAAAACCAATCCTTCCAACCATATCAGACTTTCCTTAAACCTAACTTTGCCTCAAATTAATTCATTCTTTTTTAATGAAAAAACACCCTGTTCTATGCTTTTCTTAGCAGCAGCCATATTAGTCCAAAAAATACACACTTGACATTCAACTTCTGAGAAAAACTCTATAGAGCAATGCATGCATAGATTTTTCTAGGGAGATAACATTCTGATGGAAAAAAAAAATAAGGCTAAAAAATGAAATTTGAAGCACTACCCTAAATCCAATAGTTCAAACTAAATAATCTAAAGATTTATCTGATTTCAGCACATTCATGCAAGAGATTGTCAGGGAATATCAGACTCAAATAAGCTATATCTTTGGTTATTGACAGAGGATGATGAGTTTACCTTCAAGATTTTAATTCTATTCTGTGAATCCATACAAATGGGCCCAACTCAATCTAGAGTTCTATGCACACAGCATGCAATTACCTTGTGAGCATAATACTCCAAGTAACTTTTGAATTTCATACCTGTCAGCACCCTTACTTGGTATATTATGAGATACAGTATGATTTCACATTGGAAAAGTTATTCTTGTAAGTGATTCTGAAGATCCTTTTATCTTGTAGGAAAAAAAAATGCAGAAAAACACCCTCTTTAGTTTTTTTAAGGTAATTCTTGGCTTAGAAGAGAGGTTGCTGCTGCTGCTGCTGCTAAGTCACTTCAATTGTATCCAACTCTGTGCAACCCCATAGACGGCAGCCCTCCAGGCTCCCCCGTCCCTGGGATTCTCCAGGCAAGAACACTGGAGTGGGTTGCCATTTCCTTCTCCAGTGCATGAAAGTGAAAAGTGAAAGTGAAGTCTATCAGGTGTGTCCAACTCCCAGCGACCCCATGGACTGCAGCCCACCAGGCTCCTCCATCCATGGGATTTTCCAGGCAAGAGCACTGGAGTGGGATTCCATTGTCTTCGCCTTCTCCCATTTAATTGCTAGTTTGAAATTATTCCTTCAATTCAATTAACACGATAGGTGTCACAATACTATCAATAAAATAAAATTTAACTATTCATGTATGTTTATGAATGAATTAAGGATAATATTTCTTCTATAAATGATGACCCAATATCTATATTTATTAGTGAAATGATATAATCCATTTAAGCTAAGTGATTGATTCAAATATGGTTTATTTGAAGGAAGCCAATGAAATGGACTGTAAGCAAGCATATTACCTGCTCCATAAGCATGTAAACTCCATGAGAAAATATCTTTTGTCTTATTTTCCTTCTATTCCTCAGCACCTAGATAGAGTACTACCTTGAACACGGTGTTCTATAAATATTTATTGAATCATTAATGAGGAATGGATGTTTCAAAACTGAAATAATAGTCCCTATGAGGAGGGCATCAAAATAGCTTCCCATGCGTGTACCTGCTGAGTGGTGCTCACACAGACGTGTTCACTACGTGACTGTCATTTGAGCAGCGTATTTGCATTCAAGCTACGTCTTTTGTGTATCTTATATATATCTGAAATTTTAAAGTATACAATGTTTCATTATGATTCTGAGTGTTTAATATCTCCAGTAATACAGAAAAAAAGAAAAAAAAAGACCACACTATCCAGGCAAAAGGCAAATAGACAAGGTGAAATAGTAAGAGTACTCTGGTGAAAGTGACATTTTGTGAAAAGAAACGGTTAGAAATATATAATAGATAAAGAAAAAGAGATTCGCAGTGACTACAAAAGAGGAACATCCAGAGTGAGATAAGAAGTGACAATTGCAGACAGCAATTATGTGTGCTGGAAATGGAGACATATTGATTTAGAGTGGAAAGAAACAGAGGAAGAATCAAAGGCAAGTGACTGTTTACACCTACCCAAAAATTGCACATGGAGATATTCTAATTTATTTTGAAAAATTATATAAGGAACGCAAAAATCCAATAAAAATAGCATTTTAAGTTACAGTAACACTTATTTTTTATTTTTTTTTAACTTTTTATTTTTACTTTATTTTACTTTATAATACTGTATTGGTTTTGCCATACATTGACAAAAAGACCAAAATTGGTACAATTTTAGGCATGTTCTGAGAAAAAATAAACAAGTTTAAGTAATCTAGATGAATATTTACTAAACAGCATTTAAAAATCATAACATTTTTGGTTGAGTAAGATGTATTTTAATACAATACTATAATGGTAATGTTGATGAAATATTACCTTATGCTTAGCCTACTATTGGTCAAATTGATGTAGGTATACCAAATGGAATAAAAGCAGGCCAGAAACACATTCTTACATGCTTTGACATAATTTCTAACAGATACTTCTCACAAAATCCTAGCAGTTGGAGGACAACTTTTAGTGAGAAAACTAAACTCACCTTTTATCTTTTACTTTGAAACTGTGTTTCACTACAGCACAGAGTGACTGTGAATTTGAGAAAGTAAGGAACAGAAAACTGCTAAAAGAATGAATAACCTAATGGCATGTGTACAAGCTGGGTTTAGAAAAGGCAGAGGAACCAGAGATCAAATTGCCAACATTCATTGGATCATTGAAAAGCAAGGGAATTCCAGGAAAACATCTACTTCTATTTCAATGATTACACTAAAACCTTTCAATGTGAAAAATTCTTAAAAAAATGGGAATACCAGACCACCTTACCTGCCTCCTGAGAAACCTGTATGCAGGTCAAGAAGCAACAGTTAGAACTGGACATGGAACAATGGACTGGTTCAAAATTGGGAAAGAAGTGCAACAAGCCTGTATATTGTCATTCTGCTTATTTGACTTCTATGCACAGTATCATGCAATATTTCAAGCTGGAATCAAGGTTGCCAGAACTAATATCAACAACCTCAGATATGCAGATGATACCACTCTAATGGCAGAAAGTGAAGAGGAACTGAAAAGCCTTCTGATGAAGATGATAGAGGAGAGTGGAAATGCTGTCTTAAAACTCAACATTCAAAAAACCAAGATCATGACATCTGGTCCCATCAGTTCAGTTCAGTTCAGTTCAGTTACTTATCTGTGTCCAACTCTTTGTGACCCCATGGACTACAACACACCAGGTTTCCCTGTCCATTATCAACTCCCTGAGCTTACTAAAACTCATGTCCATTGAGTTGGTGATGCCATCAAACCCTCTCATCCTCTGCCATCCCCTTCTCCTCCTGCCTTCAATCTTTCTCACAGTCAGGGTCTTTTCCAAATAAGTCAGTTCTTTGCATCAGGTGGTCAAAGCATTAGAGTTTAACTTCAGCCTCAGTCTTTCCAATGAATATTCAGGACTGATTTTCTTTAGGATTGACTGGTTGTATCTCCTTGCAGTCCAAGGGACTCTCAAGAGTCTTCTACCACATCGCAGTTCAAAAGCATCATTTCTTCAGCATGCAGCTTTCTTTATAGTCCAGCTCTCAGTTCCTTTCAGTTCAGTTACTCAGTCGTGTCCGACACTTTGCAACTCCATGAATCGCAGCATGCCAGGCCTCTCTGTCCATCACCAACGCCCGGAGTTCACTCAGACTCATGTCCATCGAGTTAGTGATGCCATCCAGCCATCTCATCCTCTGTCATCCCCTTCTCCTCCTGCCCACAATCCCTCCCAGCATCAGAGTCTTTTCCAATGAGTCAACTCTTCACATGAGGTGGCCAAAGTACTGGAGCTTCAGCTTTACCATCATTCCTTCCAAAGAAATCCCAGGGCTGATCTCCTTCAGAATGGACTGGTTGGATCTCCTTGCAGCCCAAGGGACTCTCAAGAGTCTTCTCCAACACCACAGTTCAAAAACATCAATTCTTCAGCGCTCAGCCTTCTCCACCTTCCAACTCTCACATCCATACATGACTACTGGAAAAATCATAGCCTTGACTAGATGGACCTTAGTCGGCAAAGTAATATCTCTGCTTTTGAATATGCTATCTATGTTGGTCATAACTTTTAATCCAAGGAGTAAATGTATTTTAATTTCATGGCTTCAGTCACCATCTACAGTGATTTTGGAGCCCAAAGAAATAAAGTCTGACACTGTGTCCACTGTTTCCCCACCTATTTCCCATGAAGTGATGGGACCAGTTGCCATGATCTTCGTTTTCTGAATGTTGAGCTTGACGCCAACTTTTTCACTCTCCTCTTTTACTTTCATCATGAGGCTTTTTAGTTCCTCTTCACTTCCTGCCATAAGGGTGGTGTCATCTGCATATCTGAGGTTATTGATGTTTCTCCCAGCAATCTTGATTCCAGCTTGTGTTTCTTCCAGCCCAGCATTTCTCATGATGTACTCTGCATATAAGTTAAATAAGCAGGGTGACAATATCCAGCCTTGACGTACTCCTTTTCCTATTTAGAACCAGTCTATTGTTCCATGTTCAGTTCTAACTGTTGCCTCCTGACCTGCATACAGATTTCTCAAGAGGCAGGTCAGGTGGTCTGGTATTCCGATCTCTCTCAGAATTTTCTACAGTTTATTGTGATCCACACAGTCAAAGGCTCCCAAAGAATGGCAATGCCAAAGAATGCTCAAACTACCGCACAATTGCACTCATCTCACATGCTAGTAAAGTAATGCTCAAAATTCTTCAAGACAGGCTTCAGCAATACATGAAACGTGAACTTCCTAATGTTCAAGCTGATTTTAGAAAAGGCAGAGGAACCACAGATCAAATTGCCAACATCCGCTGGATTATGGAAAAAGTGAGAGAGTTCCAGAAAAACATCTATTTCTGCTTTATTACTGGAAAAAAGCATAGCTTTGATTATATAGACGTTTGTTGGCAATGTCTCTACTTTTTAATATACTATTTAGATTGGTCATAGCTTTTCTTCCAAGGGACAAGTGTCTTTTAATTTCATGGCTGCAGTCACCATCTGCAGTGATTTTGGAAAATAAATCAAGTCTCTCACTGTTCCCATTGTTTCCTCATCTATTTGCCATGAACTGGTGTGACTGGATACCATGATCTTCAGTTTTTGAATGTTGAGCTTATAAGCCAACTTTTTCACTCTCCTCGTTCACTTTCATCAAGAGGCTCTTTAGTTCTTTGCTTTCTGCCATAAGGGTGGTGTCATCTGCAGGTTATTGATATTTCTCCTGGTAATCTTGATTCCAGCTTGGGCTTCACCCAGCCTGATATTTTGCATGATGTACTCTGCATATAAGTTAAATAAGCAGGGTGACAATATACAGCCTTGATGTACTCCTTTTTCTACTTGGAACCAGTCTATTGTTCCATGCCCAGTTCTAACTGTTGCTTCTTGAGCTGCATACAGATTTTCAGGAGGCAGGTAAGATGGTCTGGTATTCCCATCTCTTTCAGAATTTTCTGCGGTTTGTTATGACAGACACAGTCAAAGGCTTTGGCGTAGTCAATAAAGCAGAAGTAGATGTTTTATGGCACTCTCTTGCTTTCTTGATGATTGAACAGATGTTGGCAATTTGATCTCTGGTTCTTCTGCTTTTTTTGAATCCAGCTTGAACACCTGGAACCTCACAGTTCATGTACTGTTGAAGCCTGGCTTTGAGAATTTTGAGCATTACTTTGTTAGCATGTAAGATGAGTGTGATCATGCGGTACTTTGAACATTCTTTGGCATTGCCTTCTTTGTGATTGGAATGAAAACTGACATTTTCCAGTCCTGTGGCCACTGCTGAGTTTTCCAAATTTGCTGGCATATTGAGTGCAGCACTTTCACAGCATCATATTTTAGGATTTGAAATAGCCAACTGGAACTCCATCACCTCCACTAGTTTTGTTCCTAGTGATTCTTCCTCAGGCCCACTTGACTTTGCATTGCATTCCAGGAAGTCTGGCTCTAGGTGAGTGATCACTTCATAGCAAATAGATGTGGAAAATCTGAAAACAGTGACCGATTTTATTTTCTTGGTTTCCCAAATCACTGTGGTTACTGACAGCAGTCATGAAATTAAAAGATGCTTGCTCCTTGGAAGAAAAACTTTGACAAACCTAGACAGCATTTTAAAAAGCAGAAACATCACTTTGCCAACAGAGTTCTCTATAATCAATGCTATAGTTTTTCCAGTAGGCATGTACAGGTGTGAGAGTTTGACCATAAAAAGGCTGAACACCAAAGCATTAATGTCTTTGAAGTGCGGTGCTGGAGATAAATCTTGAGAGTCCCTTGGATAACAAGGAAAACAAACCAGTCAATCCAAAAAGAAATCAACCCTGACTGTTCATTGGAAGGATGGATGCTGAAGCTGAAGGTCCAATCTTTGGCCATCTGATGCAAAGAGCAGACTTATTGGAAAAAACTGATGCTGGGAAATATAGAGGCAGGAGTAGAAGAGAGCAGCAGAGATAAGATGGTTAGATAGCATCTCTGACTTAAGGCACTTGAATCTGAGTAATCTCCAGGAGATAGAGGAGGATAAAGAGCCTGCATGCTGTAGTCCATGGGGTCATGAAGACTCAGACATGACTTAGTGGCTGAACAACAGCGATTTGCTCTAATAGGAAAAACTCTGGGAGATAAAGACGCTTTTATTCCAAAGGCCTTGTTGTGGACCCATGCTTGACTTGTCATGGACCCATACTTGACTCGCCTAGTCACTGAAAGTATGTAAACTCTAATCTCTTGAACAACTACTACACAGATTTCAGCAGAGAGAATAACCTCATGAATCATTCAGGTAAGAAGTCAGAAAACAGTTATGATAGGATCAAAAGTCCTCAATTTTTTCTGAAATATCTCATCCCACATCTCCCATTAGCAATAAAGTCAGTAAGGAAAGGCTATTAAATGGTCCAGTCAGGCTCTTTATTCTCTCATGGGTGAACTAGTAGAGAAATCAAACTGAAGTTGAGAGGCTCATAAAGTGCTGGGGAAAGGATATGGGAATAGTTATTTGTCCCACATTTGGAAGAGTTATTCCTTTAAGAATTATTTAGTTTATAATTGCAACCGCATTGAGCTAAACATCTTCAGAGCAATCACTGAACACTGGGAGAAGTCAGCACTTCTGGAGGGGCATTAACTCTTTGGCATTACAGCTATTTAATGCAGGAATATTAACAGTTCACTACACAGGACCTGGTTGTACTAAAAGGACCAACATGGAATGCATTGGGAGGAAAGAGTTAGTTATAAATAACTTCCTTTCTTTTTTAAAGAAAAATATGCTTGTCATTGTGTGAAGTGTCTCTAAAGAAAACAAATTCAGTTAGAAATGGCATATTAATTGTCACCTTTATATGAACATATGTTCCTCATTCTTACAAATCATTTTAAGCACAGTTTTAAAATATCTTTAAAATTTTTCTTTGCTTTATTCAAATAAAGCTGCACTAAATTTGAACACAAATTTATATCTAAAATGTCAAACCACACAGACTCTGCACTGATTAATGAACAGGTTGTCTGGAATATGTGATAACCAAATGTGCCATAGATTTACACAATTCCACACTTTCCTTGGAAGCCTTAGGGTGTGAGAGAATTCTGGGTAAGCAGATATAGCAGGCTTTCCAGTATCAGTGTTTCTTTTTTACCTTTCTTCGCTTTCCATTGAAGAATCCTATCCTGAGGATTTTGTTGTATGAACTTTCAACTCACTGAGGATAATGATCATGATTTGTGAGTTATCGCTGTTGTTGTTAAGCCACTAAGTCGCGTCCCACACAAGAATACTAGAGTGGGTATTGCCATTTCCTTCTCCAGGGGATTTTTCTGACCCAGGGATTGAATCCACATTCCTGTATTGGCAGGTGGATTCTTTACCACTAAGCCACCTGGGAAGTCCTGTGGGTTATTAACTTCTGGCTTTTGTCTCTATCTGAGTTTACCCACTTTTACTTTTTTTTTTTAGTTTTTTTTTTTCAGTTTTTTATTTTTTTAATTTTAAACTCTTTAATTCTTACATGCATTCCCAAACATGAACCCCCCTCCCACCTCCCTCCCCATAACATCTCACTGGGTCATCCCCATGCACCAGCCCCAAGCATGCTGTATCCTGCGTCAGACATAGACTGGCGATTCAATTCTTACATGATAGTATACATGTTAGAATGCCATTCTCCCAAATTATCCCACCCTCTCCCTCTCCCTCTGAGTCCAAAAGTCCGTTATACACATCTGTGTCTTTTTTGCTGTCTTGCATGAACTGCTGTCTGTGGTTTACATTTCTGCCCCTCACCTTTTCAGTATGAATCTGAGCTGATAACATTTTAATTATTCTATAGTATTATTTTTTCTTAAACCATGCCTTTTTAGCCTTCCCTATTTCTTAAAAGTATTTTTGATTTTGTGTTTGTGTCTTATAATTATTAAACTTTTAAAATTTGAATTCTTCCATAATTATCTTCATTTTTGTATTTTTTATTGACTTTTGTTCTTGGTTGATCTTAAATTAGGAACAAAATATCTGGTGACTTATTTAACTTTATTTACATCTTCTACATGTACTGCTGAATAGAATTCACTCTTCCCTTCCAGATTTTGAGTATATGTATCATTCTTTTCCTTTTTTAAAGGACTTGGTTTACAGTAACTCTGTTTCCCTGAAAGTATACTAATTTATTCAGCATCTTTCTCTTCTGAACCAATTTCATTTCTTTATCTTGTGTTTTAAATATACACTTTATTCACTGCAAAAAGGTTTTTTTAATTTTATTTTACCTTATGATTACACTAAAATATAGACATTTAAGAACAGGTACAATAGCAGTTCGTTTCCAAGCCTAGGAAGAAAGCTTGTTCTCCACTTATTTCATTCTGTATAGGATTCTCATTGCTACAATCCCATGGTAACAAAATCTTTGAGATAATATAATAAATTAAAAGGGCAACATTTCTTTACAGGTATTCTCCAGGGATATTTTTAGCTTGAAATTCTGGGATTTTTTCCCATGATAAATTAATTTTTGGACTCCAAAATCCATCATTACTTCTTTATGCAATTATACAATTAAATAAATCATACAAGTGATAGTTTATGAAAGAAGAGTGAGAATTGGTAGGAAGATATCTCTCAGAGGAAAGACCTCAGTTCAATTCCCTATGATTAATCTTAATGAAAAAATAAGACAGAAGGAATTTGCGGTCAGCACATCATTCATTAAAGAAATGTTAAAAACTTTTCTTCTGAATTATTACGAAACAAAAAGACAACTGCTTGTAATAACAATGTATTGGTTGATTAGAGCATATAGACAAGCAAAATGAATGTCATGTCAAAAGGGGAGGGAGCAAGGTCCTGGGAAACTTATTAGTTACCCGCACTACAGTTGAAGAAAAACAGCTTATTTGAAGGTGAATTATTAGTTATACAAATATATATATATATATATATATTTGCAAACTCTAGGACAACTTCTACCAAATTAACCTAGACAGAATATTAAAAAGCAGAGACATTACTTTGTCATCAAAGGTCCATCTAGTCAAGGCTATGGTTTTTCCTGTGGTCATGTATGGATGGGAGAGTTGGACTGTGAAGAAAGCTGAGCACCGAAGAATTGATGCTTTTGAACTGTGGTGTTGGAGAAGACTCTTGAGAGTCCCTTGGACTGCAAAGAGACCCAACCAGTCCATCCTAAAGGAGATCAGTCCTGGGTGTTCATTGGAAGGACTGATGTTGAAGCTGAAACTCCAATACTTGGGCCACCTGATGCGAAGAACTGACTCATTTGAAAAGACCCTGATGCTGGGAAAGATTGAGGGCAGGAGGAGAAGGGCACGACAGAGGATGAGATGGTTGGATGGCATCACCAACTCAATGGACGTGAGTTTGTATAAGCTCCAGGAATTGGTGATGGAGAGGGAGGCCTGGCATGATGCGGTTCATGGGGTCACAAAGAGTCAGACATCACTGAGCGACTGAACTGAACTGATACTATGTTGACACTAATCAAAAGAAACTGGAGTAGCTGTATTAAATTCAGAGAAAGCACATTTTATGTCAAAGAAAATACATGAGGCAAAAAACAACAGGACTACAAGGAGAGATAGATAAATCCACTGTTACAGTTGGGAATTTCAGTACTCCTCTTACAACAGTTGACAGATCAAGCAGTCAGAAAACCAATAAGGACACAACCAACTGAATAGCACTATTAATCAACAAATATAATTGACATTTATAGAATACTTTATCCAATGACAGCACATTACAACACATTCTTCTCAAGGTCAGACAAGGCCATCAAACACACCCAAACAAAATGTAAAATTGGAAATTATACAAAGTTTCCAAACCACAACAGAATTAAACTAGTTATAAATAACAGAAAGATAGCTGGAAATTCCCCCAATACTTGGAGTTTAAATAGCATACTCCTTAAATAACATATGGACTAAAAAGAATTCAAAACATATTAAAAGATATTAAATTAGTGAAAATGAAAATTCAACTCATGAAAATGTGTGGGGCCTAGTGAAAAACACTGCCTAGAGGCAATGTATAACATGGAATGCATGCCACTGAAAAAATATTTAAATTACTAAGTTATTAATAAAACTTCAGGAAACTAGAAAAATAATTTGGGCCCAAAGCAAAAGAAAAACATTAAAGCAGAAACCAACATATTAAAGATAACACTACAGAAAAAATAAAGAGAAATGACAGTTAGTTCCATAAAAAGGATTAATAAAATTGATAACACTCTGCCCAGGCAACTGGG
The DNA here is from genome assembly GCF_001704415.2 of Capra hircus. Taxonomy (NCBI): domain Eukaryota; kingdom Metazoa; phylum Chordata; class Mammalia; order Artiodactyla; family Bovidae; genus Capra; species Capra hircus. Next base: position 12,183,119 of record NC_030823.1, on the reverse strand, counting down.
GAAGGAAATGGCAAGCAACTCCAGTATTCTTGCCTAGAGACTCCTGTGGACAGAGGAGTCTGGTGGACTGCTGTCCAAAGGGTTGCACAGAATTGGACACAACTGAAGCAACTTAGGATGGGAGGATAGGATACCCAAGCAAATCAAAAAAAAAAAAAGGAGAGAGAGAGAGAGAGGAGATACAAATTATTGATTTCAGAAACAAAAAAGAAGTCATCATGCCTGGTGTCACAAAAATCAAAAGGATAATAGAACAATATTTTGATAACTCTGTTATATGTGGTGTCTCAGTGGTAAAGAATCCATCTGTCGGACACAACTGAGCATTAAAATTTAAAAAAAAATGATTACTCTATGCCCACAAACTTGATAACAAATGAAACGGTTCAATTCCTTGAAAGAACCAAACTAAACATATGTGCTTAAGGAAAAATAATCTAAGTAGGATTTTTGTGTTGAAGAAACTGAATCAGTAATTAATAACCTTCCAAAAAAAAAAAAATAGGCCCATATGGTTACCTACAAATTCAACCAAACATTTAAAGAGTAAATGATAACTATCTATGATAGCCTTTCAGAAAATAAAAGTAGAATTAATTATTTTCTCACTCATTCTATGAGGCCAACATTATCTTATACCAAAACTGGATAAAGAAAAGAAACTAGACACTAATATCCTCATGAACCTAGATGCTGTTGTTTGTTGTTCAGTTGCTAAGTTGTGTCCAACTCCTTGCAACCTCATGGACTATTGCCTGCCAGGCTCTTCTGTCCATGGGATTCTCCAGGCCAGATTACTGGAGTGGGTAGCCGTTCCCTTCTCCAGAGGATCTCCCCAACCCAGGGATCGAACCCAGGTCTCCCACATTGCAGGCAAATTCTTTACCAGCTGAGCCACCAGGGAAGCCCAAGGATACTGGAGTGGGTAGCCTACACCTTCTCCAGCAGATTTTAAAGTCAGTGGCTTAAAATAACTTATACTTATTTCCCCAAATTTTGATAAATCAGGGGATCTGGGCAAGCCTAGCTGAGTCCTCTGTTAAGTGTCTCACAGGATTGCAACCAAGATGTTAGCTAAGACTGGATCTTATCTGAAATTTAAAGTTTTCATGCAAACTTCTGTGGTTTGGGGAGATTTATTCCCTTGAAGTTGTAGAATATACCATGACTTACTTCTTCAAGGATAAACTAAAAGAGATTTTTCTCACCTCTAGAATTTTTGTTGAAGAGTTCACCTCATCAGCATGCCCACTGGGATAATTTTTTGTTTATTAACAAAATCAACTGATTAGGGACTTTACTTATATCTGCAAAGAACTCATCTGTGTGATATATACTAGTTAGAAGATAGGTACTGGCTCTACCCACACTTCTTGGATGAGGATTATAAAATAGTGTGGGTCATGGATGATTTTCTTAGAATTCTAACATACTCAAAAAAACAAAAACAAACAAATGAAACAACAACAACAAAAAAAATACTGTGCAAGACAACTGGGCATTCAAATTAGTTTACAAAAGATAAATGTATGAAATCATAATGTCAGACACACTCTATTTCAAGCCTAACTCTCAAAAAAAGTAACATCCTTGCAAACATGGTCAACAGTCTTGATGGTACACATTTACTCAGATAACCAAATCTTAACTGACAGTTTGAAAAAAAGGATAGAGATCTGTTCTTTCTTCTACCTTTAAAAGAAATTAATGACACCTCTCCCAAAAACCCACCTTGTAAAAAATATTGCTTCTGACATAATTTAGGAATTCTCACTTTTTTAGAATGATTTACAGCTTTTCAGAATGATTGTCTCCACACAGTTTCAGAGTATAGCATTTTGAAAGGACACAGGATTCTCGATTAATTAACAAATAAAAGTGCTATCTGTGTTCAGAGGAAATGAAAAACTGATGAATCCAGAACTATTATCTTAGTAGACAAGCAGTGAGTTAGTTAACTTGATTTTAAATATATGAATGCAAGAAAAAATTGCATAGGGCTAAGAAATGAGAAATTCACTGAGTACAATGTGTTAACAATGTAGATAAATTCAAGAAATGAACATACAATTTTTTTTTCTGATTTTGCTTGGTTTTGAGATTCTAATCTGTACTTTATAGTGATATGAGGCAAAATGAATGCTTATTAATAGCATAAAATTAAAAAAGGAAATGTTTCAGTGTTTCAGATAAATAATTATTATAAATATAATGATGCTTAGTAGAATTAATTTTTGATACAATTTTTTGCCAAAAACCTACTGTCACAAATTAATTTGGCAATACTATCATAAAATCTTTAAGTAAATGAACATTTATTACTAATATTTATACAAAAATTTTTTGAAATAAAATGCCATAAATTAGTTGAATAGGAAAAACAAAATTTGCTTTTAAACATATTTTTAAAAATAGGGAAGTAATGACATGCTACAAAATTTATAAACTGGCAAATTGAAAATATTACCATATTAGCAAGAATGGTGATAGTAGTTGGAGGAATTTTACATAGTAATTCAGGAAATATAACTGTAGATAATTTCAAAATGGTCAAAAAATAGGAATTAAATGTTTTTTTTTAAGTTAAGAAGTATGACAAATGGCATTTGTAATTACTTTTTCCACTTACTATTTTAGTTTCAAAATGCTCTAGAAAGAATAAGAGGTCTGAAACACAGGATAAATAATAAGCCCAGCAGAATATAATTAGTTCCACGAGGACAAGGGCATCTGTTGTGTTCACTGATGTATCCCATGGGCTGGAACTATGGTTCTTACATTTTAATCTCAGGCCTATTGATTATAACTCTCAAATTATATTGAGGAGCTCACAATGCTTCTGCTTTTGCAGATTACACACACACACACACACAGAGGTATTTACAGTAATTAAAATAGACATTTTTAAAAGACCTATTTAGGGAATTCCCTTGTGGTCTGGTGGTTAAGACTCCATGCTCCCACTATGATGGGGAGGGGTGGGAGTGGGGGGCGTGTGGTTCCTGCTTGGGTTTGATCCCTAGTGGGGGCAGTAAGATCCCACTTGCCATGGGGCATGGCCAAATAAATAGATAAATAAGAAATCTATTCATTTTTTCATTCAAAATAACAATAAATCTACCTCTTGCTAATACAAATAAATTTTTATGAAAGATACTATATCTTGCAAAGTCGAGAGGTAGCATTTTTTACATTTTGCAAATATCTTAATGTGAGGCTAAATAAATAATAGCTGTTTTCATCTGCTTCAGTTCAATCTGCTCTTTCTCATTACTGTGTTTGGAGTACATACAGAGAATCTGTACTTATATGGATATATGAGAAAAGGTAAGAGTCTCTAACAGACTTTACAGATAATTATCAGTATTCTTTGAATCACAGCAAAACTGAGTAAGTAGTAATAGTAGTTCTTAAAAGTTAGTTGCAATGTATAACTCTGTGCATTGATCTATCAATAATTATTGATAGAATTATGAAAGTACCCACTTGGCTGAAATAGTTTATCATTATACAATATGAAAAAAAATTGCCTTTGCTAATTCCAACCTCAATTTTATCAGAAAAAAATCTTTAAGTATTAGGAAGCTGTCAAGGTCACTAACCAGATCAAGATTTTCCCAATTTTCAGTTTTGTCCTAAAATGCAAATTTTATTATTGGCAACATGTACTGGGGTTTTTGTTTTGTTTTGTTTTGTTTTTTTCCCTTGAAGTCATAGGATCATAGTGTTCATTTTGAGAAGATGTCTTCCAAAGAGGCAACTGTCAACAACCATAATTTTTTGACACTGTTCTTTAAAGGAGGAATGCTTGTCATGGATCAAGTCATTAGCACATCTCCAAACAAAATAATCACGCAAAAACCTTTCCTTAAGATAGCCAACCTGCTTTGGTGTGCTGCAAATGTTCATTATGTTTATATCCTATTTTATCACCCCAAATATAAAGATATGTATTCATGGGTCAAGATTTAATAATAATACTTATGGTTCATCAAACATTATTTTGGTTAAAAAAAAAAGGAAAAAAAAAACAGCTTTCTCCATTTTTCTCTTATTTTACTGTTTTATTTTTTGTTTTGTTTTCTATATGTTCATATAAGAAACACATTGGCTCCTAGTATAGTTTGGACCAAAACCATGACTCATGCCAAACTTCCAGCAGTTTTGCTCACCATTAATTTTGCATCAACAATACAAATTCAACACAGTTGTTTCAGGATAACCTATATGATGCGATAAACTCAAAAGTTTCATTTGCCTTTATTTCAAAGACTTCTTATTAGATGTATATTTTTTCATTCATTAATTGGTGTTAATATTAAATGAGTGGAAACAAAGCAGCAAGTCCTTCCTTGTTTGCAGATTTATTCCTTCGTAAGACAAAAGTATAAATCCACAGATTGGCTCTAACCTCACTCTTTGCATTTGCAGTAGAGTTAAATTCTATGAGTTACAATGTCATTAGAAACTAGAAGAGTCATGACTTTGTTTATTGACTTTTCATCCAGCAGACATTCGGCAGTGTCATCTGTGCAAGGCAACATTTAATTCTATGTGCTTCTCCGGGCAACACAAGGTAATTTGTCATGTAAGATGCTGCAGCAGCCTTTTTATTTTGTTTGAAAAACTGTTTTCAAACAAATTTATTGTTAAGTAAGTTCATCATGTTTACATTTAAAGTATTAAATTTATTTTCATGTAAGCACTGAATAGATTTATCTCAAAATGATCCAGAAATTAAAGTGTCAATATATTATTCAAACGTTGTTTTCCATAATACAGAACACACTTTGTTAAGTTATTAACAAATTAAAGCTGAGAAGTAACTTTCCTCACAGTTTATTTCCTTATCTAAAATTGTGTCATGTCTTCAGAATTGATTACAAAGAATGGATTGTCTTTATATTAAAGAATATCCCAACAGGTCAGTTCCTTCTTTTCTCAGCATCTTTAGTAATAGTGCTGCTGTGCATTGAAGAAGTCAAGTCTTCTGTATGTTTAGCCACCAATCAATTGTGAAGTACATAAAATAATCACAAATATAATTTTAAAGTCATAAGACCTGAGATGATAAAGATGATCAAAGTTATTTTGACATTGCAAATTTCCTAAATAGTTTGGGAACCTGCAAACATCGCTGGATAACATGGCCTAGAGGTGTGCTAGATCTATACATACTGTCAAAAATAATTATCTACTGAATAAATAATAAAACAAATATTTGCTACCAATTATATTTATTATAAATTATATATAAATTAATACACACAATTAAATGCAGAGTTCCAAAAAAATAGGTAGAAGAGACCAAGAAGGACTTCTTCAATGAAAAATGCTTAAAATAGAAGAAAACAACAAAAGGGGAAACACTAGAAATCTCTTCAGGAAAACTGGAAACATCAAGGGAGCACTGAGCCCACACAGTAAGTGATAAAAACGGCAGAGACCTAGTAGATGCTGAAAAGATCAGGAAGAGGTGGAAAGAATACATGGAAGAACTGTATACAAAAGATCTTAATGAACCAGACAACTACAGTGGTGTGGTTAATCAGACATTCTGGAGAGTGAAGTCAAGTGAACCTTAAGCAGCACTGCTGTAAGTAAACCTAGTGGATGTGATGAAATTCCAGCTGCTGCTGCTGCTAAGTCACTTCAGTCGTGTCTGACTCTGTGCGACCCCACAGACAGCAGCCCACCAGGCTCCCCCGTCCCTGGGATTCTCCAGGCAAGAACACTGGAGTGGGTTGCCATTTCCTTCTCCAATGCATCAAAGTGAAAAGTGAAAGTGAAGTTGCTCAGTCGTGTCCGATTCTTAGTGACCGCATGGACTGTAGCCTATCAGGCTCCTCCATCCATGGGATTTTCCAGGCAAGAGTACTGGAGTGGGATGCCATTGCCTTCTCCAGAAATTCCAGAAGAACTATTCAAATCCCTAAAGGATCATGCCATCAAGGTTCTGCATTTATTATGTCAGCAAATCTGGAAAACTTAGCAGAGGCCACAGGACTGGAAAAGATCAATCCTCATCCCAATCCCCAAGAAGGGTAGTACCTAAGAATGTGCTAACCATCAGACAATTTCACTCATCGCCCATGCTAGTAAGTTCAGGCTTAAAATCTTGCATGCTAGGCTTCAACATTATGTCAACAAAGAACTTCTAAATGTCCAAACTGGGTTTAGAAAAGGAAGAGAAACTAGAGATCAAATTGCCAACATTCGCTAGATTATAGAGAAAGCAGGAAATTTCAGAAAAACATCTCTCTCTGTTTCACTGACTATGCTAACGCCTTTGACTGAGTGGATCATGACATAATGTGGAAAGCTCTTAGAGAGATGGGAATACCAGAACATCTTACCTGTCTCCTGAGAAACCTGTAGGTGGGTCAAGAAGTAACAGTTAGAACCTTGTATGGAACAACTGATTCGTTCAAGATGGAGAAAGGAGTACAACAAGGCTGTCTGCTGTCACCCTATGTGTTTAACCTACATGTTGAGCACATCGTGAGAAATGCTGGGCTGGATGAGTTACAAGCTGGAATCAAGATAGGTGGAAAAAACATCAACAACCTCAGATATGTGGATGATACCACACTAATGGCAGAAAGCGAAGAGGAACTAAACAGTCTCTTGATAAGGGTGAAGGAGGAGAGTGAAAGAGCTGGTTTAAAACTGAATATTAAAAATCTAAGATCTGGCCCCATTACCACATGGAAAATAGAAGGGGAAAAGGCAGAAATAATGACAGATTTCCTCTTCTGGGTCTCCAAAATCAGTGTGGACAGTGACTGCAGCCACAAAATCAGAAGACAATTGTTTCTTGGCCAGAATAGGAATGACAAACCTAGACAGTGTGTTGAAAAACAGAGACATTACTCTGTTGACAAAGGTTCATAGAGTCTAGGCTACGGTCTTCCCAGGGGTCATGTATGGTTGTGAGAGCTGGGCTGTAAAGAAGGCAGAACACCAGAGTTGATGCCTTCAAACTATGGTGTAGGAGAAGACTCCTGAAAGTTAGCTGGATAGCAAAGAGATCAAACCAGTCAATCTTAATGGAAATCAACACGGAATATTCATTCTGTGGAAGGACTGACGCTGAAGCTGAAGCTCCGGTATTTTGGTCTTCTGATGTGAACTAGCCAACTTATTGGAAAAGTCCCTGTTGCTGAGAAAGACTGAGAGCAGAAGGAGAAGAGGGTGTCAGAGGATGAGATGACTGGACAGCCTCATGGATACACTGAATATGAACTTGGGCAAACTCCAGGAGATGGTAAGGGACAGGGAGGCCTGGCGAGCTGGAGTCCGTGGGGTCACAAAGAGTGGGACATGACTGGGTAACTGAACAACAACAACAATATATAAATTATATTTTATATACATATAAATCATGTTTTTTATTGAGAATATATATTAAAAATGTTTTATAAACCTTAATCTGAATTTTTAATATTCATTTAAAATTAACACACTGATTCTAAATATTATATACTTCTGTATATTTATTCTATATGGAAAAATACAACAGATCTTCTTTTGTAGACAATAAAGCAGTTATCCGGATACAGATTCATTACTTTAAAGTCAAAAGATAAAATAGATGCTGATGTTAGGTATTTAAGTACATTACTTTCTCCCTCTCTATTATTTTACAGTAATGAGTAATTTACATCTTTAGATTTTGGAAGCATTTGCACAAATCTTATAAATGTGGTCATAAGATCTCATATAGATAAGCTATTTATTTGGTGATTTAGTGTTGTTAACTCCTCAAAAGATGTTTCAGATTCTGATTTATCCTTCTAGGAAAAGATGTCTACATGATCAAGGTTTGACTTTCTCGACCACAGTGAGAGGTGTCTTCCAGCAATGAAATTAATGAGGCCAAAGCCTTTTCTACCTAATTCCTTACTGTTCTCTGACTGACCAAGCAGATTTGCCAGATATGTAGGCATCCACAATCAGTAATATTTTAAAATAAATACAGTTTTAAATTCATTAAACTAAAAAGTAGTTGTTTTTTTAATAGGATAAGCTAAAGCAAGGTAAACTTTTCCTTTATGCCCAAATCTTCTGAAATACTGTGCTTGAGTTTTAGAAAACACTCAATAAAAGAATGCCACAGATCAACTACGGGCAATTTTTTCATTCAGTGAATGTATTTAAACCAACATGGTCTATACCCAGCAGATCTCAACCACTGTGGCACCAGGGACCATTTCTGTGGAAGACAACTTTTCCATGGAGTAGGGTTGGGGAGCATGTTTTGGGGATGATTCAAGTGCATTACATTTATTGTATACTTTATTTCTATTAATATTATATCATCTCCACCTCAAAGCATCAGGCATTAGATCCTGGAGGTTGGGGACCCATGATCTATATCATTGTCGCTGTGGAACACAAAAGAATACATATTTTGAAAAATACAATTTTTTAAAAAAGTAGGAGAAAAAAATCACATTGTATTAAAACTGAAAATCTATAATGTAATCAATTATATAGACAGAAAACTTTTATTTGCTTAATTATCTTTTGTTTATAGAAAACTAATGATAGACTGTAAAGTAGGAGAAAGTGACTCAGGTATTGAGTTAGTTAAATTTAATATTTGAGTTAAAATAACAGAAGTAGCATAAGCCAGATAGGAAATTAGATGTCTATGATCCAGAGAATCTTGGGTTATCTTTCTGAGTATCAGTAACTATCTCTCTGACTTTGGGCATGTTATTCGCCACAGGTAATCTTCTGATCAATAACATTTTTGGCAGAGAGATAAGAAATATTTGTTCCTCCTCTACACAGATAATTGGATTTTACTTAATGAGATTGCACAGCTCCTGAAATATCAGGTAAATAGGCAGCAGACAGGGATTTAACTTCTGAGAGTATTATTTTAATTGTTTATTAACTGAGGACAAAATTATTTACTGCTTTTGAAGATTTCTCATGATACTTAAAATTGGTTTATAATAGCTCAATTACACTTAAAAATTCTAATATCACATGAAGTGAAGTGAAGCTGCTCAGTCATGTCCGACTCTTTGCGACCCCATGGACTGTAGCCTACCAGGCTCCTTTGTCCATGGGATTTTCCAGGCAATAGTACTGGAGTGGATTGCCATTTCCTTCTGCAGCAGATCTTCCCGACCCAGGGATCGAACCCGGGTCTCCCGCATTGTAGACAGACGCTTTACCATCTGAGCCACCAGGGAAGTATCACATGGATTATCCAAAAGATATGCATAAAAATTCTAACATCATATGATTATTCAGAAGATACATAGAGAACTATGTCATGCTCACACAAATGAGCAAAACCTGACTGAGTGCAAAATACATCAGATCCTATATATCAGTTTATCTATTTGTTTGAATGAAAGAATCATTTGAAATAAAATAATTGATGATTTCACATTGATATAAAAAGTTGAATATAAAGCAAGTGAAATTATTACCCAGTAGCCACATGTGTTAGTTGCTCAGCCATTTCTAACTCTTGGCAACTCTATAGACTGTAACCTGCCAGTCTCCTCCACCCATGGGATTTTCCAGGTAAGAACACTGGATTGGGTTGCCATTTCCTTCTCCAGGGGATCTTCCTGACCCAGGGATCTAACTCAGGTCTCCTGCATTGCAGGCAGACTCTTAACCATCTGAGCCACCAGGGAAGCCTGAGTAGACAACTACTTAGAAACAAAGCACTTAGATTTGAAATGACATACTAACATATATAGATTTTTTTTTTAAAGCAAAAACCTAGAAACAAAGGAAAGAAGTAGTGTTCAGGAGGGAATAAACTTTGAACAGAAGGCAAGCTGCAGTAACCACAAAGAACATCCCCCATAGCATATTTGACTTTTAATATTGTTTATAATATTCAAGTCATGTTATAAAGATATTTATCCAAAGTTCATCAGGCACTCTGTCTATCAGATCTAGTCCCTTAAATCTATTTCTCACTTCCACTGTATAATCATAAGGGATTTGAATTAGGTCATACTTGAATGGTCTAGTGGTTTTCCCTACTTTCTTCAATTTAAGTCTGAATTTGGCAATAAGGAATTCATGATCTGAGCCACAGTCAGCTCCTGGTCTTGTTTTTGTGACTGTATAGAGCTTCTCCATCTTTGGCTGCAAAGAATATAATCAATCTGATTTCAGTGTTGACCATCTGGTGATGTCCATGTGTAGAGTCTTCTCTCGTGTTGTTGGAAGAGGGTGTTTGCTATGACCAGTGCATTTTCTTGGAAAAACACTATTAGTCTTTGCCCTGCTTCATTCTGTATTCCAAGGCCAAATTTGCCTGTTACTCCAGGTGTTTCTTGACTTCCTACTTCTGCATTCCAGTCCCCTACAATGAAAAGGACATATTTTTTTGGGTGTTAGTTCTAAAGGTCTTGTAGTTCTTCATAGAACCATTCAACTTCAGCTTCTTCAGCATTACTGGTTGGGGCATAGACTTGGATTACCATCATACTGAATGGTTTGCCTTGGAAACAAACAGAGATCATTCTGTCATTTTTGAGATTGTATCCAAGTCCTGCATTTCGGACTCTTTTGTTGACCATGATGGCTACTCCATTTTTTCTAGGGATTCCTGCCTGCAGTAGTAGATAAAATCCCCGTATGAGTTAAATTCACCCATTCCAGTCCATTTTACTTCACTGATTCATAGAATATCGATGTTCACTCTTGCCATCTCTTGTTTGACCACTTCCAATTTGCCTTGATTCATGGACCTGACATTCCAGGTTCCTATGCAATATTGCTCTTTACAACATACAAGGATCAAGATCATCTCCATGGAAAAGAAATGCAAAAAAAGCAAAATGGCTGTCTGGGGAGGCCTTACAAATAGCTGTGAAAACAAGAGAAGCCAAAAGCAAAGGAGAAAAGGAAAGATATAAGCATGTGAATGCAGAGTTCCAAAGAATAGCAAGGAGTGATAAGAAAGCTTTCCTTAGTGATCAATGCAAAGAAATAGAGGCAAACAACAGAATGGGAAAGACTAGAGATCTCTTCTGGAGTAGGCAATGGCACCCCACTCAAGTACTCTTGCCTGGAAAATCCCATGGGCGGAGGAGCCTGGTAGGCTGCAGTCCATGGGGTCGCTAAGAGTCACACATGACTGTGCGACTTCATTTTCTCTTTTCACCTTCATGCACTGGAGAAGGAAATGGCAACCCACTCCAGTGTTCTTGCCTGGAGAATTCCAGGGACGGGGGAGCCTGGTGGGTTGCTGTCTGTGGGGTCGCACAGAGTCAGACACAACTGAAGCGACTGAGCAGCAGCAGCAGCAGAGATCTCTTCCAGAAAATTAGAGATACCAAGGGAACATTTTATGCAAAGAAGGGCTTGATAAGGACAGAAATGGTACGAACATAACAGAAGCAGATGTTAAGAAGAGGTGGCAAGAATACACAGAAGAACTGTACAAAAAGATCTTCAAGACCAAGATAATCACGATGGTGTGATCACTCACCTAGAGCCAGACATCCTGGAATGTGAAGTCAAGTGGGCCTTAGAAAGCATCACTACGAACAAAGCTAGTGGAAGTGATGGAATTCCAGTTGAGCTATTTCAAATCCTGAAAGATGATGCTGTGAAAGTGCTACACTCAATATGCCAGCACATTTGGAAAACTCAGCAGTGGCCACAGGACTGGGAAAGGTCAGTTTTCATTCCAATCCCAAAGAAAGGCAATGCCAAAGCCTGCTCAAACTACCGCACAATTGCACGCATCTCACATGCTAGTGAAGTAATGTTCAAAATTCTCCAAGCTAGGCTTCAGCAATACATGAACTGTGAACTTGCAGATATTGAAGCTGGTTTTAGAAAAGGCAGAGGAACCAGAGATCAAATTGCCAACATGTGCTGAATCATCGAAAAAGCAAGAGAGTTCCAGAAAAACATCTATTTCTGCTTTATTGATTATGCCAAAGCCTTTGACTGTTTCCACAATAAACTGTGGAAAATTCTGAAAGAGATGGGAATACCGGACCTAACCTGCCTCTTGAGAAACCTATATGCAGGTCAGGAAGCAACAGTTAGAACTGGACATGGAACAACAGACTGGTTCCAAATAGGAAAAGGGGTACATCAAAGCTGTATATTGTCACCCTGCTTATTTAACTTATATGCAGAGTACATCATGAGAAATGCTGGGCTGGGAGAAGCTCTAGCTGGAATCAAGATTGCCAGGAGAAATATCAATAACTTCAGATATGCAGATGACACTATCCTAATGGCAGAAGGTGAAGAGGAACTGAAAAGCCTCTTGATGAAAGTAAAAGAGGAGAGTGAAAAAGTTGGCTTAAAGCTCAACATTCAGAAAACGAAGATCATGGGATCTGGTCCCATCACTTCATGGCAAATAGATGGGGAAACAGTAGCTGACTCTATTTTTTGGGCTCCAAAATCACTGTAGATGGTGACTGCAGCCATGAAATGAAAAGACGCCTACCCCTTGGAAGAAAAGTTATGACCAACCTAGATAGCATATTGAAAAGCAGAGACATTACTTTGCCAACAAAGGTCCGTCTAGTCAAAGCTATGGTTTTTCCAGTAGTCATGTATGGATGTGAGAGTTGGACTGTGAAGAAAGCTGAGCACCGAAGAATTGATGCTTTTGAACTGTGGTGTTGGAGAAGACTCTTGAGAGTCCCTTGGACTGCAAGGAGATCCAGCCAGTCCATTCTGAAGATCAGCCCTGGGATTTCTTTGGAAGGAATGGTGCTAAAGCTGAAACTCCAATCCTTTGGCCACCTCATATGAGGAGTTGACTCATTGGAAAAGACTCTGATGCTGGGAGGGATTGGTGGCAGGAGGAGAAGGGGAGACAGAGGATGAGACAGCTGGATGGCTTCACCGATTCGACAGCCATGAGTCTGAGTGAACTCCAGAAGTTGGTGATGAACTTGGAGGCCTGGCATGCTGGGATTCATGGGGTCGCAAGAGTTGGACATGAGTGAGCCACAGAACTGAACTGAACTGAACTGCTCTATCCAAAAATCTTTGCAGCTTATGACCTACACAGAGTAATACTTGCTGCTGATGCTGCTGCTAAGTCCCTTCAGTCTTGTCCGACTCTGTGTGATCCCATAGATGGCAACCCACCAGACTCCCCCATTTCTGGGATTCTCCAGGCAAGAACAGTGAAGTGGGTTGCCATTTCCTTCTCCAATGCATGAAAGTGAAAAGTGAAAGTGAAGTCGCTCAGTTGTGTCAGACTCTTTGCGACCCCATGGACTGCAGTCTACCAGGCTCCTCCATCCATGGGATTTTCCAGGCAAGAGTACTGGACTGGGGTGCCATTGCCTTCTCTGAGTAATACTTGAATGCTTTCCAAAGTAGGATGTCAAATAGGAAGGTCAAAAGCAAATTACCCAGTGTAATTGGCAGTCTCTATTAACCTGAAACAATAGTTTCCTTTGCCTAGAATATTCTTCCAAGTCCAAAAAGCATACAGAACTCTTTCCCTTTTCTTTTTTTATATTCAGTGAAAAAGTAGAGCAATTTCTGCTTAATGCATTACATTAAGAAATTATCTAAACAATAAGGTTGCTGTTCAGTCACTAAATCATGTCTGACTCTTTTGAGACTCCATGGACTGCAGCTCACCAGGCTTCCCTGTCCTTCACTGTCTCCTGGAGTTTGTTCAAATTCATGTCCATTGAGTCGCTGATGCTATCTAACCATCACATCCTGTTTTAGTCATGTCCTACACTCTTTGTGACCCTATGGACTGTAGCCCACCAAGCACCTCTGCCCATGGGATTCTCCAGGCAAGAATACTGGAGTAGGTTACCATGCCCTCCTCCAGAGGTTCTTCACTATCCAGGGACTGAACCCACCTCTCTTATGTCTCCTACACTATCGGGTGGGTTCTCTACCACTAGCACCACCTAGGAAGCCCAAACAATAAGGTAAACCTTACATTTGAATTTGCATTTTAAGCGTACACACACAAAATATAACTGCAAAAGATATACCCCCAATCTGTAGAGATTATTTCAAGATATAATTACCAAAATGTGGAAAAAATGATCACTATTATTTGCAATAGATGCAAAAAGCTGCAAGAAAAACATTGTCAAATCTTCTCTATATACTAGCTAACACTTAATGATTGCTGCTCATCTTAATTTTAGTCACTCTAGTTGGTGTTAGTAGCACTATCTTATTGTGAATTAAATTTTAATTTCTCTACTGAATAAAATTATGCACATCCTTTTATATGTCTGCTAGATTTCTATATAGCTCATTTATTGAAATATGTGTTCAAACATTACACTGATTAATTATTGTGATGCTGGCCTATTACTATGGACACAAGTCCTTTGTCAAACATGTTTCAGGTATGTGTGTTTTGCCTTATTCTATTTTTATTGGTGACTCTAGAAGTCTTAATTTTAATGAATTCTAAATTGTTATTTTATGATTCATGCTTTTGTGTCCCATCTAACAATCTTCACCTGACCAAATGTCATAAAGATATAGTAGCAAAGTGATTGCTATACATCAGTTCAGTTCAGTTGCTCAGTCATGTCCAACCCTGCAACTCCACGGACTGCCCCACACCAGGCTTCCCTGGATGATAAAGGAGCAGGGCCAGTTTCAGTTCCACAAGCCCCATGCCTTGAAAGTCCTTGAGCTTTGTTTAATGCTTTGATATTTCTGCCTTATAAGTCTTTATTTGGGACAAGGGCCCCTTATTTCATTTAGCACTGAGCTATGTAAGCCATGTGGCTGGTCCTACAGGTGAGTATGTTGATGGTGGTGGAGAGGCAATTTCTAGTTTGGCCAGTTCAGTTCAGTCACTCAGTCGTGTCTGACTGTTTGCGACCCCATGGACTACAGGATGCCAGAACTCCCTATCCATCACCAGCTCCCAGAGTTCACTCAAACTCATGTCCATTGAGTCGGTGATGCCATCCAACCATCTCATCCTCTGTCATCCCCTTCTCCTCCTGCCTTCAATTTTTCCCAGCATCAAGGTCTTTTCAAATGAGTCAGTTCTTCACATCAGGTGGCCAAACACTGGAGTTTCAGCTTCAACATCAGTCCTTCCAATGAACACCCAGGACTGATCTCCTTTAGGATGGACTGGTTGGATCTCTTTGCAGTCCAAGGGACTCTCAAGACTCATCTCCAACACCACAGTTGAAAAGCATCAATTTTTTTTTTAATTTTTATTTTTACTTTATTTTCCTTTAAAATACTGTATTGGTTTTGCCATACATTGACATGAATCCACCACGGGTGTACATGCATTCCCAAACATGAACCCCCCTCCCACCTCCCTCCCCATAACATCCCTCTGGGTCATCCCCGTGCACCAGCCCCAAGCATGCTGTATCCTGCATCGGACATAGACTGGTGATTCGATTCTTACATGATAGTATACATGTTTCAATGACATTCTCCCAAATCATCCCACCCTCTCCCTCTCCCTCTGAGTCCAAAAGACCGCTGTGCACATCTGTGTCTTTTTTGCTGTCTTGCATACAGGGTCATCACTGCCATCTTTCTAAATTCTATATATATGTGTTAGTATACTGTATTGGTGTTTTTCTTTCTGGCTTACTTCACTCTGTATAATCGGCTCCAGTTTCATCCATCTCATCAGAACTGATTCAAATGTATTCTTTTTAACAGCTGAGTAATTCTTTTGTATTACAAGTTATTATAAGATATTGAATACAGTTCCCTGTGTTATAGAAGTGGCTGTTGTTTACCTATTTTATGCATAGTAATTTGTATCTTTTCATCTCAAACTCCTAATTTATACCTCCCCCTACCCTTATCCCCTGTGGTAATCATAAGTTTGTCTTCTATGTCTGTGAGTCTGCTTCTGTGTGGTAAATAAATTCATGTCATATTTTAGATTATCCATACAAATGATATCATATATTTGTCTTTATCTGACTACTTATATAATTATTTCTATATCCATCCATGTTGCTGCAAATGGTATTATTTCATTCTTTTTCATGTCTGGGTAGTATTCCACTGTGCATATATTTGTGTGTATTTTATACATTTATATGCCACATCTTCCTTATTCATTTTTCAATGGACAATAGGCTTCTTCCACGTTTTGGCTATTGTAAATAGTGCTGCTATGAATACTGGGGTACATTCATCTTTTTTAATTAGTGTCTGGCTATATGCCCAGGAGTGGGATTGCTGGATCATATGCTAACTATACTTTTATTTAAGGAACCTCTATACTGTCCTACCATAGAGATGAAATATTTTTACATATAAAACTATTTTTCAATTTACTGAGAATTTATGTATGGTCTATCCTGATGAATGTTTTAGAAGCACTTGAAAAGAATGAGTAATCTTGTGTTATTGACAATGTCCTATAATTGATAATTAGATGATGTTTTTGATAGTGTTGTTCAAATAGCTATCTTTTTTAAGAAAGAGTATCTAAAATTGCAACTGTAATTTTAGATTTATCCACATCTCTTTTCAATTATATCACATTTACTTCATGTAAAGCCATTTATCTTTATCAGATCTCCTGTATGTTAAATATCAAAGTTCATGGCTTTTATCAACTCCTTTATTTCTGGCTCTATTAAACATTGTTTTAATCTTTAAACCATTTTGCCTATTTAAAAAATTTGTCCTTCATCTTCAAACTCCGTTGTCACTTTTTCACTGTATTTGTCATTCTTCAGTTCTTTTAATTCACAATTCAGGTTTTTGTTGCATTCAATGTGATGTTTAACATATGGAGTTTTTAACTTCCATAATTATATATTTTATCCCTTCTAATAAATAATATGCTATTTACAGAGCTGCTCAGTACTGTTGTGTTCTTTTTAGAGATTTAACCTGTATTTAAACATTTCATCCATTTAAAAATATTTACTTTTTCTCCAATATCCAAATACATAAAGGTGTATTCCCAATGTTTTTGTTATTTACTAAGTTTCACTCATAAAATATATTTTTCTAATGCATTTTGCTATATTTTGTTTTTTCATTTTGACATTGCCTCAAGGAGAGTTTTTTCTGTTGGTGAACCTTGTGCCTACCCACTCTCAAGTATTAACTCAAGGATTTGTTTTACAATGATTTGCCTAAGGCAATTCCAAGCAGAAAACCTAAGACCAATTTTATGATAATTTATTGACAAGGTAGTTTCTATTTTACACACTATGACAGGAATGTGATTTTTTTTTTTCAAATTTAGCCTTTTTTCCATCCAGAATTACAGGAGCTTCATCCTGTTTCATTGGCCAACGACTGCATTTATCGGTCCATCTTACCCTGGAATTGCGTTTTTAAAGTGTGCAGCATTTATAAGGATTTGTTACTGTTCACTTCCCACCTTGTTTTGGCCTGAGGTGTCGTATCTGCTCTGGGATGAAACCCAAGCCGGCAGTTATGCCAATAGTGTCAGGTGCTGCCATGAGGGAAGACTCTATGGATGTTGTTTCTCAACTCCCTTTTTGCTCAAGGAAACTGGTTATACCCTTTTCTCCTCTTATGTGTTCCTAAAGCTTTTAAAACAATTTTTTTCCAGTTTATATAACATTTCTTTGTGTTTGTAATGGGAATATTTCATATTAATAAAAAAACAAATTTTCAGGAAGCTTTGCATTTAAAATTTCCTTCATGGACACAGATATAACACTGGAGTAGGTTCTAAAACACTGAATACAGTTTTAAAAAGTAGAGACAAAGAAAGGACATTTCAAGTTTAGTCCCTGGTGGCTCAGATGGTAAAGCATCTGCCTGCAATGTGGGAGACCTGGGTTCAATTCCTGGGTCGGGAAGATCCCTGGAGAAGGAAATGGCAATCCACTCCAGCACTCTTGCCTGCAAAATTCCATGGAGGGAGGAGCCTGATAGGCTACAGTCCATGGCGGTCGCAAAAAGTCAGACACGACTGAGCGATTGGTTTAGAGAATGAATTTTAAATATGCCTACAGTGAAGTGTAGTGTGTTTCCAGTACACAGACACATTTGGTGGAGAATTGGTTACTTAGAAATATTTTGATGGTGAAATATGAAATTAGAATTTAGATAAGCCAAATTTGATTTAAAATATCTTTCAAACAATAAGAAAAAATTAACATTTTGTTCAGGCTTTTTTGTTGCATTATTGTTGATGGTAGTGTTTTTCCAATAGGGAAATATAATTACTCAATTTGTACTTAAATCAAATCTAAAATCAAGTCAATAAATCACTTTTTAGCAGTGTGTTTCATGACTGGATAGCTGGGTTTGGGGGGAAGTGGATCTAGTGAGGTTTTTTTACTGCATACTTTCAAGATCCTCAATACATTTGAAGGAAATAATCGCACCTTCTTATAATCTTACAATAATCTAATTTGGTTTTGCTTATTTGTTTATTTCAAGATGTGAAATGGTACTTAAAATGTTTACAACATATATCTTTATTTCAGTTTTGAACCCTCCCAAAAGTATTTCATTACATAGTATAATAACATAAATAATGTAATTTCACAAAGTAGATATATACTTAGTTGAGAATTTACTTATATAAATGCAAAAATCACAAATAAGTCTACTGCCCTATTTATGATAAACCACACTATCTTCCCAGGGAAACCTGGGCAGCATAATTCAAGTTGAAAATCAAATGATAATTTTGTGCTTAGGCATGTATGTGTATTTCTACTAGTATACATGGACCCTCTAACATTTAGAAAACTGGGACAAATTTTCACCAGTTAATTTGAAGCTTAAACTTTACCACCATGCTAAAATTGTCACAAGCCATTATTCTGAGGTCAGCTCTAGGTATTTTTAGAGCTAGAAATCATAGCGGTTCAGATTTACAAAACTGTCTGAGACACAAAGTTCACAAACAAAATAACAATCACAGAAAAAAATGCCTTTAAGTCCTGTGTATGTATTTGCATATCTTTTAATCAAAAATTTCTGTGTCAACCTCCATACATTCATTAAGCAAAGTCTGTCTGTTGCTTGGAAGTTTACAAAGACCGAGAGCTGAGAATGACTATCAGTAATCATTCCTTACCCTGGCATTTAGACTTTTTGGAACTCTAACAAGCGTAACTGCTTCTCATTTCCCAAATTTTAAGATTCTTTCTGAGTTTGACTTAAAAAAAAAAAAAAGGGTGTTCCATGCTATGTGGCTTGCAGGATCTTAGTTCTCCAATCATTGACAGATGAATGTATAAACATGTGGTACACATATACAATAGAATAATTTGTTTGTACATATATAATATGTACACATATATTAGCCATAAAAAGGAACAAAACTGGCTCATTTGTAGAAACATGAATGGGCCTATAAACTATCATACAGAGTGAAGTAAGCCAGAAAGAGAAAAACAAGTATCATATATTAACACATATATGAGGAGTCTACAAAATTGGTACAGATGAACCTAATTGCAGGGCAGGAATAGAGACATAGAGAATGGCCATGTAAACACAAGGGAGAAGTGGGGGTGGGATGAATTAGGAGAACAGGATTGGCATATTCACTATTATGTGTAAAATAGCTAGTGGGAACCTGCAGGGAATTTGGCTCTGTGCTCTGTGTTGACCTAGGGGTGGGAAGGAGTGGGAAGAGGTGGGATGATAAAATGGAGGTCCAAGAGGGTGGGGATAAATGTGCATCATAGCTGATTCACTTTGTTGTACAGCAGAAACTAACACAACATTGTAAAGCAACTGTACTTCAATTAAAATATAAAGACGTTACCCAATCACAGGTAATAAAGATTTTTTTCCCACTATTTATTCTAAAAGTCTGATACTCTTCAGTTTTACATTTAGATCTATAAACCATGTCAGTTGATTTTTGTATAAGGTTTGAGGATAGAGTCAAGTTTTGTTATTTTACATATGATATCTAGTAATTCTTGAATCATTTGTTGAGGAAACTAGTTTTTCTCCTTTAAACTGTCTTTGAACTTCTGTCAAGAACCAACTGATTTTGTCAATTTCCTGGTTTTCACAACGTACTATGGTTATGCAAAACACTATCAATGGGAGATCTTGAGGGAAGCTGGGTAAAAAGTACAAATTAAATCTCTCTATTGCTGTGTCCAAATTTTTGTGATTCTTAAAATATTTTAAAATAGAGTCTTTTAAAAAAAATCAGTTGTTCACATTTGTTTGATCTATTATTAGATTTTCTATTATGCCCCACTGGTCTTATATATCTTGATTATTATAACTTCATGATAATTCATGAAGTCAGGTAGTATTATTCCTATACCTTTGCTATTCTTTTGGCTATTCTAGTTCTGCTGCTTTCCACTTGAATTTTAGATTCAGCTTGTCTATATTCACAAAAATTCCTGCTGAAATATTGACTGAAGTTGTAACATTGTTCTATTAATTCAATTAGACATTATTTTTTGACCCACAATATAGTCTGTTGGTCAGTGTATCCCATGTGCTTTTGTAAAGAACATATGAAGTGAAGTGAAGTGAAGTCACTCAGTCGTGTCCGACTCTTTGCGACCCCGTGGACTGTAGCCCACCAGGATCCTCCATCCATGGGATTCTCTAGGCAAGAATACTGGAGTGGGTTGCCATTTCCTTCTCCAGGGGATCTTCCTAACCCAGGGATCAAACCCAGGTCTCCTGCATTGTGGGCAGACACTTTAACCTCTGAACTACCAGGAAAGCCATTTTAAACAAGTTATGACACAAGTCAGCCTATCTGCAGAACAGATACAGACTTGAAAAACAGAGAACAGACTGGTACTGGTGGTGCAAAGGGAGAAGAGGTTGGGGAGGAATGGAGTGGCAAGTTGGCGTTAATAGATGCAAGATATTATATATGGAATGGATAAACAAGTCCTACTGTACAGAACAAAAAACTATATTCAATAACCTGTGATGAAACATAATGGAAAAAAATATAATGAAGAATGCATATATATATATATACACATATATATGTATATTTATGTACAACTGAATCACTTTGCTGTACAGCAGAAATTAACACAGCACTATAAATCAAATATACTTCAATAAAAGCAAACAATAAAAACAAAGACCTACTATATAGCACAGGGAACTATATTCTATGTCTTGTAATAACCTATAATAGAAAAGAATCTGAAAAGCCCATATATATATATATATATATATATAAAATCTGAGTCACTTTGCTGTGCACCTGAAGCTAACATAACATTGTAAATTAATAATACTTCAGTATTTTTAAATGGTTAAGAAAATATACACAATAGAAATAAAAAAATGTAAAAGAAAAGAGCTGAGGTTATACCTGAATATACCATTTACTTAGCTATTTCATCTCAGCTATGCATTTTTCTATTATCTTTGTTGTTGTTCAGTTGCTAAGTCATGCCCAACTCTGCAGCCTCATAGACTGCAGCTTGCTAGGCTCCTCTGTCCTCCACTGTGTCCCAGAGTTTGCTCAAATTCATGTTCATTGAATCGGTGATGTTATCTAACCATCTCATCCTCTGTCATCCACTTCTCCTTTTGTCTTCAATCTATCTTACAGACAAAGACAAGTACTGTACGATATAACTCATATGAGGAATTTTTTTTTAAAGGCAAATCTGTTTAAAAAAAAAAAAACAGTAAAATGACATTTACCAGGGCATTGGTGAGATATAGGGATAAGACTGATGGAATTTAAGGTACAAACCTATGCATGCATGCTAAGACACTTGAGTCGTCTCTGACTCTGTGTGACCCTATGGACACCAGCCCACAAGGCTCTTCTTTTCATGGAATTCTCCAGGCAGGAATACTGGATGCCTTCCTCAGGGGATCTTCCTGACCCAGGGATTGAACCTGCGTCTTCTGAGTCTCCTGCATTGGCAGGTGGGTTCTTTATCACTAGCACAGCTGGAGAAGCCCATTTAACAAGTAATAAATAAACTACAGAGACCTAATGCACAGCATAATGAGTATAGAAAAGAATATTGTGCTATACAGGAGTCTCCCTCTTATCAGAAGCTTCACTCTCCCCAGTTTCAGTTACCCATAGTTAATGGCAATCCAAAAATTATAATGGAAAATTCCAGAAATAAACAATTTGTAAGCTTTAAACTGTGCACCATTCTGAGTAGCATAATGAAATATCACTCCATCCTGCTCTGTCTGCCTAGGATCCCCATCATCAACATTATCATCGCTCAGTGATATAGAATCACCCAATGCAGACGATCCTCCTTCTACACATCATCAGTTCCGCAGTAGCCTAACCCAGTGTTACAAAGTCTCCATCTTCCAGCTCTTCACACAGGCATTTTATCAATTCCGTCACAACAAAAAGGGCAAGTATAGACCACTCTCACATAACTTTTACTACAGCATGTTGTTATAATTGTTCTATTCTTAATTATTGTTAATATTTTACTGTGCCTAATTTATTAATTTGACCTTATAATAGGTATGTACACATAGGAAAAAATACTGTATAGATACGGCTCAGTATTCTCCAGTTTCGGGTATATCCACTGGATTCTTGTAATATGTAGATAAGGTTAGAAGACTTAACAATGTTGGGAGGACTACTGTAATTATATCATATCAATAAACTTTGCTACACTGGCAATCATATTATAATACATAAATGTACCAAAGTAACACACTATATACCTTAAATGTTCACAATGTTACATGTCAAATCTATTCAATAAAAAATGAACAATAAAAATAAACAGTGACTGATAAATGCTCCTGTGCATCAAACACATTTCTAGACACTAAATGCTACAGCTCACTCAATTCATAAACTCTATGGGAGATGACTTTTTTCCATTTTGTTAATGAAGATCCCGAACCACAGATCAATTAAGAAACTCTTTCAAAATTACCTGACTAGTAAGTGCCATGCTTAAGATTTCAACCTAGACAGCCTGGTCCCCCAATTGGCCACCTCCCCACTCTGCTATGGGCTTCCCAGCTGACGCAGTGGTAAAGAATCTACCTGCCAGTGAAAGAGATATGGGTTTGATCTGTGGGTCAGGAAGAGTCCCTGGAGAAAGAAATGGCAACCCACTCCAATATTCTTGACTGCGAAATTCCATGGTAGAGGAGCCTGGCAGGCTGCAGTCCATGGGGTAACAAAGCAGACACAACTTAGTGACTGAACAACAACAAAAATCAGAAACAATAGTCAAACCTTTGCCAACAACTGTAAAAAATCTATGTAATATACTGATTAATACCTGTGAATCAGCACAAATTTTTTCTATCATGTATCAGTTTGATCTATCACTTAAGCATAACTGGCCACACAGGTGACACTCAGTAAACATTTATTGACTTCAGTGCCCAAAATGTCTGTGTGCATTACAGAGGTGATACAAGTACTGGTGGTTCTGATCACCACCCAGGATCTGGGTTGCCTGGGCTTAAGTCCTGCTCTCTCTATTACTATCTCTATGAATTTGGGCAAGTTATCCATCTTTTCAATGCTTCAAATTATTACCTGTATCATGGGGACAAACACAGTCTACCTTAGTTACTTGTTATCAGTATTAAGTGGTAAATGCATAAAAAGTACTGGTTTCACTAGTGGGCAGAGAGACACAGTAGAGAGAGAGAAAAAGAGAGAGGGAAGAGAAAAGCTAGAAATTCTTTAAGTCTTCAGATAACCCCATATACCAACTCTCTAGAAAACTGTTTTATACTAAGTGATAATTCTAGCATTCAATAGTCAATACGGAAAATAAAAGATGATCTGATTTTATATAATTATTGAAACTATTTCAATCTTAGTGCCTAAATTTACATATTGCATAATTTTATGGTGAGTTCATACGGCAAGGTACTAATTAAAATATTTTTGTTAGATATTTATGTTTTTAACATACTATGAAAGAATATAATATTAGGCCAGAAAAATCACATTCTGGACTGGTAGTTTAATCCCTAGTCTTACCCTAATGTAGAAGTATTCAAATCCTGAAAGATGATGCTGTGAAAGTGCTGCACTCAATATGCCAGCAAATTTGGAAAACTCAGCAGTGGCCATAGGACTGGAAAAGGTCAGTTTTCATTCCAATCCCAAAGAAAGGCAAAGCCAAAGAACTCTCAAAGTACCACACAATTGCACTCATCTTACATGCTAGTAAAGTGATGCTCAAAATTCTCTAAGCCAGGCTTCAGCAATACGTGAACCGTGAATCTCCAGATGTTAACCTGGTTTTAGCAAAGTCAGAGGAACCAGGGATCAAATTGCAAGCATCCGCTGGATCACTGAAAAAGCAGGAGAGTTCCAGAAAAGCATCTATTTCTGCTTTATTGACTATGCCAAAACCTTTGACTATGTGGATAAATAAACTGTGGAAAATTCTGAAAGAAATGGGAATACCAGACCACCGGACCGCCTCTTGAGAAACCTATATGCAGATCAGGAAGCAACAATTAAAACTGAACATGGAACAACAGACTGATTCCAAATAGGAAAAGGAGTACGTCAAGGCTGTATATTGTCACGCTGCTTATTTCACTTCTCTGCAGAGTATATCATGAGAAACGCTGGGCTGGAAGAAGCACAAACTGAAATCAAGATTGCCAGGAGAAATACCAATACCCTCAGATAAGCAGATGACACCACCCTTATGGCAGAAAGTGAAGAGGAACTGGAAAGCCTTTGACGAAAGTAAAAGAGGAGAGTGAAAAAATTGGCTTAAAGCTCAACATTCACAAAACGAAGATCATGGCATGTGGTCCCATCACTTCATGGGAAATAGATGGGGAAACAGTGGAAACAGTGTCAGACTTCATTTTCTGAGGCTCCAAAATCAAGGCACATGGTGATTGCAGCCATGAAATTAAAAGACGCTTACTCCTTGGAAGAAAAGTTATGACCAACCTAGATAGCATATTGAAAAGCAGAGACATTACTTTGCCAACAAAGGTCCATCTACTCAAGGCTATGGTTTTTCCAGTGGTCATGTATGGATGTGAGAATTGGACTGTGAAGAAGGCTGAGCGCCAAAGAATCGATGCGTTTGAACTGTGTTGTTGGACAAGACTCTTGAGAGTCCCTTGGACTGCAAGGAGATCCAACCAGTCCATTCTGAAGGAGATCAGCCCTGGGATTTCTTTGGAAGGAGTGATGCTAAAGCTGAAACTCCAGTACTTTGGCCACCTCATGCAAAGAGTTGACTCATTGGAAAAGACTCTGATGCTGGGAGGGATTGAGGGCAGGAGGAGAAGGGGACGACAGAGGATGAGATGGCAGGATGGCATCACCGATTCGATAGCCATGAGTCTGAGTGAACTCTAGGAGTTGGTGATGGATAGGGAGGCCTGGCGTGCTGTGATTCATGGGGTCGCAAAGAGTCGGACACAACTGAGCGATTGAAATGAACTGATATATTTATACTTTAACTTGATTTAAATAGGCTTTCTAAGACCTTGTTTTTAAAGGAAAAACATTTATTTTTCTACTTCTACACTAAGGTCAGTAGAGTCACTCAGAATCGCAGCACGCCAGGCCTCCCTGTACATCACCACCTCCTGGAGTTCACTCAGACTCACGTTCCTCCAGTTGGTGATGCCATTAAGCCATCTCATCTTCTGTCGTCCCCTTCTCCTCCCGCCCCCAATCCCTCCCAGCATCAAAGTCTTTTCCAATGAGTCAACTCTTCGCATGAGATGGCCAAAGTACTGGAGTTTCAGCTTTAGCATCATTCCTTCCAAAGAAATCCCAGGGCTGATCTCCTTTAGAAAGGACTGGTTGGATCTCTTACAGTCCAAGGGACTCTCAAGAGTCTTCTCCAACACCACAGTTCAAAAGCATCAATTCTTCAGCGCTCAGCTTTCTTCACAGTCCAACTTTCACATCCATACATGACTACTGGAAAAACCATAGCCTTGACTAGACAGACCTTAGTCGGCAGAGTAATGTCTCTGCTTCTGAATATGTTATCTAGGTTGGTCATAACTTTTCTTCCAAGGAGTAAGCGTCTTTTAATTTCATGGCTGCAGTCACCATCTGCAGTGATTTTGGTGCCCCCAAAAATAAAATCTGACACTGTTTCCACTGTTTCTCCATCTATTTGCCATGAAGTGATGGGACTGCATGCCATGATCTTCGTTTTCTGAATGTTGAGCTTTAAGCCAACTTTTTCACTCTCCTCTTTCACTTTCATCAAGAGGCTTTTTAGTTCCTCTTCACTTTCTGCCATAAGGGTGGTGTCATCTGCATATCTGAGGGTATTGATATTTCTCCCAGCAATCTTGATTCCAGCTTGTTATCTTCTAGTCCAGCATTTCTCATGATGTACTCTGCATAGAAGTTAAATAAGCAGGGTGACAATATACAGCCTTGATGTACTCCTTTTCCTATTTGGAACCAGTCTGTTGTTCCATGTCCAGTTCTGCTGCTTCCTGACCTGTATACAGATTTCTCAAGAGGCAAGGTCAGGTGGTCTGGTATTCCCATCTCTTTCAGAATTTTCCACAGTTTATTGTGATCCACACAGTCAAAGGCTTTGGCATAGTCAATAAAGCAGAAATAGATGTTTTTCTGGAACTCTCTTGCTTTTTTCATGATCCAGCGGATGTTGGCAATTTGATCCCTGGTTCCTCTGCCTTTTCTAAAACCAGCTTGAACATCTGGAAGTTCACGGTTCATGTATTGCTGAAGCCTGGCTTGGAGAATTTTGAGCATTACTTTACTAGCATGTGAGATGAGTGCAATTGTGCAGTAGTTTCACCATTCTTTGGCATTGCCTTTCTTTGGGATTGGAATGAAAACTGACCTTTCCCAGTCCTGTGGCCACTGCTGAGTTTTCCAAATTTGCTGGCATATTGAGTGCAGCACTTTCAGAGCATCATCTTTCAGGTTTTGAAACAGCTCAACTGGAATTCCATCACCTCCACTAGCTTTGTTTGTAGTGATGCTTTCTAAGGCCCACTTGACTTCACATTCCAGGATTTCTGGCTCTAGATGAATGATCACACCATCGTGATTATCTTGGTCGTGAAGTTCTTTTTTGTACAGTTCTTCTGTGTATTCTTGCCACCTCTTCTTAATATCTGCTGCTTCTGTTAGGTCCATACCATTTCTATCCTTTATCGACCCCATCTTTGCATGAAATGTTCCCTTGGTATCTCTGACTTTCTTGAAGAGATCTCTAGTCTTTCCCATTCTGTTCTTTTCTTCTATTTCTTTGCATTGATCGCTGAAGAAGGCTTTCTTATCTCTTCTTGCTGTTCTCTGGAACTCTGTATTCAGATGCTTATATCTTTCCTTTTCTCCTCTGCTATTCACTTCTCTTTTCACAGCTACTTGTAAGGCCTCCTCAGACAGCCATTTTGCTTTTTTACATTTCTTTTCCATGGGGATGGTCTTGATCTCTGTCTCCTGTACAATATCATGAACCTCATTCCATAGTTCATCAGGCACTCTGTCTATCAGATCTAGGCCCTTAAATCTATTTCTCACTTCCACTGTATAATCATAAGGGATTTGACTTAGGTCATACCTGAATGGTCTAGCGGTTTTCCCTACTTTCTTCAATTTAAGTCTGAATTTGGTAATAAGGAGTGCATGATCTGAGCCACAGTCAGCTCCTGGTCTTGTATTTGTTGACTGTATACAGCTTCTCCATCTTTGACTGCAAAGAATATAATCAATCTGATTTCGGTGTTTACCATCTGGTGATGTCCATGTGTAGAGTCTTCTCTTGTGTTGTTGGAAGAGGGTATTTGCTATGACCAGTGCATTTTCTTGGCAAAACTCTATTAGTCTTTGCCCTGGTTCATTCCTCATTTCAAGGCCAAATTTGCCTGTTACTCCAGGTGTTTCTTGACCTCCTACTTTTGCAATAAAAACCAGTTTTTTTCAAAAATAGTCAATCGGTACCTTTAAATAAATCTCAGTCTAAGACATCTGTACTTTAGACAACTAAGCAAAATAAAAATCTATTTAGCAGCAATTAATATACTTAATTTGAACACAGTCAAAAAACACTGTAAGAAAGAAAAACAAAACCATGCTTAGCTATTGCTTATACTTGTTAACAAGAAAAGCAAACGAAAAAAATGAGAAGAAATTTAAACTCAGCATATACTTTTACCTGCATGATGTATGTACTGTATATGTGCTAAAAGAACCATAATGTATCCCTTTATTTCTGGAAGCAGACCAGTGTTACATCTTTAGAAAAGAAAATCATAAAATAACTCAATAGATTATGAAAAAATAATTGATTAAGAGTCTGACCTCTTGGCCCTAAAACATTGATATATAGCTTAGAAGCATCAGATAGCAACTCTGTTCCTAGACAAGGTCCATCTTTTCACTTAATTTATCCTGAAGGAGGATAACTAGCTGACTAGTATTTCAAGATTACTGCTGTTGCTACTGCTGTTAAGTTGCTCCAGTTGTGTCCGACTCTGTGCAATCCCATAGACGGCAGCCCACCAGGCTCCCCCGTCCCTGGGATTCTCCAGGCAAGAGCACTGGACTGGGTTGCCATTTCCTTCTCCAATGCATCAAAGTGAAAAGTGAAAGTGAAGTTGCTCAGTCGTGTCTGACTCTTAGCGACCCCATGGACTGTAGTCCACCAGGCTCCTCCGTCCATGGGATTTTCCAGGCAAGAGTACTGGAGTGGGGTGTCATTGTCTTCTCCAAGTATTTCAAGATTAGGTAATATCACTTACTTTAAAATTTTTCAGTAAATATTCTGGCTACTATTTTGTCTCAGAAATGTTGAACATGTTTAAACAGGAAAGCAAATGAATGACTAAGACCGAAAGAAATTCTAGAAACTGTTGGCATTATGTGTGGCAGCATGAATGAGAATGAAGGACCTTGGGATGCCCCAGATTTCTTTGGGAGGGAAATACTTACATCCCACTTTGTGGTGGTGGTGGTTGTTGTAAAGGTAAAATTATATTAGAGAGAAACATAGAAAGAACATAACTTCCAACTCTTTAAGTGTAGGCTACACATAATAACTTCCTTTCACAGCATAAAGTATGGAACTGCATAAAACGGTGTATGTTTGCAGTAGAGAAATCTGAACACCAGCACCTCAGCCAGGAGACCAAGTCCAGTGTCAGCAGCTATAAGTGATAAAAATGGCATGTTACCCCTGTGCTCTTCTTCCCATAAACCCAGCCTAATTACAAGAAAAAAATGCAGATAAATCCTAGTGGAAGAACATTCTCCAAAATGTCTGGCAAATTTCCTCAAGATTGTCAAATTCGTCAGATACAAAGAAAGTCTAAGAAACTGTCCCAGTCAAAAGGAGTCTAAGAAGACAGAATGTCACATATAACCCTGGATAGAAACCCAGAACAGAAAAAAAAAAGGGGGGGGGGGTTAAGGTAAATCGGAGATATAAATAATGTGAAAGGATAAGAAAATAATGATGTATTAATGCTTGTTCATTAATACTGCAACACATGTATCCTACTTATTTAAGATATTAATATTAGAGGAAAATGGATTTGGGAAATAAGGTATGACTCTACTGGTTTTAGAAGTTTTCTATAAACATAGAACTTTTCTAAAAGCAAAACTTTATGAAAAGTTTTATATATATATGAGAGAGAGAGAGAGAGAGAGAGAGAGAGAGAGCATGCACAAAATACAAAGGTGAGTTGTTTGTGCTGTGCTTAGTCACTCAGTTGTGTCTGACTTTTTGCAACCCCATGGACTGTAGCCCACCAGGCTCCACTGTCCATGGGGATTCTCCAGGCAAGAATACTGAAGTGGGTTGCCATGCCCTCCTCCAGGAAGTAAGCTGTTAAAAAACACTAAATATTTCAGTAATCTAGCAAATATGAATAAACCGCATATTCCAATTTAAAAGAGATTTTCAAGTTGACTTAATATAATCGAGGAATATTCTAAGATGCACACATTAGACAAAAATAAGAAGTCTACAGGTAAAATGACAGAGGAACTGTATCTCACCAATTCTAAGTGAAAGAAAGATAGCTTGGCTAAATTAATAGCAGATAAACAGACTGTGTTACAGTGAACATTTTTATGAATGAAGCAAATCATAACAAAGTGTTAACAAATTTATTTCACCAAAAGGAATTAGCTATTGTGACCATGTATATATCAAGAAGATGTGAAGAAAAGTACTCATAGGTGGCTTACTATGAGAAAATAACAAATCACTATCAGTATGATATCTTAACAGTTCTTTCAAACATTGAGAACAGTATCAGACAAAAATGTTACAAAGGTAGAAAAGGTTTGAATGTCAAAACAAAAAAATTTAACCAAATGAATGGGCATATAGGGAATTTTGTATGCATCTAACACTTAGGGAATATCAATTCTTATCAATTAAAAATGAAAATATTGCACTGGGAATCATTATGCAATATATAAATGTACAACACATTGTACACCTTAAATTTTGGAAAGGAGATTTAAAATGGAACGTTTATCAAAACTGTCATATAATGTCTGTAACCAAATCATCCCAGTTCTGTGGAATAAATATCATAAGAGCATATAGAGTTAGGAATTAATAAGAAATGCAGATGGTAACTGTAGCCATGAAATTAAAAGACACTTACTCCTTGGAAACAAAGTTATGACCAACCTAGATAGAATATTAAAAAGCAGAGACATTACTTTGTCCACAAAGGTCCGTCTAGTCAAGGCTATGGTTTTTCCAGTAGTCATGTATGGATGAGAGAGTTGGACTACAAAGAAAGCTGAAGGCTGAAGAATTGATTCTTTTGAACTGTGGTGTTGGAGAAGACTCTTGAGAGTCCCTTGGACTGCAAAGAGATCCAACCAGTCCATTCTGAAGGAGATCAGTCCTAAGTGTACATTGGAAGGACTGACACTGAAGCTGAAACTCCAATACTTTGGCCACCTGATATGAAGAACTGACTCATTGGAAAAGACCCTGATGCTGGGGAAGATTAAGGGCAGGAGGAGAAGGGGACCACAGAGGATGAGATGATTAGATGGCATCACCGCCTCAATGGACATGAATTTGGTAAACTCCGGGAGTTGGTGATGGACCGGGAAGCCTGGCGTGCTGTGGTCCATGGGGTCACAAAGAGTCGGACATGACTGAGAGACTGAACTGACTGACTCTCCTGAAGATGGATTTAATTTTAAAGAATAGAATGTTAAAGATTAAATATCATAAAAGTGTGCCAAGTTAGAAGTTAATAAGAAAATTATAGCTATATGAATAGTCATATTATTGTAAATTTTAAGATATGTTTCAAAGGAATATATTGGTCAAGGAAAAATCATAGATGATATATTTTTTAATACTTAGTACTGAAAATTTTAAAAGGCAAATGAAAACTATGTTGATAACCTTGTACAGTGAAGCTACTAGGATGCTTCCCATAAAATTTTAGACCTGTATACTTACACCTGAAAATATTAAAGGTTAAAAATGAATTAGTGTGATTAAAAAAAAAACAATAGAAAACAAAGGAAGAATGAAAGATATAATACATAGAAGATTCAAGTCAATGAAACAGAAAACAGAGTTAGGAGTTAGTTTTTCAAGCAATGATAGATTCTAACAATGAAGGCTCTGCTGGATTGATCCTCTGCAGAAAACAGGTATAAAACCTGTGTATAATGCCCAGAGAAGTCAACAGATAAAGGCACTACAGAGTGAACAGAAGCAGAGAGGCTAGTGAGGGATGTATGCTCAGAGGAGAAAATAAGGACTTCTTGTTTTTGTTTATTTTGCAGCTTTTAGTCTGAGGCTACAGACTGTCAAATGCCAGATGGCAGCAGTGGTGTCAGTGGGAAAAACAGTCTTTCTGGCTTGGGGGAACTAGAAATGCCTAAATAATCCTACAAGAGAGGAAACAACACATTCTGCTTCCCAGTGGCACAGCGGTAAAGAATGCAGGCAACACAAGAGACAGGCGTCCAACCCATAGGTCGAGAAGATCCCCTGGAGTAGGGAATGGCACCTGCTCCAGTATTCTCGCCTAGAAAATTCCATGGGCGGAGGAGTCTGGCAGACTACAGTTCATGGGGCCGTGAAGAGTCAGATACAACCGACCAATTGAGTGCGCACACACACAAAGCGACAAACATACCAAAGAATTTTAAATATTCCCACAAAGAAAGTGTTACTAGCTTCAACAACAAATCATTTCAATCTTTAATTAAACTCTTCTGGACAATAAGAAAAAAAAAATTCCTACTTCCCAGAACACCTTATATGATGTCAGCATTGCTTTGATAAGGGTACCACCACAGAAAAGAATTTATGAATCCATTTACAAGTATTTTAAAATGCTCAACAATAGTAAATAAAATGCAACTTTACAAAAGATAATAAAAGATAAATTAGACTACTTATTGAGAATGAAATAACACTTAACGCCTATTTATAACAATAAAATGTTAAAATGCAAATTAATTTGAGCCCCTCAATAGATGTAGAAAAACTGTATAGAACGCATATGTATTTATAATAAAAACTAAGTAAATTGGGAATAAAAGATAGCTATCTTAACTTGGAAAATATTATAAAACAGTCTATATACCATCCCAGTTGTGTAAAAAGCGTTTCTTAAAATCTAAAACAAAACAATATCCAAAAAAGACCAGGATACTGTGGCAAGCATTTACCACTGTTTGAAGCAAGTCTGGTAAAATAAGAATGAAAAATTAAATAATTTCTAATTGAAAAGCAGAAAAAAATCTGCAATATTAATCTGCAAACATCAACTGAATTTTAATCAAATAACAAAGCATCAGAAAATGTAATTAAGAAAAAGATACAATTGGTAATAGCAGGAAAAGGCAAGTAACTTGGAATAAATCTTATAAGAAATGTTTAATTTTTCTGTGTGTGTGATTATAAAGCTTGATTGTGAGATACTGGGGGGAAAAGATCAAACACAAATACCCAATATTATAGACAATAAAATACACTTTGATGCCAAGAACATAAATTTTCTGTAGGTCTAAAACAGGAGATTTTCTTAATTTTTCTAAGTTTTCCTTTTGTTTGGTGTGGATAAAACCTGTCTTTTGGATTCCAGAGATGATAAAACGATGGTAAAACAAAGTTCATATTTCTTGAAATACTGTAAATTCTTAATTATTCAACCAAACTCTTCAACCACTACTGATACTAAAAAGAAAAATTAAGAAGTTTGGGAAATGACATGAAAACCATTTATGAAAAAGAAATTGCAAGAAAATTAATTTTCTGAAATACTCAAAAGCTGAGAGTCAAAGATATTTTTGAAAGATTCTTGACCACTGATTTGACCTTGAGTTTCTAATTCGAAGTGAAGAAATCTTTGCCGAAGTTGGATTGTTTTAGGAAACAGGAGAACCAAGTGATTGAGGAATTTACTTAATGGAAGTATATAGATTTTGGATCATGATGATAGCACAGTGAAAACCAAGCTTCCCATAGCCAGCAAGTCACTTCCTTGCTCAGCATCACAGCAGCAGTGTGCCAGTAGTTGGAACTCTGGAAGTGTGGGAACCCACAACATGGCAAGTCTCATTTCACTCAGTGTGGCCACCTTGATTCCACTAAGTTTTCAAGTGAGTGAAAATCACTCAGTTATGTCTGACTCTTTGCAACCCCATGGACTATACAGTCCATGGAATTCTCCAGGCCAGAATACTGGAGTGGGTAGCCTTTCCCTTCTCCAGGAGATCTTCCCAACCCAGGGATTGAACCCAGGTCTCCCTCCTTGCAGGTGGATTCTTTACCAACTGAGCTATCAAGGAAGCCCTGTTTTCAAATTTTTGGCTAAAATATCAGTGGCTTGATCTTATCTTAAAGTAGGTGTGTTACCAAGTCCAAGCTCACTCTGCTCATTGCATGACAGGCCAATAAATTTGAGACACAAACTGTTGAGACAAGCAATATAATTTTATTCAGAAAGATGACTGATAGAGAGGATGGCAGACTAATGTCTCAAAATAACCACTTTGCTAGGGTCTGGATGCCAGATTCTTTTATAGACCAGAGAAGGGGAGGAGTTGAGGAAGTAAGATCATTATCTTGCAAATAGCTCCTGGAAAGGCCAACCTCAGGGAGAGGATGTGCTTATCTCTTTAGGCAGAGGGGCAAGGCTCTTCAAGACAGGGCATTATGTATGCCTGGTGCTAGTGATAAAGAACCTGCCTGTCAATGCAGGAGACATGAGACATGTAGGTTCAATTCCTGGGCTGGGAAGATGCCCTGCAGGAGAGCATGACAACCCACTCCAGTATTCTTGCCTGGAGAATGTCACAGACAGAGGAGCCTTGGCAAGTTACAATCCACAGGGTCACAAAGAATCAGACAGGACTGAACTGATTTAGCACACATGCATAATAACAGAAGCAATAGAAAACAAGTATAAGTCAAAGAAACAGATACATTATGGAGTCACAATTGGTGCTTCCCTCCAACAGGTGCGCGTGTATGTCATGTGTCACTACA
Source organism: Capra hircus (assembly GCF_001704415.2). NCBI lineage: Eukaryota > Metazoa > Chordata > Mammalia > Artiodactyla > Bovidae > Capra > Capra hircus. The sequence goes on along the minus strand of NC_030823.1, from coordinate 12,148,725 downwards.
ATAAGACATTTCAAATATTAAGTGATGTTGATGGACTATGACATAGTGCTTGCAAAATGAGTGCAAATTACACACTGAGAATGCTTAAAAACTTAAAACAAACATGCTATCTTGGTGGTTCTATCAGTTATGATATATTATATTATGATATATATTATTATATTATGATATATATTATTATATTATGATATATATTTTATATATCATATTATATTATGATATATAATAATTAAGTCAAGCAAATTTTAATAAAAATAAAAATGATATGTTCATTTGAAAATATTCCTTCAAAATGTTTTCAAATTCCTTGAAAATGTTCCTTCAGAAGGGAATCCCAAAAGAATATATTGGGCTTCCCAGGTGGCACTAGTGGTAAAGAACTCGCCTTCCCACATAGGAGACACAGGTTCAATCCCTGGGTTGGGAAGACCCCCTGGAAGAGGGCATAGCAACCTATCCAGTATTCTTGCCTGGAGAATCCAATGGACAGAGGAGTCTGGCAGGCTACGGTCTATAGGGTCACAAAGACTTGGACACAACTGAAATGACTTAGTACGGAAAGAATATATTAGGTAAATACTCCCCAAACAATAGAAGTGATGTGTGCAATGTATTCTTCACTGCTCTTTCCTGACCATTTGGAGAGCAAACTAGCCCTGCCAGTCAGCTGCTGATTTTCATGCAAGAGCACCATGTCATAAGAGAGCTATGGTTCTCTACAACTGCTATAAAGACCAATGATCACAAAAGTACTACTAACTGAAGAGGCTTATTAAGCAACTTTTTGGAACAGAAAATGTAAAACAACATGATGACCTTACGAAAGAAAACTATGTATATTGTCTGCAAGAACAAGAATTAACCTTTCACTTTCATGTATCTTTTGAAAAAAAGACACAACAAAGAATTTTAGTTATTCAGTCTAGGGCATTTTCACTTTGTCAGTTACACTGGAGCTGAGTATATAATCAGGTGGCTTAAAGCTCAACATTCAGAAAACGAAGATCATGGCATCCGGTCCCATCACTTTATGGGAAATAGACGGGGAAACAAGTGGAAACAGTGTCAGACTTTATTTTTGGGGGCTCCAAAATCACCACAGATGGTGACTGCAGCCATGAAATTAAAAGATGCTTACTCCTTGGAAGAAAAGTTATGACCAACCTAGGTAGCATATTCAAAAGCAGGGACATTACTTTGCCAACAAAGGTCCGTCTAGTCAAGGCTATGGTTTTTCCTGTGGTCATGTATGGATGTGAGAGTTGGACTGTGAAGAAGGCTGAGCACCGAAGAATTGATGCTTTTGAACTGTGGTGTTGGAGAAGACTCTTGAGAGTCCCTTGGACTGCAAGGAGATCCAACCAGTCCATTCTGAAGGAGATCAGCCCTGGGATTTCTTTGGAGGGAATGATGCTGAAGCTGAAACTCCAGTACTTTGGCCACCTCATGCGAAGAGTTGACTCATTGGAAAAGACTCTGATGCTGGGAGGGATTGGGGGCAGTAGGAGAAAGGGACGACAGAGGATGAGAGGGCTGGATGGCATCACGGACTCGATGGACATGAGTCTGAGTGAACTCCGGGAGATGGTGATGAACAGGGAGGCCTGGCGTGCTGCAATTCATGGGTCTCAAAGAGTCAGACATGACTGAGCGACTGAACTGAACTGAACTGAGTGAGCAACTCAGTGATTAATCTTATATCTCAGGCCAGTAGTCATGTCTTTGAGAAAAAGAAGACAAAACTGTTACTAGCAATCTTCATGGATGTTTTAAATCAAAGGAAATTATCCCACTCATATTGGTTTTGCTAAAGTCATATAAAGACACTAGAAAGATCAATGAAAAGGCCATTAAAACTCCAAATGTGTTTTGTGCATCAGCATGGAACTTAAAAATGGCTGAGTGTAAATGTTTAGTTGTATAATAAAATCATTATGAAGATCAAGGTAAAAGTATTCTGATTATTTATGAATTGTGCACCCCTCTGCCTCCAGCCATTCCACCCAAGTCTGGAAGTGGTCCAAGACTTATATAATTGTCTAATGCCATAACAGCAAAGAAATAAGTGGTGAAATAAGATGTTTGTGCTTTTGATAGCATCCTTCAATGGATCTACAGCTCTAGCAATAACGTGCAATGTGATCCTAAATTTAAATATGTTCTACTCTTTCAGGACATGGTTTTCATTAATTTCCATTATATTAGTTAATACAGAACATCTTAAGTTCATAAAGTATTTTTAATAACAAAACAAAATCAAATAAACTGCAGATGAAAATATTTCCATATAAAGTTTATACTGTCCTTTAAAAATATTAGACTGAAGACTGGATTGAGATGAAGGAATAGAAGGATGGGGAGCTCACCTCCCACCACAAGTACATCAAAATACATCTACACGAGGGAAAACTCTCACGGAACACCTGCTGAATGTTGAAAAACATGTCTCATAAAACCAAAACTGCAAGAAATACTGCCATATAACCAGGCAGCATGAAAGAGGGGGAAAGGAATCGTGAGGAGACCTGCAAACCTGAGAGGGAGCTGTGCAACAGGAAAGGTACCCTCACCCTGAGAAGTTCTTTCCCTGGCTAGAGGGTCAGCCAGCACCAAAAAGGAGCTTCATAGGCTCAGAGAAGAGGGCAGCTGCTGGTTTGCTGCAGGCAGAACAGACAGAGATCTGCTCAGAAGGTCCTGACCATCCCACAATGGTCCTCGGTCTGAGACATGTACTTGCTGGTGTCCACAGGGGCAAGGTGCTGTGTGCAAGGTAACTCAGGCTTCAGGGGATAGAACTGGGGATAGGACTGGGACTGGCTGCACAGAGATAGCTGTGAAAGGCTGGAGGGTGGTTCAAGCCAACACCAGGGATGGGCATAGGAAGGAGCCCACATTATCCACTGAAGCCCCAAGGTTAACATCCACACTCGAAGGAGGGGCAAGGCCCACCTGTGCAGCCACATTCTCCTTGTGCTCCCAGTGGGCCAAGCTCTGTCTCTATGAGGGGAGCAGGCACCCACCTGCTACCCTCCAACCCCACCAGAGACTGCCCACACTGGGAAGCGGGGCTGAAATCCAAGCCAGTCCCCAGGGGCTGAGCAGCTTCTCATGCAGGACTGAAGCATGAGTTTCCCAGCAGCTACGTGATCCATGGATTTGAACATCATGGACTTCGTAAACTTGGAGCTTTGGGACATCAAGAGGGTGACTGGCGCTCCCCTGGATGGGGCAGGGTGGTGACAGTGACTGTGGTCTCAGCACGCACATGTGCACAGACGCAAGGGTGGCTCTAGGTAGACTCAGTAGCTCTAGGGTGGTCCCGATGCGTGCCTGTGGCAGACCTGGTACCTGACCTCAGAGGTTCTGTGCCAACAGACCTAGGCTACTGGTTCCATGAGCAGAGTGCCTAAGGGACATCAGGGCCAACTGCCTGCATAGACGCAACTGAGGCAGGGCTGGGGCAGTGCCAACAACAGTGTGCTTTGTGAGCCCACACAACAGTGACAGGCAACTCCATGGAGAGCACTCCCAGGTGGACAGTTCCCATGCAGGAGCACTTAGGAGCTCATCTTCCAGCAGGGGTGCTCCAGTCCCCTCAACTTACAGCTCAGTTCAAAAGCAGAACTGGGTCATATCTTGCAACAACCGGCCTTCCCTGGTGGCTTAGATGGTAAAGAATCTGCCTACAATGTAGGAGACCCAGGTTCAATCCTTGGGTCAGGAAGATCCCCTGGAGAAGGGAATGGTTGCCCACTCCAGTATTCTTGCCTGGAGAATTCCATGCACAGAGGGGCTTGGTGGGCTACAGACCATGTGTTTCAGTTGGACACAACTGAGCAACTCACACACACACACACACTCCAACACCTAGGGAGCAGACCCTGCCCCTCACTGGGCTTTGATGCCCTTAGAGCAAGAGGAGGCCCCATTCAGTATCATCAGTGCAGGCTCTGGTCACAGCAACAACAATCATACCCCATCAATGGGACAGGAGCCAGCACACCAGGTTGGGTGCTTTACCCTGAGTGCTCCACCCTGAGGAGCCTCTAGTTGGGGACTCAGGCCCCCTCGGCCTTCCCTGCTCTGATGTATATCTGTTTCTGGTCAAAGCGCCTCCAACCAGAAGCCTCTTTATCATGGGCCCTCAGCCTAGCCGTGCCGGCCCCAGCTTCTGCTAAGACCGCCTTACTGGAGGCAGGAAGGACAGGCATCTAGAGCCACTTGTCTCCTCTCTCAGTGCCGCTTCTCTCCTCGCCTCCCTTTTCTCCTGCAGGACCCCCCAGCCCAGTCAATGACAGGACCTTTGTCCCGAGCTCCCTCAACAGTGAGACAACCCTCCTATTCGTTCTAACACATCTGAACCTCACTAGGTGCATTCTGTGGGTGGGGCGGGGACGGATCACTGAAGGACCTGGTGCTTTCTCCTTTGCTTTATATTATCTCAAGAAGTGACTGAACTCTCCAGAATTACTCTTATTTTGTCTTGTTGTCTCAGTGAACAACTGCAACTTCTGACAGCACCTCTCTCTCTAGGTCAGCCCAGCTCTTGACACAGAGCATGGATTTATAAGTCATCACTTCACTCCTGTAAGTGGCTTCTGGCAAGTCTCAAAAACCTTTCTCAGCAGTTCCTTAGTCTGGCAATACCAACTGTTTTAGGGTGGGCGCACAAGTTAAAATCTATGCATTCTGGATACATAGAGTTAAAAGGAAAGCAAGAAGAGAGTCCATGAGCACATTAAATATCTTGGAACAGAATAGGCAGTGGAAAATGCCATCTTCTTTGATGACTATAAATCTGCTGGCAAAGTAACTCTGCGGTCATTAGAAAACCCCAATTAATTAATGTCAATGCTAATGACTAAATACATGGAAGGCCTATTTCTTACAAAGCACTTTCCAGTCAGTATTGTTATAGACAGAGAAGACTGAGTATAATACCTAGGGCGAGCTGAAGACTGTCAAATTAATAGCCTTTTTGAGATGAATAGACACAAGTAGCATCATTTAGGTTTTTCTATAATATTCTGTCTTTCCTTTAATATTTTGACTATTCAAGGCAAATTCTGTCAGTTCAGTTCAGTCACTCAGTCATGTCTGACTCTTTACGACCCCATGAATCGCAGCATGCCAGGCGTCCCTGTCCATCACCATCTCCCAGAATTCACTCAGACTCACGTCCATCGAGTCAGTGATGCCATCCAGCCATCTCATCCTCTGTCGTCCCTTTCTCCTCCTGCCCTCAGTCCCTCCCAGCATCAGAGTCTTTTCCAATGAGTCAGCTCTTCGCATGAGGTGGCCAAAGTACTGGAGTTTCAGCTTTAGCATCATTCCTTCCAAAGAAATGCCAGGGCTGATCTCCTTCAGACTGGACTGGTTGGATCTCCTTGCAGTCCAAGGGACTCTCAAGAGTCTTCTCCAACACCACAGTTCAAAAGCATCAATTCTTCGGTGCTCAGCCTTCTTCACAGTCCAACTCTTACATCCATACATGACCACAGGAAAAACCATAGCCTTGACTAGACGGACCTTAGTCGGCAAAGTAATGTCTCTGCTTTTGAATATGCTATCTAGGTTGGTCATAACTTTTCTTCCAAGGAATAAGTGTCTTTTAATTTCATGGCTTCAATCACCAACTGCAGTGATTTTGAAGCCCCAGAAATAAAGTCTGACACTGTTTCCACCATTTCCCCATCTATTTGCCATGAAGTGATGGGACCAGATGCCATGATCTTCGTTTTCTGAAAGTTGAGTTTTAAGCCAATTTTTTCACTCTCCTCTTTCACTTTCATCAAGAGGCTTTCTGGTTCCTCTTCACTTTCTGCTGTAAGGGTGGTGTCATCTGCATATCTGAGGTTATTGATATTTCTCCCGGCAATCTTGATTCCAGCTTGTGTTTCTTCCAGCCCAGTGTTTCTCATGATGTACTCTGCATATAAGTTAAATAAGCAGGGTGACAATATACAGCTTTGACGTACTCCTTTTCCTATTTGGAACCAGTCTGTTGTTCCATGTCCAGTTCTAACTGTTGCTTCCTGACCTGCATACAGATTTCTCAAGAGGTAGGACAGGTGGTCTGGTATTCCCATCTCTTTTAGAATTTTCCACAGTTTGTTGTGATCCACACAGAATTCTGTAGTGGTCCTTAATAGCAGTCATTTAATTATGAAATATTAGACTAATTTATAAAATATAACAAGCTAGAGTTTCACTAATTCAAAATTTCAAGCGACAGGGGTTTGTGTGAGTCTCTAGAATAATGAAATGGATATTTTAAGTAAGAATAGAAACCATAAATGGATATAGGCTATTTTAATTACAAATGTGAGTAACTTTTCACCCAAGAGATGAATAACTTAAACTGAGTTTTAAAGGCAGTTGTATTGATTAAATCCTCTACTTTCTAAAGCTAGTGCCTCTATATATGTGTGTGTCTGTGTGTATATATATATATATATATATATACACACACACATATGCAAATATATACTTCTGTAGTGAAGGAAGTTTCATTTTCATTTATAAAATGAGGACAATAACTTATTAATAGGAATATGTAAAGAAAAACGAGCAATGTAAAGTACTCAAAACAGTGCCAAGTGTCCATCATCAATAGATAAAATTGCTGTTGTTTCCTCACTAAGTCGCTAATTAATGTTAGACACTTTTGTGACCCCATGGACTATATACCTCACCAGGTTCCTCTTGTTCATGGGATTTCCCAGGCAAGAGATAAAATAGATACATGTGTGTAGATAATTGTGTGTTTGTATAAATATAAATATCTATAATACATGCTTATTTTCTTAGGGTTGAAGAATACAATAGACTTAAGCAACAAAAAAGTGTATGTCTGCACATTAAGAGAAAGAGAAGAGATACAGAGAGATCATATTTAGTTAAAGGATTTGGTATAGTTTCATAAAAAAGGATATTTTAAGATAAGGTTTGATGGAAACAATGTATGTACCTATCAAAATACTAGGAAGAATGCTGATATATGAGGCAATAGCACGGGCAGAAGTAGAAATGCCTCTCCATAGTAGAATATTACTTTTTTAAGGTTTTTTTTTGGTACCACTTTAATATTCTTTTATTGAATTTGTTACAATATTATTTCTGTCTTATGCTTTTGGGTTTTTTGGCCCTGGGGCATGTGAAACCTTAGCTGTCCAACCAAGGATGGGACCTGTACCCTCTGCATTGGAAGGCAAAATCTTAACCACTGGTCCACCAAGGAAGTCCTCCATTACTTTTTTTTTAAGAGTTTTTAAAAAGTTATTATTAAGTGATTTAACTGCACTATGAATACTACTACCTAAATGAAAGCGAAGTTGCTCAGTCGTGCCCGACCCTTTGCGACCCATGGACTGTAGCCTACCAGGCTTCTCAGTCCATGGAATGTTCCAGGCAACAGTACTGGAGTGGGTTGCCATAAATTCATATAAATAAGTAAATAAAGTTGAACAATAAACTAGATATGATCTAACTCATCTATTCAATAAATTGGATAAAGTGGTAATATAGAAGACACAAAGTGTTATTATAGTTTGCTTATTTGCATATCTGAAATTTAACTTTAGAAAAATGTTTGCTCTAAAAGATGATTTTGAAAAATGAAAAATTTAGAAATGGATGTCAGTATTATTTTAGGAATAAGGGTATGAACATTCGTCACACGAGTAATTCTTAGACACCCATTTGTTTCCATGCAACACCTGTTCCTTTTGTACTTGCTTTTTATTATTATTTTTACTTTCTGTTAGCAATGGTGATATATCATCTCATTTATTTTAGGTCTTTGGTAACTACATATTAAAATGAAATAGAAAAGTATTTTGTTTTGTAAATAAGAAACACATTTCTATTCATCCAGTTTGGGAAAATCACAGTTACGTGTAAAATATTGATTTGTTGCCAGAATGTTTATTTTTAAAACATCATTTCATGCCTAGAAGTAATAGCTTTCATTAGCATATACTTTATGCTGCAGCACACAATTTCAATACTGTAGACAAATTATATGATAACAAAATTGGCTGAGTTTCCTGTTTGAAAAAATGAACCATAGTACGTCACCTTCAGAAATCATTACTTTTTAGATGGGCTTCTACCTTAAATGCATTAACAATAATCTCAGGGCACAATGTGTGGCAAAGCACATGGTTAAGCATTAGCTTTCTACTCAGAAAAAAATAAAACAAAAACACCTGCATTCCCCAGATCCGTGTTATATATCTTAGGGTGGGAACACCAGGTAGAAATAAAATGATGACAAATAAGCTATAGAACCAACACTGCCTTTTTACTCCCAACTTTAAGCAAGGTCATGCCCAGTGAGTTATGGGACTCACAGCCATCCTTAGGGATAGACAGAGTGAGACAATTTTCACATAAAAAAGCAAATAAATATCAATTTCTGGAGCCATCTTAGCAGAAAAAAAGCCATGGTTATGAGACAATAGATAAAGCATAAAATAAATGAGGGATGGGTATTAAGGAGTTGATTGTAGGATTTTATAAAGGTAACTAAAGATATTGTAAATTTTTTCCCAGAGATATGTGTGTATGTGTTGTGTGTTGTGTGTGTGTGTGTGTGTGTGTGTGTGTGTGTGAAATGAAGCTAGACTCACTCTGAATGACTACCTGCCTCCTACACCCCCAACTCTCTTTCCAGGCAACACTGTTTGCTTCAGTAGCACAATACCCTTTAGCTCACTTTCCAGCTTATCAGTTTAATTCCGAGAACTCTTAATGTCTCCCTTGAAGGGAGGCAAAGAGACAGTGTTAATTTTCCTCTCTTCTTATTTTACCTTGGCACCTACTGATTACTTTTCTAAGCAAGCTGTTCCAGTGACATCTGTATAGGGCAAATGCCCTCACCAGCATAAAACAAACAAATTACCGCTTTGGTAAGGTTTCTGAGGTCTGCGTGCCTTATTAGAACATCCAGTGTTCTCAGGATGTCAGATCAGCTGCACTTTGCCTCAGCCAAGGCATTTCGGCATCTCCTTCCTGGCACCCTGCCACAACCGAGTTGCTTTTCATTCATCAAACGCTGCAGCACAGCACTCTAACTAGGCAACTGCTCCCCATTTCTGCCCACATCTCTTTATCATGGAATTGGGTTCATTTCAAAAAGTTTATCATGTTGAAAAGGGCCTGCAATGCAAAAAACAATGCCATTTATCAGCGAAGGCAAGGAGACTGCTAGAAAATGATGAATTTTCCATATGTGGCTGTAGTTTATCACCAGTTTATTTTAACTTCTCCTTGCACTTGCTGTATATGTTTGCATGACAGGTAAACTTTAAGTGCCTCAGGCCTCTCTCTCCTGATGAATGTGCTTAATAATGTAGATGTACATTTATAAAGTTGTCTCCTACAAGAGAGTGTACAAGAAAGGCAAACTGTAAGAATCATAAACTATCTAAAAAATATCTGCATGATCTTAGGACTCATTTAGCTCATGCCAGAACAAAAGGCAAAAATTAACATCAAAGGAAGAATCGCTTTTAAAACATAGTTTTACACAACTACATGTACTGAGTTATTAGAAACTGTTAAGTGTTAGTGGTACACACTGAAAATACAGGCGATACTTAGGGCTATCCATGAACTGGTATTTAATTGCAAACAACCCCACTGTCTTACTGAGAAAGATGCCCTAAAGGTTATTAGGAAGCTCCTAGGAATCCCAGCTGGGCTAAAGAATTGGGCTACTGTACCAGAATCAAGTCCATTTCAGGAGTGGTCCTCAATGAGACATCACTGACACCCCTACTAGGCACAGTCTTCCCCTGTTTACACTCTGCCTCTGAAAACCAGATGCCCCTGACAGCTGGGTCCCTCCAGGAGGGGCTCAGCACCCTGCCTTATTTATCCTGTATGGCCTGCTTCTGTATGGTACCTTTGGGGTAGTTTACCTGGTTGGTGGAACCTAGGCTATCTATCCTGGCTGAGAGACAGTAGGATTGGGAGGGAGCTTCTGGATTCTATTTTAGCATACATGGAGATTCTCATGATGAAAAAATCCCTCCAACTAAACAGCTGTGTTTAAAGGAAGCTTGTGGAGGAACAACAGCAACAACAGTGCATCCTTGTCACGTGTCTTCAGCAAAAACTGATATGTGTTTGTAACTGTTTATCTGAGCATTGGCAACTCAGTTGAAGACAGCTAAACCACTTTATTTTTGGTTTCAGCTAACCCAGATACTATCAGATTATTTAAAAATTCAACAGAAAAGGACCAGAATCTATTCCTATTTTATGCCATTAGCCACTCTATCCTACATTAAGACACTGTTCCTCACGATGCCAGCTCTGACTGAAATATCATCTTAACAGAGAAGCTTGATTTATAATGAGGTCATACAATTCAGTTCAGAAGTGATTCCTGACAATAAGTCAAAGTTCAGTGAAAGCTCAAAACAATCGCATATCTCATAATAGAGTCCTCTACAGAACTGCTGCTTCTAACTGCTCTTAGAATTTTGCTTGATAACCTTTGCAATCTATCAAGCAATTAAATGGTATAAAGTGTTTTACATAAAAGCTGGTGTGTAAATATGTCTGAAAAGAACAAAAAGCTATTCTCTTTTAAAAACAGGACAAAAAGCTATTTTTAACTTGTTACAGACAATGCTATGACTCAGAGCAGTTCACTTTTCAATTTGGATTTTCACTAAAACTAAAACCTAGGGTATTTTTGGTCTTGTGGCAGGAGGGAAACAAGAAAGGAGATCTAACAGGCTCTGCGGCTGAAGTGGCACATTCTTTTTTTAAACTGTTACCTGAGATAACTTGGAAGGCAAACTAAATCCCTTCTGGAAATTTACATCCAGGTGCATAGGTGGGAAACAGAACATTATTGGGGTATTTTCTCTATTATTGCCTGTGTTGGGAAGATATTCATAAGAACAAAATGGTGATCAGCAAATAGAAATGGAAGAGAATAGAAAGATTCTGGAAATCTGGGGGCTTAGCAGTTGGAAAGAGTTGCTTCTCAAGACCATTTGAGGGGCCTGAAAAAGACTGAGTGAAAAATATCCAGCAAGAGCTTTAATCAAACAAAAATCCCTGACAAAATTTAAATTACCTGTTTTTTTCATGTAATGCTTATAGCTGTCTTAAATATTGTTGAGAGGAGGAAATGAGGGAAGAATAAGAGGGGTAAGATGGGAAGAGGAAAGAGAGAGGCATGGCATGTAAAAATAATAGGTCAGAAATTTGCCCAAAAAACTTAGGATTTGGTAAGCTAGCACATGGAAGTGACCAAAAGTCAATAGATAGTCAACTAATATTAAGAAAATTACTTTTCCAAATATATCACAAATCTGGATATAAATAATGAGCTAGTGACTTGGAGTTCAAAATTAAAAGCTCCATCTCTTTTAAAAACACTATTAAGAAATGAAAAGGCAAGCCACAACTGGGAGAAAACACTTGCAATTCGTATATCCAATGAAGGAATAATAACCATAATATAAAAATCTCACAACTCAGCAAAAAGAGAATTCTACACCCTAATGGACAGGAGACTTGATCAAAAACTTCAAAATGTATGCTTCCATTTATGGTGAATTCCTGAAGTATTAGTATTTCAAAACAGAACGTCTGCCAAGGACTATGAATAACTGAACCACTTTACTGTCCAGAAGAAATTAACACAATACTGTGAATAAATTATACTTTAACATTTTTTTAAAGAATAAAACTAAAAGAATTAATCCCACTATGCAAAAATAGTCTTAATTATCCATGGAGTCAAGGGGGTTTTAGCTGCAAAATTAAAAAAAAAATTATAAGGAAATTTGTGGGAGTGAAGAGACTGTTCTATATCTGGAGTATGATGTTGATCACACAGGTCAACGTCTGATAAAATTCATCAAACCACTTTAAACTTGATACATTTTATCTTTAAATTGTATTCATAACATTTTTTATAAAGCATTGCCTATTTTGGACATTAAACCATCCTCCAAACTTAGGCTGGAAGCATGTGGTAATAATTTACTACCCCTGAAGCCAAGGAAAGTTTCTAAGAAGAGAATCTCCCAGGGAATATAATCAGATACCAAGAGAAAAAAAAAAAGTACAGCAATTTCTGGAGACCAGAATCTGGGCCTACTCAAAGAATCTCTGCTCCTTCAAAGTGAGAACCTTCATATGATCTGTCCAATAAGATTTCACAAGAGCTTTGGATAAACAACTCTTCTCTATCTTCAATTCTTCCATTTTTGAAGTGTTACACTCTCGTTTACTGTATGTGTACATGTGTAGAGGGTGGGGGTGTGGTAAAGATAACTTGCTATAAGCTCATAAACACGAGATTTACCCCTAATGTAGATGAAAACAGTGGCCAGAGCTCTTGGCCTTTGAACAAGATGGAGGAACTGGATGGGTCTTTGGTTGCCTCCTTTGATGAAGGAAGAAGATACTGTATTTGAGAAGGAGAACAGATGAATATAAGAAAGGAGCCTGGTCAGTGGCAAAGAATGATGCTCACCATCCTCTGCCTATGTTCTTTCTCTTTCACTGACCCAGAGAAAACATATATTCCTTAGTCTACTGTTATAAGTAGGGCCATTACACTGAGTTCTAGTCAATGAAATGTTGGCAGAAGGCATATTTGCAAACTCCAGCTCTAATTTCAAAAATGGCTCATTCAATTATCTATGAATCCTCTTGACTCCTATCTTAACTTGATGACAACCCCAAGATGACCTTGGGTATCACTTATTGAAGAAAGAAGAGCCAGAGTTGAAAACTCAGTGTCCTTGATTGATTTGCATACAATAGAAATCTGCATTGGACATATGGATGAGAAAAAAAACCTTTATTTTGTTGGGTAATGGAAATTTTTCTTTGGTATAGCACTTAGCATTACTCATTCTGACAATTTCAGTGTTAAATCACACAGAGTTATACAAGAAAGTTTATAAAAATTGTAAAACATTACAACATTTGAAACCTACCAATCAAAATCCTTGAGATGCTTTAAGGACAAAATAATATTTAATTTTTTATCTTTTGAGGAAATTGCATTACGTGAGAGAAAATTTCCTGGAACTGGTCAAAAAACACTTGAAGTACAATTAACCTTGGGTTGTAAAGATGAGAAAGATAAGTGTTATTGAAAATCTGAATTATTGTGAAGGCATTCACTACATTCATACTCTAAAATGTTGGTTTTAGAATCTTTTCTTACTATGGCTCTATTAACCAAATTCTTCACAGTAAAGAAGGGATTCAGTTTTACTCTATTTAAAATTTTGAAGCAAAAAAAGCATTTTAGAGTAAGATTCAGTAACAACATACTGACTGCCTTTTCTGAGTTTTGTTTTTCATGCTTTCAGATTAACATTTGCAGTGTTTGTGTGTTTTATTGCCTGAATATACTTCAAATAAGAAGACCTTTCCTCACATCACATGTTCAGAGGCAAAAGATGGATAAAATATATTTTTCAAGTGTGAACAGTTCAAGAGAGGAGGAACTCTCCCTTGACACTCTTAAGGTAGATTAAAAATAACAAAAACAAGATCCTCGATAGAAAATTTGTTTTAAAGTGCCTTACTCTTCACTAGGCATAATTTTCCACTTCAATCAGGAAGAAAGAATGCTTAGCTATACCCTAAGATTTAAAATGAAGCACTATTATCAATTTACAACAAGAATATCCATCATAAGAATGGTAATGGGCATACAGAATCAAATAATAGAATTGATATATAATATAGCTCTCTGTTGAGCTGTCCATTAGAGAATCCAGTGCTGATAAGAGAATTTCACTCTGAGTTTTGGGAAAACAGGAGTGAGTCATTTTGACCAAGTTATTTAACATCTCTTTCATCAACATGCTAGCTGCAATTAAGGAATAATAGTAGTGCTTACCTCATAGGAGTATTGTGAAATTGATATGTATTAATTATTAGGTTAATATGTATAAAATACTGAAAAAGTGATTTCTATTAGATCATATGCTCAACAAAATACAATTTATTTATATACTTCTTTATTCTGTCATTTATTTGATGAATACTCATTGAGCACTTGCTTTTCCTGGTACTGGTCTACGTGCTCAAAATATAACTGTGATCCCCATGCACATAAATATATATTTTCATTCGTATTATATTTTACTAAGAGACAAATGATAAATATGAAATATATCATAAAATGATGAATACTACAGACTGAAATAAACAAAATCAGGATGTGATATAGAAATTAAAATTTTAAATGAGGTAGGAGAATATGTAATATAGCTCAGGCTTCCACAGCAAAATATCATAGACTGGGTGGCCTAAACAACAGAAATGTATTTTCCCACAGTTCTGGAGCCAGAAGTTTGAGATCACAGTATCAGCACAGTCAGGCTGTGGTGAGTGCTCTGACTTGCAGATGGCTGCCTTCTGTGGACTCATAATATAGAAAGAGAAAACTCTGGTGTTTCTATATCTACTTATAAGGGACCAGTTCTGCCAAATCAGGGCAACATTCTTATCATTTCATTTAACCTTAATCGCCTCCTTGGAGGACCTAGCTCCAAAACAGTCACATTAAGAATTTAGGACTTCAACATATATATGAGTTTTTGAGGGGACCCAGTTCAGTCCACAGCAGGGACTTAGGAAATTCCTCCCTGAAAAGATAGCATTTAAGGGCATTTTACTACATTAAGTAAGTAGTAGAATGATCCAGGGATTGTGTGGGAAAGGATAATTTATGGAAGAAGAAAGGTAAGAGCAAGTCCCTGAGCCTGCTGTGTAACTATAATGGATGAGAGGCCAGGTCAGTTTGTGTTCAGCTGTTAGGCCATTATAAACACATTTTCTATTACGAGTGAGATGGGAAGACATGGTATCAAATAAGTAAACAGGTGTGACAAAATTTTAATAATATGACCCTGATTAATACATTAAGAATATATACAAAGGAAAGAATTGGTAAATAGGAATATTAGATACAAAGGCAGTAAGAGAGTCCAAGATTACAATGAATTGGACAAAAATAACAGCAACAACAACAAAAAAAAAATGAACAACTGTCAACATCCACAACTTTTTAAAGTAAAAATGTAAAGATCTTTTGGTGGATGATATGTAGACTGTGAGAAAATAAGACAAATCCATCAAGGATGGCTCCAACATTTTGGAATAAGCAATAGGAACAAAAATAGTCATTCAGTATTCACAGAAATGTAGGGGAACAAGTTTAAAATAAAAATCAGGCTCCCACATTTGGATATGTTAAGTCTGAGATGCCCATCAACCACCCAAATGATGAGAGTTGTATGTACATTGAGAGTTCAGGAGAAGAGCCTGGTTATTTTGAGCATCCAGACTCAACAGCATGACTCTGAATGAGTTCAGTAAAAGAGTAAACAGTGGATCTGAAAAGAAGTCTAGATCCAAGGACTGATACTATGCCACTGTAACTTCAGGGAGTAAGATGAAGGGTGCTAGCGAAAGAGACTGATGAAAGGAATTTAAGGGGCTCTAGTGTTCTGGAAGTCAATTTTAAAATAAGGGGGTGGGGTTTCCAAAGGGAGGGACTATCCCTTGCATCAAATACTGCAGAGAAGTGAAGTAAAAAGAGGTCCAAGAAATGGTCATTGGGTTTTGCAACCTAGAGGCCATTGTAGACATGGGCAAAATAGTTATAGTGTAATGGTGGGATCAAACACCTGATTTAAGTGAGTTTAATACAGAAATGTATAAATATACACAAATATTTCAAGGTATTTTATTATAAAGAGAGAGGAGAAAGGGGATAGTAGTTCTAGGGGTAAGTGAACATTATATATATATATATATTTTTTTTTTTTAATAGGAGGAATAATGTATGTTTGTCTACTGATAGGAAAGACCCAAAACATCTCATGATTGAGACAAAAGTTTCATTGGATTATATTTCAGTTATAATGTTTTGTTTTAATTAGCAGTTTTATGTAAAAAAAGTAACAATTATAAAATATGTAAAATCTTCAACTTTTTTAAAGAATATATATCATTGCCTTTCAACAACCCAGCTAGACACTAAAAGAGCCTCATACACAAAACCATGGGTTCTTAAAATACTGTCCAATCCATAAGCTTGGAATCTTTATTTACTCTTTTTCATGAATCTGGGAATAGTAGGTAAAGTTAGCATGATTTGTTACTTGATTATTGTTTGATCATTGAAAATTTAGCAGCTTAAAAAATACATTCATTCTCTCCCAATCTCCATGGATCAGGACTCCAGGCAGTAATCACTGGTGTTCCACACAAAATCTCACAAGGGTAAAATCAATGTGTTGGTCACAATGAATCCCTTCCTAGAGCTTGAGGTATTGATCTAACTCAAGCAGAAGTGAGCTTCTTATAGCTGTAGGTCTAAGGACCTCAGCTCTTAGTAGTTGTCCCATCTTCCCTGTTATGGAGGCATCTCCACAACAGGGTAGTTTGTGTCTTCAAAGTCCACAGATGAACAGTCAGTCAGTTCAGTCGCTCAGTCATGTCTGACTCTTTTCAACCCCATGAATTGCAGCATGCCAGGCCTCCCTGTCCATCACCAACTCCCAGAGTTCACTCAAACTCACATCCATCGAGTCAGTGATGCCATCCTGCCATCTCATCCTCCGTCATCCCCTTCTCCTCCTGCCCCCAATCCCTCCTAGCATCAGAGTCTTTTCCAATGAATCAACTTTTCGTATGAGGTGGCCAAAGTACTGCAGTTTTCAGCTTTAGCATCATTTCTTCCAAAGAACACCCAGGACTGATCTCTTTTAGGATGGACTGGTTGGATCTCCTTGCAGTCCAAGGGACTCTTAAGAGTCTTCTCCAACACCACAGTTCAAAAGCATCAATTCTTCGGTGCTCAGCTTTCTTCACAGTCCAACTCTCACATCCATACATGACTACTGGAAAAACCATAGCCTTGACTAGACAGACCTTTGTTGGCAAAGTAATATCTCTGCTTTTGAATATGCTATCTAGGTTGGCCACAACTTTTCTTCCAAGGAGTAAGCATCTTTTAATTTCATGGCTGCAATCACCATCTGCAGTGATTTTGGAGCCCCCCAAAATAAAGTCTGACACTGTTTCCACAGATGATCATATGATGCTTATTGTCTCTTACCTCCTGACTCTGTTCTAAAGGTCAGGAGGGATGCTTAGGATGATCTCTCTCTTGATTAATTCCAAGTCAATGGACTGACAACATTAACCACATCTGGAAACTCCCTGCCCTTTGCTGTATTGATGTAACCTGACTGTGGGAGTGAAATCCATCACAATCATGTAAGGGCTACCTCACTAAAGGTAAAGGGATTATATAGGGCCTGCTTACCAGGGAGCAGAAATTCTGCCTACCATAATAATAAAAAAAAAGTGGATATTAAGAATGCCCCTGTGTGCTTTCACATGGACTTCAACTCTGAGATGAAATCCACAGTAAGTGTGAATACAATCTTCTTAATTAAACTAGGGATATATGAGTTAGAGAATTGGTATGGTATGGTCTTTCACATAAACCATTTAAAAGCTAAACTGGGTATAAAATAATGTTCCCTGCTTTTCTTTCCCTATACATACACACACATATGGGTTTTCAAAGTAAACACAGGAAGAGCTCCCAAGAAAAAAAGACCACTGAGGAATAATGTAAGGAAAGCTTCTAAATTAATTTAGCTTATTATCAATATAAATTTAGGCTATTTACAAATAAATAATATAGTAATATATAATATCACTATAATAGTTATAGATATAGATACTAGAATATAATAGATACTAGATACTATAATAGATACATATAATAGATACTACTTCCCTGATGGCTCAGATGGTAAAGCATCTGTCTACAATGCAGGAGACCCTGGTGCGATCCCTGGGTTGGGAAGATCCTCTGGAGAAGGAAATGGGAATCCACTCTAGTACTATTGCCTGGAAAATCCCATGGACAGAAGAGCCTAGTAGGCTATAGTCCATGGGGTCACCAAGAGTCAGACATGACTGAGCAACTTCATTTCCACTTTTCTTTCATAATAGATACTAGAATATCATTTATAAATTTCAATTAAAAATAGATTATCAAATTATGACAACTTTTTTATTTATAATAGATGTATATATGAATATAAAATCATATAAGCAAATCACATTGGAAACATATACTCATTTATATAACTCTTTCTGTTATTGGTATTCTACTAGATGTCTTTATTCTAATATCTGCTCCTGTATTGACTTAACAGAAGGAAAAATCCCTTCAGCTGTATCAGAGTAGTTTCAAGATGGTAAGGCCAGGGGTGAAGGCCTCTATCACACTTCCTTCCTTTAGTCTAGCAAGTATATATAGTTTTGTAATCACAGGCAACACATTCCACTGATGAAAATTAAACTAGGTAACTGCCTTGCACAAGCATGTATTAATTTACAATCTGGTTTAACATTCCCTTAAGAACTACAGTGTAAGACACTTTTAATAGCATACATAAGATTTTTTTAAAAATTATGAAGCCCTGTGAAATTCATATTATGCTTTTGACCAAGCTAAAATCATGGCATGTTGAAAAATCTCACAGAATTTACAGTGGTTTAGCAGTACATGAACTTGTGTATAAACTAAATTTTCTATTTGTTATCTATATTTTACCAATAAAGTATATAATGATAAAGAATTAAAAATGGCAAAATACTTTATATTGAATTTGTTTTTTTGAATATTCATTTTAAAATATTCTATCTAGATTTTAATCACCATATAAATAATGTGACAGAATCTTAGTCCCTGATATGAAAGATAGGATTTATGAAATTTCAATAGAACAAAATATTAACACTTGAAAACATGCAGAGTAGAATAGTGTTTCTAAGAACAAAAAGAAATAAATTGAAAAAGGCTGTAGCCTCCTTGTAAACTATTCCAGCTAATATTTCTTTAGCACTTTAAGGAGTAACTGGCACTCTGGTGCTTTACACTTCACCATCTGAGCCACTAGGGAAGCCCATTAGCAAGTGATAATTACGAGATTTCAATCTATTCTCTTTGATTCTAAAGCCTGAACCATAAACCATTGTGTAATATTACTGCAGTTTTATTATGTTTGGTGTTGTACAATGTTACACAATCCCCCAAATTCTAAAATCCCTAATTAGCCTGCGGTAGAGAAGACAATGGCAACCCACTCCAGTCCTCTTGCCTGGAAAATCCCATGGACGGAGGAGCCTGGTGGGCTGCAGTCCAGGGGGTCATGAAGAGTCGGACATGACTGAGCGACTTCACCTTCACTTCTCACTTTCATGCACTGGAGAAGGAAATGGCAACCCACTCCAGTGTTCTCGCCTGGAGAATCCCAGGGACGGAAGAGCCTGGTAGGCTGCTGTCTATGGGGTCGCACAGAGTCGGACAGGACTGAAGCAACTTAGCAGCAGCAGCAGAGGCAGTTTAAATGTGAATTTAACCATTCCAACTTATTTTTATGTTTAACCACATTTGGGGGTAACTTTCTTTTTTATATATACTGCTTTATATTGTTTTAACTATTGGGCTTCTCTGGTGGCTCAGATGGTAAAGAAACTGCCTGCAAGGCAGATTCCCTTTTAGTCAGGAAGATCCCCTGGAGAAAGAAATGGCAACTCACTCTAGTATTCTTGTCTTGGAAATTCCATGGAGAGAGGAATATGGAGGGCCACAGTCCATAGGGTTACAATGAGTCAGACATGACTTAGAGACTAAACAACAACATAAATCATAGCTGCAACCAGACTTCTAGACAGTAAGATATGAGGAAGAGTTGACTCATCTGACACAATGTCTTTGTAAGCTTCCCCTTCTTCTCTACTCCATGCAAGGACCTCCCCAGCTCATGTGCTTATTTGAGAAGCAGTACCTTCCAGGTAGGAGAGGAATATCCTTCAGACAAGGACACCTGATTACATTATCTATGCCTTGTTTCTATTTACATTCTCCCAATCTCAAAGAGGAGGCAGGTCTTTGGCAGATCTTTAAATAACAACTGGGAATCTATGCTGATCCTACACATAATGCTCAGTCCTCATTAAACTTAATTTATGAGCTGTATTTATATAGCTGATCACTGTCTTCACAGGATTATTTTGTCTCCTTGTCTGAGGACACTACTTCTGTTCAGAGTGCTCACCTATCTGTGTCCCTTCCTTCATCATCCCTCTTGTTAGTTCCCCTCCAAAGATTTTGTGACTGATCCAAGGCTTCAGCCCTTGTACATCTTCCTTTTCCTATTATATTCACAGGCTACATCAATTCATTTACTGTCATTACAGTAAATGCCTTGAATTTACCGATGAATCAAATTTGTATATCCATTCTTGACTCCTTTGAAACTCTGATTCCTATATTCCAGGACTACTTCAATGTATAGCTGGCATCTCACATCTAATGTTGTCACCAGAGGATGAGGGGAGAAAAACAAAAACAATAGTCTGATCCTCTCACAATTACCCTATCTCCATTAATAGGAATCCCAGCAGTCCCTTAGAAGAAAAACCTTGAGGTCATCATCACCTTTTTCTTTCACATCTCACAGTGACTCCTTCCAGTAATCCTGTTGGTTCAGTCTTGAAAACATACCCCAGATGAGAGTAATTCTCGTTTCTTTCACTGCTACCATTCTGCACCTAGTCACCATCATATCACACAGGTTGTGACAACCACCACTTCTTGGTCATGCTACTTTTGCTCATATAACCTTTTATTCTGTCCATTCCCTTGCTAAAATTGTGAAGATGTACATTTGAGTCACCCCTCTAGCTCCAAACATTTCATCGGCTTCTCATTTCATGAATAGTATAAGAAAAATTTTAATAATAGCTTAATCAACTTAACAATTCTTTACTCAATGTCTAATTTCCCCAGTGGAGCATCTCTGACCTCATCTCCTTTCTCTTCAGATTAAGCCATTCAGGCCTCCACACTCTTCCTCCTGCCTAAGAGTTTGTCCTTCATTTTTCTTTTTTCTCTTTACATAAAATACTCTTCTCATATCTTTCTCCCTGACTTCATTCAAGTCTGTATTCTTTATAATGTCTTCCCAGGCTACTTTTAAAAATTTTTCTGTCTCCACTAATACTTGCTAACTTTTTACTTTTCTCCATAACACACAATAACAACTAATTAAGTAGAATCTGTTTATTTATCCTGTTTATTCTGTCTCTACCTATTAGAAAGTAATCTTCTTTGACACAGATATGCTTTTTTTTCCCTTGTTTAATCACATCAAATATTAAGGTTTAATAAATAATCAAAGTGCTTATTGAAGAAAACAAAAAGATAACAATGGAAATAAAGAACATATTTCTTATCCTTTAGGATTTTCATATATATATATATTCATTAACAAATATTTATCAAACACCTATACTATAATAAATAAAGTTCATTGTGGAGAAGATAAAGTTATGTGGGCACTAACAAAGTCTATACCTCTTGGTGGGCTTACAATCTATAAGAGAAAGGGTAAAAAAAATCTAACAAGCAAGTAAGCTTTTAAAATATGTTCAAATGATACCAATCACTGTGAAAAAAAACAGTTAGAATGTTGTGCTGGTATGTTCCTGGGCTATAGGAATCTAGGTTAGCAAGCAAAGTGAAGGACAGCCTCATTAAAATCTGAAGATATGATATTTAAACTGAGACTTTGAAGATGTAAATCAGACTGCCAAATGAAGATATTTGAGGATGTCACTTTGTACCTATGGTAAACCAAAAACAAGACAGAACTTCAGGCCAGGGCAACACAGAACGTCTAGGAACCAAAGGAGCTCATATTGGAATGACCATGATGAGTGGGGAAAAGCAATAAATGGGTTTATGCAGGAAAGGAACA
Source organism: Capra hircus (assembly GCF_001704415.2). NCBI lineage: Eukaryota > Metazoa > Chordata > Mammalia > Artiodactyla > Bovidae > Capra > Capra hircus. The sequence goes on along the minus strand of NC_030823.1, from coordinate 12,126,871 downwards.
GAAATGGATTAATATATTTTTTAATTTAAATTTTATTGTTTTACTTTACAATACTGTATTGGTTTTGCTATACATTGACATGAATCCACCACAGGTATATATGAGTTCCCAACCCTGAACCCTCCTCCCACCACCCTCCCCATATCATCTCTCTGTGTCATCCCAGTGCACCAGCCCCAAACATCCTGTATCCTGTATCAAACCTAGACTAGCAATTCGTTTGTTACATGATAGTGTACATGTTTCAATGCCATTTTTTAACGTTCAATTTGTGTGTTCCATAAAGAATGAATTCTAGTGGAACAAAAGTGGGAGTAGAAGGTAACCAGGAGGCAGCTATCCGATTCAAGGCTATGCATGCTAATTTTGAGGATTAAGGTAGTGGTAGTGGAAAGTTAGAAAAATGGATAAATTTGAAGTACATTTTTAGAGTAAAATCCACAGTACCTGCTGATGGATTTTATGGGAATAAAGAAAGGAGGGAAATACATAATTAGTGTTCAGCTTTCAGGCTGGAACAACTTTCTGAATTTTAGTATTTCCTTTGAGGAAAACAAAAGAATCATGTTCAGTATGCATTATGTTTGAAATATCTATTAAACATGCTGGTAGAGCTGTAAGTGAGCAATTACAGGCATTTGGAAGTAAGATGAATGTGGAACTGTACCTGCTGGCGATCTTATTTGTCACTTGTCACCACAGACAAGATCCATGACTTGCATGTGGCTGAAGACCAAAAAATCAGTGTTGAATCAGATTGTTCCTCAGTTCTCCAAATGTGCATGTAGAACACCTTATCTTTGTTTATAAACCTAATATTCAAAGTACTTAAGGGATTTCTAGTGTTTTGAATATTTTTCTTTACTATTGGTAATAAAGTAATTAAAATCTAAGCCATTAGTTCTCATCATTTTGTTTTTGTGTGTGAACTGAAAATATATTTTTCCAAACACATGACAAAATTATGCTAATACATGCCTAAACTGCTCTTTTTTTCTGAAAGCAGGCCACTTGCAAGCTTTAAAACAATGTTAATGAATGCATATTCCAAATATTTAAAAATCAAATACCTCCTTTGAGACTTTTCTTTCCAGACAAAATATGTATTTTTTTTCTCTTAGACTTTTTCTTTTGCTAGAGGTTTTACTTTTCTAAATATGATAAAAGCTCAGTATAAATCACAACAACACAACACAAAACTTCTATTCTGCTTCAGGGTCCAAAAATCCAATTATATTTTATTGTAAGATTTGGAATAAAGTAAAAGAAAAAAGTGGGAAACACCAATACATCTTATAAGCAAAGTGAAGCAATTTCCCTAGAGACAAGAATAAGATGTATCTTCCAACTTCACCCATCTTAGTATTCAGAGTACTGTTTACTATAGAGAATTTAAATACAGCCAATATGTTCATCTTTTTCTTCATATGTTATTACATTTTAATGGCCTTCACTAAAAACTTTCAAATATACAAAATGACCACTTGCCCCCTTTTTGGATTAGATAGCTATTCAAAACTGTTGAATAAGCAAATAATTTTGTTTTCAAGGTACTATTTATTAGCTTAAGTCCTAGTGAATTGTGTATTTTCAGTTGTGCACATCTTTTGAGAAGGGCTTGTCTAACTGCAACATGGTTAGAACATCAAAGAAATGGGACAAAAATCAAAGGGAATTGGAGAAATAGGACCTACATGATTAATTATGTATGCACATACCTGTTATGAGTGTGATTTCTATACTGTTATTGGAAATAATATACCATTATTTTGAAGTATTTTAAGACTGTTCTAGACACTGACTTTTTAGAAATCTTAACAAGCTAATGACAGAGGCAGCCTCATGATATTACATTATCCACTTTTACCTGATTTTGACGAAAAAAGCCAGTCTGATATTGTTTATTATATCATATATGAAAGCTTTCACTCTAATTTACAGTGAGAAACAAAGAAGAGAGTATGTTCCTGGAACATTATAAAAGCAAAACTATAAAATTAGAAAAAAATCATGTGGTTGGATACAACAGAAAACTAAATCTAATTAAAAACATATCAGATTGTACAAGAAATTATTTAATCATTATGTTTCTGTTTTTTTATGCATGTATCCATGCTCACTCAGTCACGTCTCACTCTTTGAAACCCCAAGGAGAGTAGAAATTTTCCAGGCAAGAATATTGGAACAGGTTGCCATTTCCCACTTGAAGGAATCTTCCTGACCCATGGATCAAACTCCTGTTTTATTTGAGCATAATTATCCGTTTGTGTTTGCAATAGACATTGAAATGTTTCAAAAATCATCTGAAATGTTTAGTGTTTCTCTCCCTATCCCACCCTTCACTCTCTTCCTAGTGCACAGGGGCTCTGGCTTCCCCTCTTCTCTTCTTATTTCAATCCCATCTGCCCTTTGGGCAAGGAGAAGTCCACTTGGCTCTGTAATGCCTATTTATTATTGACTTTCCTATATTCTATAGCACCTTATTTTTTCTCTATACTATATTCCAAAAGATCCTGGAATAAGGAAAGACATTTTCTTATTGAACTATTCCTCACCTGCTGCATGCATTCACTGTCCTCCATAACATCATTAATCAATATGCCCATGGATACTCATCACATTAACTACAATTCATATGATTCATGATGCAGCTCATTCATTCAACTATTTAAAGGGTTCCCCCCATTTTTACATTTAGTCAAACTCTACTTCCTAGGTGCCAAATGCACTTCTCTTCACTCAATAGCCTATAAACTTCCAGATGTGAGGAACACTATATAATTTTGTGCAAAATGGAAAAAATAGGTATTTATCCACCTGTGTGTCAAACAAAGCTTCCAATCTCCTATTCAATAGTTTAGATGATGTCTGAGCAGCACATATGGAAAAAAAAATATATGTGTGTGTATGTGTATATATATATATATATATAAACACTAGCTTTGTGATGATAAAGGGCCAACAGTTATACCAGATGTTTTGGCAGACCAAATAAATTGTATTCAAATTTTCAGTTCAGCTCAGTCACTCAGTTGTGTTCGACTCTTTGCAACACCACAGACTGCAGCAACGCCAGGCCTCCCTGTCCATCACCAGCTCTTGGAGCTTGCTCAAACTCATGTCCATTGAGTTGGTGATGCCATCCAACCATCTCATCCTCTGTTGTACCCTTCTCCTCCTGCCTCCAGTCTTAGCCAGAATCAGGGTCTTTTCCAATGAGTCCGTTCTTTGCATCAGGTAGCCGAATTATTGGAGCTTCAGCATCAGTCCTTTCAATGAATATTCAGGACTGATTTCCTTTAGGATGGACTGGTTGGATCTCCTGGCAGTCCAAAGGACTCTCAAGACTCTTCTCCAACACCACAGTTCAAAAACATCAATTCTTTGGCACTCAGTTTTCTTTATGGTCCAACTCTCACATCCATACATTACTACTGGAAAAACCACAGCTTTGACTAGATGGACCTTTGTTGGCAAAGTAATGTCTCTGCTCTTAAACTGAACTTTTAGTCAGCTAAAAATCTCAAAAATTTCCTACTATCTTGTGATGTTTAGCTCTCATGTCTCAGTCTGAGTTATCTTAAGCACAGAATTAATATTTTCCCTTTACACAATGCTCGATATACAGCAGAAATCCCATACTTTTTACAGAATGAAAAACATTAGAATAAAGCCATTTATAAATATTTTTTTTTAATCTTAGGAGTAAATGAAGTTTTTTTAGAGATGCAAGCTATAAAAAGACTACAACCAGCCTATTTTTGACTTTGGACTTTCTCATAACTTCTGTTTTTCATCTACTATGCCCTAAACTTCATTTATAAATGAAAGCTAAAAATGTAGAAAAATAATAAAAGAAATCTCATGTGCACTCTGTAAAAGGAATATATAAACATTTCCAATAAAAATCTTCAATATAAACACACAATCCCAGTCACAGAGAAATATCACCACAACCTTAAGAGCTTAAAAATATAGAAAACTAAAGAAATAGAAACTCAGATCTTTTCAAGGAAACTGTATAAAAGTCAGCATCTGGTGAAGGTCAAGGTTAATAATCCTTGAAGGGAAATCTCAGAGAAAGCAGAGGAACATAAGATTTCTACTAATTGTGGTGTCACACAAACCTATCAGTCATCAAAATCGAATCTTTCTCCAGCTTCAGAAATTTGCCTCCTGTGTTCTATTTTTAAAACCCCACGTAATCCTTAAAGTTAATTCCCTAAATTGTAGTTTCCCACTTGATATTTTTTGTTTTCTTTTCTTTTTTAAAGCCTAACTGCTCTTCTTTCACATATCAATTGTCTTTTTAATACAGATAAAGAAGTATTATATTCATGAGCCATTGAGATCATCTCAGAACTTAACTGAGCCTTCTGAAGAGTTTTTAACCCCCCCAAGGAATTTGATGAGCATTTCAACCTTGTTACTCTTTGAAGCCTTTTTTTTTTTTTAATAGTTAATTACTAAGGAAGCTAGTAACATATTGGTAGAAGTCCTTTACCAGAATGATACACATACACTAAATCACATATCTTGGGAGTAACAATTCAGTTATAAAAGCAACTAACTCCATTATCATCCTGTCTTTCCAACAAAGAAATCAGAAAGGACTATTAAATACCTTCCCAAAATTCAGATCAGTTGAATCCATTCAATTTCCTGATTTACTAGGATAATTACAGCATCTGAAGATGTTTACTGAATTAGAGAGTAAGTTGAGGACTATTTTGAGGACTAGAGTCAATCTCTAAATTTCTTTGGGGATAGAGGTATTGATAGCATAGTGTATTAGTCACTCAGTCACATCCAGCTCTTTGTGACCCCATGGACTGTAGCCCTCCAGGCTCCTCCATCCATGGAACTCTCCAAGCAAGAATAATGCAGTGGGCTGCCATTTCCTTCTCCAACTGATATCATAAACAGGACTAAATGCAGCAAGAAGAAAAGGATTTGATATACACCTGGCTCTCTGTCCCTGGAGAACAGACACCTTGACCTTAGGAGTTCATCACAACAATTCAGGTCCAGGGTAGAGACAATATGGGGGATCATTCCATCCTAGCCCATTGAAAAATATTGCAACGGGTACTGACTATTCAAGATACCAATGAATTCAGTTCTCTAAACGCACCTGAAATGTCCAAGGATGTATAAGTGGAGAACAGATTTATATTAGATCAAATATTTTTTCATGGCTCCACTCCTAAGATTTATCAAGAAGGTAATATCATGGAAAACTTATGCGGAGATGTAAAAACAAACATGGGAGCAAAATCATTGCTAAGTGCATTTTTTTCATTCATTTTATCCAAATGTGCATTTATTATAATTATGCAAACACCAAGCTCTCATTTCTGATATTGTTGCTGAGATGAAAAAGATTTACAGTGAGGGTTTGAGGGTTATAGTATCCTTATTTTATTTCTTCATGATGCTTCCATTTATGATCCATTAATATCAAAGATCTGGTTTCCTACCTAACAAAGTAAATCCATTCATAGGACTTGATCTGAGCATCTTAATTATTTCCTCTCTTTGTGACCTTCCAAGAGAAACAATATCTTCTGTTACTGGGGGTGGGGGGGAACCAGACATGCAATTTATCACACTAGAACAAGCTCTTTACAGTTATTTTCTTAAGATGGTTACTAAATTTAATTTTTTAAGATTTTTTTTTTCCATTTTAGAAAAGTGTGAACTGCAAGACAGCATATTTTGTTCTTTGTTTTGTTCAGGGATAAGAGACGCCTGGCAGTAAACAAACAGCTTTGGGGGAAAATTAATTCCTTTAAATCAATGCTAGTTTGTAACATTTTAGTTCATTAATCATAACTTATAAACCACAAAGGAAGTAAATCTCTCTCAAAGAGTATGTATCCTTGAGAATGACCTGTGGACTGCCAAATTTTAAGTCACTGTCTTCCCATATGAAACTTTCCTTTGAAAGATTTATTACCCAAATTATTGGCTATTAACTAAGAATAATTTAGTGGTGGGTTGATGATATAATTCAAATAGGTCACTGAAATCTAATCCCTAGTCCTACAAAACACATACTATCAATCAACAAATCAGAAGTTTTTAAAATTTCTACATCAAATTCACGATGACTTCACTGATACCAATCTGAAATTGATGTTGACTCAGAATGTGATAGCAACTTTTGGGGAGGAACAGAGTACAACAAATGGTTATGAATAAGTTAGTTAAGGCCAATTCCAAATATCAGTTTTAAAGATACTAGTCTGTGCTAAACTTTTCCTTCTTTCCTTTTTTTTTTTTTTTTTTGGTAAAGAGCAGTAGGTCATTGGTATCCATTTAAATTGTGTGTATGAATAAATAAAATATTTTCCAAACCTAGACATTAAGTGCTTAGATATCCAATTATTTAGAATTATGTATAAAACTTAAACATAATTTATCACAAAATTTAAAAGCTGCATTTTGATTAATAAAAAGGTGCAATGATGTTTTACAAAATAATACCAAGTAGTTTTAAAAACTATAATCAAAAAATAAAAATAAAAAAATAAAAACTATAATCCTTTTACACAAGTGACTGTCAAGTTATTGATTGAAAGATTCATGTAAATTCCTGGAGCTAACATGTGTTTATCTTTTTGTTGGGCAAGTGGAATTAAAGGAATTTTAAAAATGCTTTAAAACACTCTCACAATTTAAACTCTTTCATCTATAATCAAATTAAAGCGAAGACTAGGTTTAACCAAAATCTCTTATCTGCCATTAGGGGAAAAGGAGATAACTGCAGATACAAAATAGCAGAACAGTCCTCCACACTGGATGAGGATTTCCTACCAAATTTACATTCTATCTCAGAACACAGACTGTCATTAAAGAACCCCCTGCAAAATGATAGGGCTGACTAGGAAATGCTAGACTTTGATTCCAGTATATTTGGATACTGTGAGCACTGTGTCGTGGGGTCTGGAAGTGGATAAGCAGATCTAAATGCATCTGAATGTCCAACAAGATGGGAGAAACTACTCATGGATTTTGAATTCAGAGTCACAGTGATTAGTGACAAATAAGTAATTATTGGGGCTTCCCTGGTAGATGAACAGTGAAGCATCTGTCTGCAGTGAGGGTAAAAGTGAAAGTGAAGTCATTCAGTCCTGTCCGACTCTTTGCGACCCCATGGACTATAGCCTATCAGGCTCCTCCGTCCATGGGATTTTCCAGGCAAGAGTACTGGAGTGGATTGCCATTTCCTTCTCTAGGGGATCTTCCTGACCCAGGAATCGAACCTGGGTCTCCTGCATTGCAGGCAGACGCTTTACCGTCTGAGCTAATTCTTGGGTCAAGAATATCCCTGGAAGAGGGCATGACAACCCACTCCAGTATTCCTGCTTGGAGAACCCCATAGACAGAGGAGCCTGGTAGGCTACAGTCCTTGGGGGTCACAAACAGTTGGACATGACTGAAGTGACTGAGTATGCACATATGCACAAGTAATTATTATGAAGGCCCAGAAATAATTAACCAGGATTTACAACATACCAGAGCCAAAGAATTGGAAACCTGGGTGTAGAAAAATATAAAGAAAGAAACCCACATTTGACATTAGCGAAATGTACATCCTGAAAAGTCAAGGACCAAGCATAGGGAAGTTTGAAAACTACATTTACTCTCTTGGGTAATTTACTTAGTGATAAGGAATATATATATCCATCCTAAAAAATTAAGCCACATTGCTAAGAGCATCTGTTTTATGCTAGATAGTTGTACTCTAAAAAGCAGTGGATCATTGGGAATAACAAAAGCAACAACAGACCTATGGGACCTTGTGAACTACAGTGATAATCCAATAAGGTACTCAGGAATCAGAAAATAAAACTGGGAGAGAAATGTGAGATAAACTCTAAGTATAAAATTTTAAGAGCCTGTATCTAGAAGAAGGACTGGAGGGGAGAGTAAATTAACAGAACTGATTCCTGGTACAAATGAACTTATTTACAAAACAGAAAAAGTCACAGATGTAGAAAACAATCTTATGGTTACCAGGGGGGATGTGGGAGGGAGGGATAAATTTGGAGATTGGAATTGACACACGCACACTACTATATATAAAATAGATAAATAATAAGGACCTACCCTACAGCACAGAGAACTTTACTCAATACTCTGTTATAACCAATAAGGAAAAAGATCTGAACTGAATTGCTTTGCTGTACAACAAAAACTAATACAACATTGCAAATGAACTATAACTCAATAAAGATTTTTTAAAGTAAAATAAAAATGGTCCCTTGGTAAGGCCTAGATTGTTCTCAAATCCAGTCATCAGACCTAGCTTGGTCAGATGATATGAATGAATTATGTGACCAAGGCCTTAAGAAGGGATCAATGTAGGTAGGAATTCAGATGGATTATTATATGTAAAGTGGATATTACCATGTATTATCCCAACATACCTTTTTGGCCCATTAAAAACTGCCATCCTTTATAGATAGTAAAGCAATACAAAGCCAACATCCTTCTGTACCTTCAAGTTTCTGACATTAAGCTACAGAGGAAGGGAGACTGGTTTCCATTTGAATGGTGTCTGAGAAACTTACATAGGATGGAAGTCTATCTATCCCTTGTTTTGGTATTTTTGTACTTCAGTGTGCAAATTGGATTGAGGATAGAGGAGTAAAGGAAGAGATAAAGAGATATTGAAAATGCCCATCTTTCACACAAATTCAAGCAGGAACTACAAGCATATTTTATCACATTGGTTGATAGCTGCAAAATCACACCAAGTTCACCACAATGATTATTGATTGTGTTTCTACTATTATAAGGACATTATGAAATAATGAGGGAAAGATAAATTCCCCTAATATCATTTTGCATATATCCAGAGGATAATTTTGACATAGTTATTAATCATTATCATACAAACAAACATTATAAATGTTAAAAGAGAAATACACATATGGGATGAAATGGGTACACAGAGGAAGGAATGAGCAAATTTCATAACTGTGTTGGTCTCTTACTTATGAAGAAAGGATAATATATCAATTAATATAGACAGAAGCAAAATACAGAAAGAAAACAATAAGGCACTGTTCCCCTTCATGGATCAAAGCCTTGTCATGGAGAAAGGACTTGCATAACTCAATGAAGCTATAAGCCATGCAATGCAGGACCACCCAAGGCAGATGGGTTATAATGAAGAGCTCAGACAAAACGTGATCTATTGGAGGAGGAAATGGCAACCCACTCCAGTATTCTTGTCATGAGAATTCCATGAACAGTATGAAAAGGCAGAAAGATATGACAAGGGAAGATGAGACCCCCCCAGGTCAGAAGGTGTCCAATATGCTACTGGGGAACAGCAGAGGGCAGTTATTAATAGCTCCAGAAAGAATAAATCAGTTGGGCCATAGGGGAAAGGACAATCAGTTGTGGATAAATCCGGTGAAAGTAAAGTCCAATGCTGTAAAGCAAAGCACATGAGTTTCAGCAAACTCTAGGACATAGTAAAGGACAGGGGACCCTGGCGTGCTGCAGTCACTGGGGTTGTAAAAAGTCAGAAGTGACTTAGCGTCTGAACAACAACAATGCACAGTCACAAAAAGACAGGTTAAATAAACCATGATTACTCTGGTTACCTGTGTTGCAGAGGTCAATAAATAGCAGGGCATATAACTTTGGAAGTATTTGGAGACCTAATGTTTTAAATGCCCTATAGGAGTAAGAGAATTGGATAGGGGAAATATGCGAAAAGACAAATGCTGAAAAACACTTTGAGAACTGCTGAATCCATAGATCCATGAAGCTCGAAAGATCACTAGCAAGGCAAAAAACAATGAGAAGAAAAAAAAAAAAGACAGACTGATTAAAGACTTCTAGATAAGTCACAGTGAAACTGTCCTACACCAAAAGGAAAGAGGAAAGCTTAAAATCAACTAAAAGGAAAAATAAAGGATTATCTTAAATAGTGATCATAGCAATCAACCTCTACAACAATATAAGAGATGACCCTACACATGGACATCATCAGATGGTCAATACTGAAATCAGATTGATTATATTCTTTGCAGCCAAAGATGGAGAAGCTCTATACAGTCAGCAAAAACAGGAATGAGACCTGACTGTGACTCAAATCATGAACTCCTTATTGCCAAATTCAGACTTAAATTGAAGAAAGTAGGGAAAACCACTAGGTCATTCAGGTATGACCTGAATCAAATTCCTTATGATTATACAATGGAAGTGAGGGACAAATAGATTCAAGGGATTAGATCTGATAGACAGAGTGCCTGAAGAACTATGGACAGAGGTTTACAACACTGTAGAGGAAGCTGTGATTAAAACCATCCCCAAGAAAAAGAAATGCAAAAAGGCAAAATGGTTGTCTGAAGAGGGCTTACAAATAGCTGAGAAAAGAAGAGAAGTGAAAAGCAAAAGAGAAAAGGAAAGCAGAGAAGCAGAGTTCCAAAGAACAGCAAGGAGAGATAAGAAAGCCTTCCTCAGTGATCAATGGAAAGAAATAGAGTTAAACAATAGAATGGGAAAGACTAGAGATCTCTTCAAGAAAATTAGAGATAGCAAGAAAATATTTCATGCAAAGATGGGCTCAATAAAGGACAGAAATGGTATGGACTTAACAGAAACAAAAGATATTAAGAAGAGGTGGCAAGAATATACAGAAGAACTATACCAAAAAAAATAAAATAAAATAATAAAAATCTTAATGACCCAGATAACCACAATGGTGTGATCACTCACCTAGAGCCAGACATCCTGGAATGCAAAGTCAAGTGGGCCTTAGGAAGCATCACTAGGAACAAAGTTAGTGGAGGTGATGGAATTCCAGCTGAGCTATTTAAAATCCTAAAAGATGATGCTGTGAAAGTGCTGCACTCAATATACCAGAAAATTTTGAAAACTCAGCAGTGGCCACAGAACTGGAAAAGGTCAGTTTTCATTCCAATCCCAAAGAAAGACACTGCTAAAGAACGTTCAAACTACTGCACAAGTGTACTCATTTCACATGCTAGTAAAGTATGGGCTTCCCCCACAGCTCAATTGGTAAAGAATCTGTCTGCAATACAGGAGACCCAGGTTCAATCCCTAGGTCAGCAAGATCCCCTGGAGAAGGGCATGGCAACCCACTCCAGAATTCTTGCCCAGAGAATTCCATGGACAGAGGAGGCTAATGGGCTACAGTCCATGGGGCCATAAAGAGTCTGATCCAACTGAGTGACTAACACACACATAGCAAAGTAATGCTCAAAATTCTCCAGGTGAAGTTTCAATGGTACATGAACCGAGAACTTCCAGATGTTCAAGCTGGCTTTAGAGAAGGCAGAGGAACCAGAGATCAAATTGCCAACATCTGCTGGATCACAGAAAATATGAGAGAGTGTTAAGCACTGTTTAACTCTGAACAACGATTTTTAAAAATTGCCTACCTGTAATAGTTGAAAGTCATCTTTGAAAGAAAGAAAAACAGAATAGATGTCTTATCAGCTGGTGTCATTTCCCCCCATAAATCAACATTTCTGTTCCCACTAGTAGCTTCTTACTTCAAATCTCAGCCTGAGGCTTTTTCTGACTAAAGAGTCTGGTTCACCTATCAATGACAAATAAAATAGTCAACAAATAAACTAGTTTTCTTCCTTTGGGGAACCAATACCACATGACATTTTCTATAGCATTTCCAAGAGGTCCCCACGACTGAGCCCCAGTTCCCTTCAGTAGTATCACGCTCAGTAGTAACTGAATTATGTAAACTTTCTTCTCTGCCTGTGTCACTTCTACACTATCTACTGGTTTTCTTGTATTATCTCTAATTTAAACAACTAACACATATTACTCTCAGAGAATGCTTCTGAGATAACCCAATCTATGACAACATTAATCAAGTAGAGGGAATAATGGGATAAGAAATAGTTGAGTATAAGAAATACTCAAACACCAAAACGTGGTAAGTAAGAGAGAACAAGGTACATAAACCTGATGGGAAAAAAAGTTTGATAGTAACATGGTAGATTTTATTCAAATATATTAATTAAACAGATAAAAACTGACTGAAAACTCCAGTCTAAAGAAAAAGGCTACCAGATATGTAGACAAATCAACAGATACAAAAAAATCTAAAGAACACTATCAAACAACATGTGCTAATTGATATTTAAATGGCAAACCACTCCAGTGTTCTTGCCTGGAGAATCCCAGGGATGGTGGAGCCTGATGGGCTGCTGTCTGTGGGGTCGCACAGAGTCGGACACGAATGGCTGTATCCTCAGCAGCATACAGAGGAGCCTGGCAGGCCTGGAAGGCTACAGTTCATGGGATTGCAAGGAGTCGGACATGAATGGCTAACACTTGCACTTTTTCACTTTCATACCCCAGAATAGGTGATAGGTGGTATGATGGGCCATAAAATATATTGTCTTGATAATCTGAAAAGATTAAATATTCCAAAGTATATTCTGCGACTCAAATGCAATTAATTAGACATTAGTAGCAATGACATCTAGTAAAATCTCAAGTATTTGTAATGAAACAACACACATGTATATAAACTATAGGTAAAAGAAGAAGTACCAAAAGGAGTTTAAAAAACATTTTGAACAGAATAATAATAAAAATACATCAATTACTTTAGACACCTACTTGGTAAGAGAAGAAATATTTTAAAAGAATGATCAAAGTATCTAACTTAGGAAGTTCAAAAAAAAAAAGAGGAAATTAAACCCAAAAGTGAAGGGGGAGAATAAGAAAGACAAGAAAGAGAATCAATGAAATAATAAAAATAAATCCATGGATAAATGTAATGAAGCTAAAAACTGATTAAAATTAACAAACATTGAGCTCGAGAGGGAGAGCAAGAGTGAATGAACACAAATCACACATATCAGGGATGGATACTGCCACAAATTCTATGAATACTGAAGTATAATGAAGGAATATTAAAAATCAATTCATGCTAGTAATGTTGAAAATTTAGAAGTAAACCCCATAAACAACATAATTTACTATATATGAATTGAAAGCATAGATCATATATAAATAGCAGTATCTCTATTAAATTCTTAACTAAAATCACTTCCAGAAGGAAAACCCAAAGTTCAGACTGCTTCACTGATGAATTCTATCAAATATTTAGGTGAGAAATAATACCAAAATAACAGAAATTCTTACTGAGGAATTCCTCTAAAAGAAAACTTTCTGACTCACTTTAAGAGAACCAAGTAACATAGATCCCAAAAGCCAACAAAGACACTATTAAGAAAATTATATTATAAACAATATAGCTCTTAAAATTAGAAATAAAAATCTTTCATATAATAGCAAAACAAACCTAGCAATATATTAAAAGTATAATATATAAAGCCAAGCATAATATATATAGCCAAGATCCCAGGAATACAGTTAGTGTAACAAGCATCAATCAATATAATTTAGCTATTGAATTAAAGAGAAAAAATGTATGATTATTATAATAGAGTCAAGAAGTGACAAAACTCAGTAACTATAACCTTTATACACTGGGCTGGAAGAAGCACAAGCTGGAATCAAGATTGTCGAGAGAAATATCAATAACCTCATATATGCAGATGACACCACCCTTATGGCAGAAAGTGAAGAGGAACTAAAAACCGCTTCAGGAAAGTGAAAGAGGATAGTGAAAACGTTAGCTTAAAGCTCGACATTCAGAAAACTAAGATCACGGCATCTGGTCCCAACATGTCATGGGAAATAGATGGGGAAACAGTGGCCTACTTTATTTTTCTGGGCTCCAAAATCACTGCAGATGGTGAATGCAGCCATGAAATTAAAAGACGCTCACTCTTTGGAAGGAAAGTTATGACCAACCTAGATAGCATATTAAAAAGCAGAGACATTACTTTGCCAACAAACGGCTGTCTAGTGAAGGCTATGGTTTTTCCAATGGTCACGTATGGATGTGAGAGTTGGACTGTGAAGAAAGCTGAGCACCGAAGAATTGATGCTTTTGAACTGTGGTGTTGGAGAAGACTCTTGAGAGTCCCTTGAACTGCAAGGACATCCAACTAGTCCATCCTAAAGGAGACCAGTCCTGGATGTTCACTGGAAGGACTGATGCTAAAGCTGAAACTCCAACACTTTGGCCACTTCATGTAAAGAGCTGACTCATTGGAAAAGACACTGATGCTGGGAGGAGCTGGGGGCAGCAGGAGAAGGGGACGACAGAGGATTAGATGGCTGGAAGGCATCACCGACTCAATGGACATGAGTTTGAGTGAACTCTGGGAGTTGGTGATGGACATGGAGGCCTGGCATGCTGCGATTCATGGGGTCACAAAGAGTCGGACATGACTGAGTAACTGAACTGAACTGAACTGATGTTAAAAATAATTATGCTCCAATTAGATAGAAAGAGGAACTTTGTTAGTCTAATCAGTGGCACCTGTAAAAACCTAGAATTAATATCGTACTTAAAGATGATACAGTAAATGTTCATGCTTTCAGATAAGAAAGCAACAAAGTTCTCTTTCAGCATTTACATTCATAATCATACTGGAAATCTCAGCAAAGAATAAGGCAGGAAAATAAAATCAAAAGAAAAATATTAGAAAGAAAGATGACAAGCTGTCAATATTCACAGCAGACATTAATGTCTATAAAGAAAATCCTAATAAGTGAGTTTATTTACTTTTTTTTTTTGTCGTGCTAGAGAAGACTTTTTTTTTCTTTTTTTTTAAATTTTTATTTTTACTTTATTTTGCCCTACAATACTGTATTGGTTTTGCCATACATTGACATGAATCCACAACGGGTGTACATGAGCTTCCAATCCTGAACCCCACTCCCACCTCCCACCCTATATCTTCTCTCTGGATCATCCCTGTGCACCAGCCCCAAGCATCCTGTATCCTGTATTGAACATAGACTGGCGATTCATTTCTTACCTGATAGTATACATGTTTCAATGCTATTCTCCCAAATCATCCCACCCTCTCCCTCTCCCATAGAGTCCAAAAGTCCGTTCTAAACATCTGTGTCTCTTTTGCTGTCTCACATACAGGGTTATCATTACCATCTTTCTAAATTGCATATATATGTGTTAGTATACTGTATTGGTGTTTTTCTTTCTGGCTTATTTCACTCTGTATAATCAGCTCCAGTTTCATCCACCTCATTAGAACTGATTCAAATGTATTCTTTTTTAATGGCTAAGTAATACTCCATTGTGTATATGTACCACTGCTTTCTTATCCATTCATCTGCTGATGGACATCTAGGTTGTTTCCATGACCTGGCTATTATAAACAGTGCTGTGATGAACATTGGGGTATATGCATCTCTTTCAATTCTGGTTTCCTTGGTGTGTATGCCCAGCAGTGGGATTGCTGGGTCATAAGGTAGTTCTATTTGCAATTTTTAAAGGAATCTCCACACTGTTCTCCCTAGTGGCTGTACTAGCTTGTATTTCCACCAACAGTGTAAGAGGGTTCCCTTTTCTCCACACCCTCTCCAGCATTTATTGCTTGTAGACTTTTGGATCGCTGACATTCTGACTGGTGTGTAATGCTACCTCATTGTGGTTTTGATTTGCATTTCTCTGATAATGAGTGATGTTGAGCATCTTTTCATGTGTTTGTTAGCCATCCATATGTCTTCTTTGGAGAAATGTCTATTTAGTTCTTTGGCCCATTTTTTGATTGGGTCGTTTATCTTTCTGGAATTGAGCTGCATAAGTTGCTTGTATATTTTTGAGATTAGTTGTTTGTCAGTTGCTTCATTTGCTATTATTTTCTCCCATTTAGAAGGCTGTCTTTTCACCTTGCTTATAGTTTCCTTTGTTGTGCAGAAGCTTTTAATTTTAATTAGATCCCATTTGTTTATTTTTGCTTTTATTTCCAGAATTCTGGGAGGTGGATCATAGAGGATCCTGCTGTGATTTATGTCGGAGAATGTTTTGCCTATGTTCTCCTCTAGGAGTTTTATAGTTTCTGGTCTTACGTTTAGATCTTTAATCCATTTTGAGTTTATTTTTGTGTATGGTGTTAGAAAGTGTTCTAGTTTCATTCTTTTACAAGTGGTTGACCAGTTTTCCTAGCACCAATTGTTAAAGAGGTTGTCTTTAATCCATTGTATATTCTTGCCTCCTTTGTTGAAGATAAGGTGTCCATAGGTGTGTGGATTTATCTCTGGGCTATTTTGTTCCATTGATCTATATTTCTGTCTTTGTGCCAGTACCATACTGTCTTGATGACTATGGCTTTGTAGTAGAGCCTGAAGTCAGGCAGGTTGATTCCTCCAGTTCCATTCTTCTTTCTCAAGATTGCTTTGGCTATTCGAGGTTTTTTGTATTTCCATACAAATTGTGAAATTCTTTGTTCTAGCTCTGTGAAAAATATGGCTGGTAGCTTGATATGGATTGCATTGAATCTGTAGATTGCTTTGGGTAGTATACTCATTTGCACTATATTGATTCTTCCGATCCACGGACATGGTATATTTCTCCATCTATTAGTGTCCTCTTTGATTTCTTTCATCAGTGTTTTATAGTTTTCTATATATAGGTCTTTAGTTTCTTTAGGTAGATATATTCCTAAGTATTTTATTCTTTTCGTTGCAATGGTGGATGGAATTGTTTCCTTAATTTCTTTTTCTACTTTCTCATTATTCGTGTATAGGAATGCAAGGGATTTCTGTGCGTTGATTTTATATCCTGCAACTTTACTATATTCATTGATTAGCTCTAGTAATTTTCTGGTGGAGTCTTTAGGGTTTTCTATGTAGAGGATCATGTCATCTGCAAACAGTGAGAGTTTTACTTCTTCTTTTCCAATTCGGATTCCTTTTATTTCTTTTTCTGGTCTGATTGCTGTGGCCAAAACTTCCAGAACTATGTTGAATAGTAGCGGTGAAAGTGGGCACCCTTGTCTTGTTCCTGACTTTAGGGGAAATGCTTTCAACTTTTCAGCATTGAGGATAATGTTTGCTGTGAGTTTGTCATATATAGCTTTTATTATGTTGAGGTATGTTCCTTCTATTCCTGCTTTCTGGAGAGTTTTTATCATAAATGGATGTTGAATTTTGTCAAAGGCCTTCTCTGCATCTATTGAGATAATCATATGGCTTTTATTTTTCAATTTGTTAATGTGGTGAATTACATTGATTGATTTGTGGATATTGAAGAATCCTTGCATCCCTGGGATAAAGCCCACTTGGTCATGGTGTATGATCTTTTTAATGTGTTGTTGGATTCTGATTGCTAGGATTTTGTTAAGGATTTTTGCATCTATGTTCATCAGTGATATTGGCCTGTAGCTTTCTTTTTGTGTGGCATCTTTGTCAGGTTTTGGTATTAGGGTGATGGTGGCCTCATAGAATGAGTTTGGAAGTTTACCTTCCTCTGCAATTTTCTGGAAGATTTTGAGTAGGATAGGTGTTAGCTCTTCTCGAAATTTTTGGTAGAATTTTGGTAGAATTCAGATGTGAAGCTGTCTGGACCTGGGCAAGATGTTATAATATATTCTACCATTGAACATTTAAAAAAATAATCTGCAAAAATTACCTAGAAAGTTAATAGGAATAATTACAAAAAAAGAAAAATTAGATATTTGCTCTGTCCACAACTTTAGTACTATCTATTTTATATAGTTAGAATTACTTAAACCTCTAAATTTAAACACATTTCACCCTCTATATTGTCCCAAGTTAAGCGAGTGTGTAAAATTTAAAAATCTGACTCAGGGAATTTTTTGGTTTAAATAAGTTCTATGCCATTGTTACATGCAGTTATGACTTTAATATTACTAATCTTCTGTTCCATTGATGTTATATTTTTAAGAGATATGGCAATGGGCAAAAAAGTGTGGAAGGGTAATATTAGTAAATGCCAAGGAGAACTCCATGAACAATTATCATAAAGTAGAAGAGTTGTAAGTTATTATTTTCCCTTGCATTTATCAGATATTATTAAAAATTACTCATTAATTAGAAATAAGGCCTATATTCTTTCCTTCTCTCATGAGTTACTGTTTCACAAACACACACAAAACGTCTTGTTTAGTAACGTGTACTTGTGTTCTATTTACTATTTAGAGTACAGAATCTATAAAGCTGCATCTTAACACATAGATTTCTACATGGTATAATACATATCTCAGGCTATGTCTAAAACCTGGAATTCAGCCACTAGCACTGCTGATTTTTCAACCTCATCTTATTCATTTAGAAGGTAGCATGAGCAGATACAGTGCCCCCACAAGACCCTCTCTTCCCTTCCTCTCCTCCCTCCTTTTTCTTTCTCTCAGAGATAAATTGAATAACTCAGCCCCTTTTTCTTAGGATAAATGATAGGACTCTATGGAAACTTAAAAATAACATTTTTGCGTTGCAGTTCTTTTAAAAACTTACCTTGTATCCCTTCAGGGGAAGAGGGGCAGTGATTTTGAATTTCCAGATACAGTTCATTTACATGTTCGTCTCTCCCCTGCCCCAATCCTGCCCTGGCTCAAATTCTGTTCTAATTGTAAGCCCTCTGAAAGCAAGAACAATGTTTTATTTGTTTAGATCTATATCTAGGTAGTGAGCTAGTTTACATAATAGATTAATAATAACACCAAGAATAATTTTTCAGATAAATTTATGACAATTGTGAGAAATTAAATAACTTTTTAAAATATCATTCTGTCAACATGTTGTTGGCTGGTATTTGAACTAAGGCAATGTGATTCCAGAGCTTGTTCTTATGTTCTTTATGCCCATTGGCTCCATTTAATAATGGTTGAAAAAAAAAGATTCCATTCCAACAAATATCTTTTCCTGTTCTCTCAACCCAGCCAAATCCTATCTCTCTTGAAACCTTCATTCCAGTGCATTCTCTTCCTGCATTCTCTCCCTCCCTTGCTGACCTCCCATATTCACTGCTCTTAAACACAATTCTGTCATTTCTATTGCCACATATATTTGGCCTCTATTGATTCTTAAAGCCTATAAAACATGTTTACATGGTACTTAGGAAATTTTCTAATATCTATACACACTATTACACTTATATTCCAACTATATTATAATATTACATATATATAGTTGTATGTATACTGAAGCATATAGCAGGATTGAGGTAAATAGAAATAACTAAATATTTCTATAGTATAATATGAAAAACTGTCAAAAATTACTTCAAAAATTATTTATTTGAACAAATTGTATATGGTGTAAAATATGTAAATCTTTTACTTCCAACTTTATATAAACAACAAATGTTTAAAATTAGGCATATTGCCAACACTTACAACTTCAGAATTTACAGTTACAATAAATCTCAGAGCAAAATACTTTTTGGTTACAAGAGCAAGCATATCAACTCATGCCATTTTTCTTCATTCCATCTATGTGCTTTGCTGTATAAGCAAAAAATGCTCTATTTGGATGTCAGAGAGAACATGAATAAAAAGCCATTAGCTATTCCATGTGTCTAATAAGCTGAGATTATGAAACCAACAGAACATCTGTTTTTCCTGTGAGGTAGTGACAACTTAAACTCTAGTTGCAGTGGTCTGCTATTAGCTATCATTAAAGCTGGTACTGACTGCACATGTCATCTCTCATTATGAAGCTGCATTAACTCATCATTTAATTCCATGCCCTTTTCAAATCATGCCCTTTAATGTTAACTTCACAAAATTGTTCTAACACTTTTAAAATACTCTATATCCTCTACATTTATCATGTAATGATGAGTTGTATTAATTTGAGGGGAAATAAAAGTATCTCTATATATGGAATAAATGGAGCTCCTCTGTTGACTCTCCTTTTCCCTCTTGTCTCCTCCCACCTTCACCAGAAGATGGAAAGATATTGACTTACTTTAAGAAGCTAATCACAAAATTATTTACATGCTCACTCCTAAGAGAAATGCATTTACTTCCCAATCTATACAATGTTGATTATGCCATGTGCACAACAGCTTCCTGTCTTCCTTCCTCTTACATACTGTTACACTTATCATGACACATCCTATTGACTTATACAGCTATAATACCATGCCTATTACTGTAGATGTTTGTGAATTTCAAGTTTTGTTTCCATTTGAAAACATATGCCACTTGAAGTCAGTGGCCATCTTTCCATGAATTGAACACACTTCCTTGTTCTAAGTATATGCTGAATATGGTAAAAGGGAGATTTATAGAAAAATCAATTGATCCTAGGCATATGTAATAGAATAATTATAAAAATACATGATTTAACTGGATATAGAAGTATCTTATAAAACTTATACTTTATAGAATCTTATAGGATGTAAAGATGAACAGCATAGCAGTTCATAAGAACACAGGTTTTCTGCATAACATTTCATAGTGGAATGCTCCCTCTGAATTATTTTTTTAAGTAAACTCTGTTCTAACAATATTGTGAGTTTCTAGATTCATTTTTATGATACCTGAAAGTGCTCTCAAAAAGGCAAACATGCCAATGAAAGACAGAATGGATGTCACTTGATATTTTTACCTTAAACTTACTGTAAACTTTACTGCTTTAGTGATGTTTAGAATTAACATAAGAGTGTATAGAATTAACACCTATATTTAAGTCACTATAACTTGCTATGTTGTATACTAAAAAGCAGTTGGGAGGTAAATTTATGTTGTTTTCACAACATGCCAAATACAAATGTTTATAGCACTGTATTCATGAAATTATATACATAATGCATAAAGAAATTAGACAAAGAAAACGTGAAATAGTTGACATTCCTAGTGATTTCACATGATTTATCATCTGTCACCTCATGAGTTAAATAATGGCATTTTAGCTCATCTAAGTATAACTCTCTCCTGAAGGGGATAGTTTATATTTTTACAATTATATAACCCTCATCTTAATCGTTTAAACAACTATCAAGCTAATATTTTAAGTAATTATATATTTAAATGTTCTGTTAAAAATTTTCTGTTTTACATTATTTCTATTAACTATTTTTTAATTTGTTAATCAAATCTATGAAGCATTGGACATCAATTCCTAATATCAAAAACAATACTTTCACAGAGTTTTTAAAAGATATTAAAATAAGCACATAATTTCTCTTAATATACCATGCTATTAAAATTTGTATATTATTAATATTTTTGAAAACATCTAAAGAGTTATAAAGATCTTCAATCTGTTATCACAAGTGGCGAGCCATTAACTAAAGAATTGAGTTGATGATTTATTTCTGGAGATTTTAAAAACCTAATGGCATATACTTAAACAATAAGATAATTTGCACAGGTATTGACATTTTCATGGTCTCTCAACTTAAATATTAATAAAAACAATGCTTAATTTATTTGGTTTTAAGATTCCTGGAAGTCACTCTGGTTTTCTATGTTAAAATTGCATTAATATAAGACAATAGATAAAGAGAACACAGTTAAATGATGTGGATATTATGTCCAACTTATATTAGTAATTACTTATAAAAATGACTCTGATAACTTAGGATTAGATATGAATTCTTCTTTCATAATTTACCAACTTCTTTACAACTCATCTTTCCTGTGTGTGAGCTTGATTTATTCCTCAATTATTTCATCTTTATTAGTTAATAAATATTTAATTTCACTCTCATTTCCAGGCTGACATCTCTGTGTCTTCCTGACTTTTGGCTCTAAATGAAAATAAAAGCAAACAAACAACCCCCTCTCCCAGCTCCATATACACAAAGCCAAGGCCTGACATGATGTATATATAAAGCAAACTGTGAAGAAGACATTGCATGACAACTTTCAGAATATTGTATACTGCTATTTCAAATCAGAAAAGGCAATGGCAACCCACTCCAGTACTCTTGCCTGGAAAATCCCATGGACGGAGGAGCCTGGTAGGCTGCAGTCCATGGGGTCACTAGGAATCAGACAGGACTGAACGACTTCACTTTCACTTTTCACTTTCATGCACTGGAGAAGGAAATGACATCCCACTCCAGTATTCTTGCCTGGAGAATCCCAGGGATGGCGGAGCCTGGTGGGCTGCCATCTATGGGGTCACACAGCGTCAGACACGACCGAAGTGACTTAGCAGCAACAGCAGCAGCAGCTATTTCAAATATAAAATATATATAAATTGAGAAAGATATTATTTAAAAACATCTGCACTTTTCTTAATGTCTTACATTTGAAATAGAAATATACAATAAACTGAAAGTTGTCATGCAATGTCATTTTTATGCACAAAATCTTAATTCCACATAAGGGAATTACTTATCACATTATTACTTATTACTTTGCTTCATCACCATATAACTTGGGTAGATTTGGTTACTTGCTTTAGAAACAAAAAGCTAAATAAGACTATTCAGTAATTAAGTAAAAAACAAATTTACCTTTTAAGATAAACAGCTTTTCTACCCTAGCTATGCATATCACGTTTTCAAGAACAATTTCTAAAAACTGGATTCTTCATTAACATTGATTCACTTATTTTTCTTTCTGTTCTTAGAGAACCTATATGTTTCTCATTATGAAAGTATTATTGTGTATATGTACATATATACCCATAATATTTAATTTTATTGATATTTTCCCTTTTTATTATTATACACACATAATCTGGGTTTTAAAAATCCTCACTTAATAAAGGAAATATATTTATTAAAAATCATATTATTGCTTTTTAAGTTTACTGTTAACCCAATAATATAATTACATGTAACCTTTCAGCATATAGGAATTATAAATTATAATCAATATATTAGTATAATAAAATGCACATAAAATTTTACAAAAAACTTATAAATAATGATCATCATGTAGTTTTTTTTTAAGTAAAAGAATCTCAAAAACACACATATTAATTACTATTTGTCTAAAACCTTTATTGAACTGAATACCTCAATGAATACTGGAAGGACTGGATAAACTGAAGTCATATGTTCCTTCAGTAAACTAAAAAGGATCATTTGCAACATGCCATTCAAAACAGTTTTAATATGTTATACTTAAACCCTAATAAATATATTTATCCTTCTAGATTTACAAAATATGATTTAATTTCATCTTTCCAATTCAGAAGAAATAATTACTACAAGACTGTATATTGTCAGCTTGTCTATTTAACATATATGCAGAACACATCAAGCAAAATGCCAGGCTGGATGGATCACAAGCTGGAAATCATGACTGCCTGGAGAAATACATCAGCAGATTCAGATGTGTAGAGGACACAACTCTAATGACAGAAAGTGAAGAGAAACTAAAGAGGCTCTTGATGAGGGTGAAAGAGGAGAGTGAAAAAGAGAGCTTAAAATCCACCTGATGCAAAGAGCTGACTCTTAAAAAGGACCCTGATGCTGGGAAAAGAAGGTAAAAGAAGGGGCAGCAGAGGATGAAATGGTTAGACAGCATCACTGACTCAATGGGACATGAATTTGAGCCAACTTCAGGAGATAGTGAAGGACAGAAGAGCCTGGCATGCTGCAGTCCATGAGGCTGCAAAGAGTCAGACATGAGTTAGTAACTCTACAACAAAGTACTTTAGAATTTATTCTGTCATCTTCATTTGCCATAATGAAATAAGTGAATATTGGTCATTTTTTTAATGTGCAAATAAAACAGTATGGAACTGTATGACACAGATCAGTTACCAGAGATCAGAACTGATATGGTTAAGTGAGGGGTTTTCTATCTTCCTTCCCATAAGTGATTTTAGATAACACCTGCTATACAAAAAAAGCTAGTAGAAGTGATGGAATTCCAGATGAGCTATTTCAAATTTTAAAAGATGATGCTGTAAAAGTGCTGCACTCAATATGCCAGCAAATTTGGAAAATTTAGCAGTGGCCACAGGACTGGAAAAGGTCAATTCTCATTTCAATCGCAAAAAAAAGGCAAAGTCAAAGAATGTTCAAACTACCACACAACTGCACTCAGCTCACACACTAGCAAAGTAAATGCTCAAAATTCTCCAAGCTGGCTTCAACAGTACATGAAATGAGAACTTCGAGATGTTCAAGCTGGATTTAGAAAAGGCAGAAACTAGATATTAAATTGCCAACACCTGTTGGATCATAGAAAAAGCAAGAGAGTACTGGAAAAAAACATCTGTTTCTGCTTTATTGACTATGCTGAAGTCTTTGATTGTGTGGATCACAAAAAACTGCAGAAAATTCTTCAAGGGATGAGAATACCAGACCACCTGACCTGCCTCCTGAGAAACCTGTATGCAGGTTGAGAAGCAACAGTTAGAACTGGACATGGAACAACATATTGGTTCCAAATTGGGAAAGAAGTATGTCAAGGCTGCATATTGTTACCCTGCTTATTTAACTTATATGCAGAGAACATCATGTGAAATGCCAGAATGGATGAAGAACAAACTGGAATCAAATTGTCGGGAGAAATATCAATTACCTCAGATATGCAGATGACACCACCCTTATGGCAGAAAGTGAAGAAGTACTGAAGAGCCTCTTGATGAAAGTAAAAGAGGAGAGTGAAATAGCAGGCTTAAAGCTCAGCATTCATAAAAACAAAGATCATGACATCCAGACCCATCATCCTTGGCAAATAGATAGGAAATAATGGAAACAGTGACAGACTTTATTTTGGGGGGCTCAAAAATTATGGCAAATGGTGACTGCAGACATGAAACTAAAAGATGCTTGCTCCTTGGAAGAAAATCTATGACAAATCTAGACAGCATATTAAAAAGCAGAGACGTTATTTTGCTGACAAAGGTCCATCTAGTCAAAACTATGGTTTTTCTACTAGTCACGTATGGCTGTGAGAGTTGGACCATAAAGAAAGCTGAGCACTGAAGAATTGATGCTTTTGAACTGTGATGTTAGAGAAGACTCTTGAGAGTCCCCTGGACTGCAAGGATATCAAACCAGTCAATCTTAAAGGAAATCAGTCCTGAATTTTCATTCAAGGACTGATGCTGAAGCTGAAACTCCAATACTTTGGCCACCTGATGCAAAGAACTGACTCACTGGAAAAGACCCCGATGCAGGGAAAGAACGAAGGCAGGAGGAGAAGGGGATGACAAAGGGTAAGATGGTTGGATGACACCACGGACTTGATGGACATGACTTTTCCAAGCTCCAGGAGTTGGTGATGGTCAGGGAAGTCTGGCATGCTGCAGTCGATGGGGTTACAAAGAGTTGGACACGACTGAGAGACTGAACTGAACTGCACTTTCTGAGTTCCCAAATACTATCAAGGGGGAAAAGTGAATTTCTAGAATTTCAAATTAAGATAAAAATAATTATATAATCAAATATTTTTATTTGATGCTCACTGGTATATGACATTAAATTACAACTGAGTTCAACTTCAGTTCAACACCCAACTTCAGGGGGAAAAAATGGCTTATATTTTACCTCATAAAGGAAATTTCATTTGTGAACTATCCAACATCATACCTAAAATATTGCTCCAATTGTTTGATGATTAATATTAAAAATTCATACCTCTGTAATTACTTTCAGCCTGGCAATCACAAAGATAGTCACATAATGCCAGAGGTAGAATTTGCCCTACAGGCATTTGGGAGAACGCCAAGTGACTAGAGTGGAGGGTTACTTAATTGTCCCTGAAATTAGAGATGAACAAGGTCTAAATGTATGTCTTATCATTGTTTCTGTATTTCTTGATAACCTTCCCCATCAGTATATTAAGAGAAAACGTCACTCACCATGTGATTCATAAATTACATTCTTTGGGCAACTCTATTCAGATTTGCTAACTTTCTGAGAGTGACAAAATTAAAAAGCTTCAAAGTAAAACAATAAAATAAGCAAGGCTTGTTCAAAATAAAGTAATGCCTTTCCAAGTTTTCGCTGCCATTCAGTCACTAAGTTTATATGTTTCAAAAACATAGCTCAAATGTATATAACAAAAAGATAGATTCCAAACTAAAGAGAAAGGCAGACAATGTGTTGTTCAGTCGCTAAGTCATGTCTGCTTCTTTGTGACCTCATGGACTGTAGCACACCAGTCTTCCTAATCCTTTATTATCTCCCGGAATTTGCTCAAACTCATGCCACTGAGTTGCTGATGCCATCCAAACATCTCTTCCTCTGCCAACCCCTTCTGTCCTCAATTTTTCTCAGTATCAGGGTCTTTTACACTGAGTCAGCGCTTCACATCATGCAACCAAAGTATTAGAGCTTCAGCTTCAGCATCAGTCAATCCAGTGAATATTCAGGGTTGATTTCCTTAGGATTGAGTGGTTTGATCTAAGTCCTATTAAACATATTATTTAGCATAAATTAAATGCCAACACAACTAATCACTTTTTAGAAATATGTGTATATTAAATTCAGTCATCAGATTTCAATGAAAGATGTGTATGTTTTCCCTTGCCATCATTTTATACAAGATAATATGGAGAGCACACAGGACATTAGAGGTAATTCTAAACACTGACCTTATTGTGCTATTTACTTTTCATTAGCCAAGTGGATTTCTCAGATATGAATCATCTGGTGAATATGTGCTATTCATTCTTGAGCACACATAATAATGAGGAGTGAAAAAAGGAAAACAGAAAGTGATAAATATGCTAACATTTATTGAATATTTTCCATTTGACATGCAATGCACAAGACAATTTTACACACCTTACCTAATTTTTCTGCCCAGGAAATAATAAAAATTAATATGTACTTTTTATATTGACACAAGTTCATCCATAAAACCATATAATTAGACAAAATGGCAAATCACATTCAGGAAGTATTAGCTTGCTAGTGCTGTATAACAATATGACTACAACATGACCATCTTCAATTCAGTTCAGTTCAGTTGCTCAGTCATGTCCGACTCTTTGCAACCCAATGGACTACAGCATGCCAGGCTTCCCTGTCCATCACCGACTCCCAGAGTGCACCCAAACCCATGTCCATTGAGTTGGTGATGCCATCCAACCATCTCATCCTCTGTCATCCCCTTCTCCTCCAGCCCTCAATCTTTCCCAGCTTCAGGGTCTTTTCAAATGAGTCAGCTCTTCGCATCAGGTGGCCAAAGTGTTGGAGTTTCAGCTTCAACATCAGTCCTTCCAATGAACACTCAGGACTGAATCCTTTAGGATGGACTGGTTGGATCTCTTTGCAGTCCAAGGGACTCTCAAGAGTCTTCTCCAACACCACAGTTCAAAAGCATCTTAAAACAAAGCATATTTATTATTTCACAGTTGTGCTGGTCAGGAGTAGGTGTACAAAGTGGTAACCAAGGTGCTGATTGGATTTCTGTTCTCATCTGAAGCTCCACTGGGAAGGAATTGCCTTCCAACCTCATGTGGTTGCAGGCAGAATTAGATTTTTCTCAGGCTGCACTTGGTAGCTGCTGATCTCAGACCTTATGTGTGGCAGCACCCCACATGGCAACTTGCTTCTTTAAAGACCAAAAGAGTCTTTAAGCAGAAGAGAATTTCCCTGCAGCAATGGGTTGCAACCGTATATAGCATAATTACATACAGATAATTATCTTTGCTATATTCTATTGATTAGAAGCAAATCATAGGTTCTACTGACATTCAGAGGGAAGAATGACACAAGCATATGAGCATCAGAAGGTGGACATCCTGGAGGCCACTCTGTACACCACACAGGCCTGGGGGCAGGGGGTGGTTTAGTCACTAAATCATGTCCGACCCTAGTGAGCCTGTGGACTGTAGCCCACTAGGTTCCTCTGTCCATGGAATTTTTCCAGGCAAGAATACTGGAGTGGGTTGTCATTTTCTTCTCTACTGCTGACCTATTTAGCTCCAAATTTTGCATTATCTGCCTAATATAAATATATGCCACTTAACTGAGAGAATACTATCCTCTAATGACACAAAGGTCTAAAAGCCTGACTATTAGGTAAAATTTGAAATGATAGGAATTGCCTTTTGAGGGTATGTGTTTTATAAAACACAGATAAACAATTTTCTTTTTGAATCAACACAAATCTATAGAGTAGGCAAATCTCTAGGAAATAAATTCACCATAAAATTAATATACAGTGATTGAAGAGAGAAGAAAAACAAAGTTAAGATAATCAGAAAATTCAGTGAAGGATATAATTGGTGCAATTTTGTTTTGGACATGAGCAATGCTTTACTTCACGAAAAAATCCAAACTCCCATAGATAGGAACAATGAATTAAAAAGTATTTATAAAAAGGGAGTAATGAAAAGTGAGAGTGATGAGAATTAATGAAAAAGCCAAATCTAAAAACATTTTTTTAAGGAAGAAAGTTAAATTCAGATTTACCAAAAAATCTGTGTGTGTGTGTGTTATTTTTTAGTACACATACACACACACACACACAAAGACTCATTGAAAGGCTATTTTGATCTTTATTGGGGTGGTGAGCTCTATCACACACACACAAAAGTGT